>NC_048600.1:118083874-118451374 GCF_003668045.3 Cricetulus griseus
CTTTATATAAAAATTGTGTATCTATATAAACCTTTAGAAATATGCTTGTTCTGAGCTTGGATTCCTGTTTCAGGGGATGGTAAGATCAACTTCTCTGACTTTATAGAGGTACTGACAGATAAGAAACTCTTCCTCAAGGCTGTGGGTGAGTAGATGTCACTGGGCAGCCCCGCCACTGCATAGAAAACACGACCCCTTAGGTCTCCAGTCAGAAGACAAATGCATAAGGGAGAGTCCAGGACGTGATTTTCTTTGTATTTTCCCTACAAAATAATATGAAATAAACTAACTGATAATATCAGAGTTGCAATTTGAATAAATCAAGCAGCTACTGCCGCCCTGCAGGAGACACTGCTTTTGTCTCTAGTGAGAGCACTAAGAAAATGACAAATGCAGACAGTTTAGTTTTCCTTTCGTTTTAATTTATTTTTATTTTATGTGTATGGGTATCTTGCCTTGCATGTCTGTATCACATTACCCAGAACTGCAATTACAGATGGTTATCAGCAGCCATTTAGGTGCTGGGAATCAAACCCAGTTGTGGTAGAACATTATTTTAAGGTGTGTGACTTTTGTTTCTGCTGCATTTGTTTAACTCCATGAAGCTGTTACTGTGCTGTCTAAAACACCTGATGGCCTAATAAAGAGCTGAACAGCCAACCAATAGTGAGGCAGTAGCCAGTATAGACAGGGCTGGCAGGCAGAGTATAAATAGAAGGCAAAAGAAACAGGAGTAGTAAGAAAACAAGGAGAGGAAAACTGCAGGGGTTGGCCACACACACACACACACACACACACACACACACACACACACACACACACACACGAGTCCAAAAACCCAAAAAAGCAAAAACTTCATGTTACACCCAGGTCCTCTGGAAGAGCAGTCAGTGCTCTTGGCCACTCGGCCATCTCTCCAGGCCCTTGTTTTCCTTCATAGTGTGTGAGTTCTTAACTAAGCACATGGACTACTTCTTTTTCTAGAGCTTGGGTGACTCACTGCTTCCGTGAGAGGCTGAGAAGGTTAGAAAGCTGGCTTTCACATGTGGCCATCAGCCTCTCCTGCTCTGTTTCTGAACTTAACAGGCTGTCTTGGAAAACCTGACCTTTCCCCAAACAGAACATTTTTAATGTTTTACCTTCTTTCTAGCCCCCTCCCAATTTAGTATTGTTATAAATTCTCAGTAAAATTTTAAGAGATGGTTTTCTCAGAAGACATTTTGAAATTTCTCTTCTCTGTTCCCTCTATAGTTCCAGAAAGGAAACTGTGTTTGGATTTAGCTAACAACCCAGGAATCCTGTTATTTGAAATCCTATCAAAACTTGTAGAGACTTCATCCCTGAACAGAAGGGATATAATAGAGCTGGTAAGGTAAGTGGCAACAGAACAGGTAAAGGCAGCTTACTGAGGATGTGTCACCAGCATCCTGCTTCACAGAGGCCAATCCAAAACAAAAGAAAGGGTCAGGGCAAAAGGCTACATGCCACAACACTCTGAAATCGTAAGACTGAGCCCACACCATGCTGAGGCTCCACATGGGCATAAGACATCAAAAACAAAACAAAACAAATCTTCAGCCATCCCTAACCCAAGACAAGCTAGCTATTTTCTTCACTACTCTGTCTTCATTTCGTCACCTACAAAGGTAGCAACGCCCCCTGCCTTAAAGGGCAACTGTGGGATGACACAGCGCAGCACAGGCGAAGCACAATCAGGGTTACTTCTCACACTGAGGAATAAACAGAATAAAGAGGGTGTGCTTGTAATTTAATCGAGTCCTTACCGAAAGAGTGCACAAAAAATTTCAGAAAGCAGTTCAAATGCTCGCCCAAGAGTGGGGTGCTAATGTTAGCCCAGTGACCTGGGCTTGTGGCCTCCAGCACTGCCTCTCACTCCTATGTGGACAGGACACCTTTGCTAACACTGCTATTTTTATTGAAAGTGGACTGTGTGGTTGTTGTTTATCTGGTAATCTTATGAGGTTGTTTTTTACCTGCTGAAAAATTTCCAAATCCTGGGAAATAGAGACCCAAGATCCAAGAATTCATTAAGACCCTTACTAGATACAGTGAAAAAAAGTCATCTCAAGGGCATCAAAATACAAGATAAACAGACATGGTGGCAAATGCCTTTGGCCTAGCACATGGGAGACAGAGGTAGGTAGATTTCTATGAGTTCAGAAACAGCCTGGTCTACATATCAAGTTCCAGGACTACACAATGAGACCCTGTTTCCACAATAAATAAAGAAATAAACAAATCAAAAAAGTGTAAGACAAAGGAAAATCTAAAGAAAAAAAAACAGCATTGAAGCATATAAAGAAATCCCTAGGGGCTGGAGAGATGACTCAGAGGTTAAAAGCACAAACTAGTTTTCCAGCAACCACATAGTGGCTCACAACCATTTGTAATGAGATCTGGTGCCCCTTCTGGCCTTCAGGCAGGCATACATGCAGACAGAACACTGTATACATAATAAACAAATAAATAAATAAATAAATCTTTAAAAAAAAAAAAAGGCATGCCTTTAATCCCAGCACTCCGGAGGCAGAGGCAGGTGGATCTCTTCGAGTTCGAAGCCAGTCTGGTCTACAGAGTGATTTCCAGGACAGGCTCCAAAGCAATGCAGAGAAACCCTGTCTCAAAAAAAAAAAAAACAAAACAAAAAAGAAGAAGAAAGAGATTAAGAAAGAAAGAAAGAAAGAAAGAAAGAAAGAAAGAAAGAAAGAAAGGAAAGGAAAGGAAAGAGAGAGAGAGAGAAATCCCTATTACAGTACCAGCAGACTTGTCTCCAGAAATCTTACAAACCAAGTCAGAATGGAATGATTTGTTCAAAATGTTGAAAGAGAATACTCAACAACGAAGAATTCTACACCTAGCAAAGCTGCCCTTCAGAAATTAAACAGAAAGACAAACACTGAGGGAATGAATCGCTACCCAGCCTGGCAACTATGTTCAATTCCTGGGACCCACATGGTAGAAGGAAATAGTTCCTGCAAGTTGACCTGTGAGCTACACGCACAGGTGTACTAACAAACATGAATGCACATGCGTGCACATACATGCATACATATACATTAATTAATAAATGTATCCAGCAGTGTTGGTACACACCTTTAATCCCAACACTCAGGCAGAAGCAGGTGAATCTCTGTGAGATCAAGGCGAGTTTGGTCTACAAAGTGAATTCCAGTACAGTCAGGGTTGTTACACAGAAAAACCCTGTCAAAACAAAACAAAAAAAATTAATAAATGTTAATGATGCCAAAAACTATAAAAAGAGACTGAGACCGTTCTTCTGTAAATGATAAAGGAATCAGTAGAGAGGAAATAACAGCGGAGGCTGCAGCTCAGCATCTAGAGTACTTGGCTGGCACGCACAAGGTCCTGAGTTCAGTTCCCCCACACTGGAAAACTGGTCATAAGCTTCCTAAAAGAAATTAAGAAAAGGAAAAAGGGATCCTGTGTAGCTGAGTGGTAGCCTGCTTTCCTAATATGCACAAAGGCCTGGGTTTGATCCCAGAGTGTAGGAAACATTCAAATGCTATTTCCAGGCAGGCATAGAGGCTCATGCTGTGATCCCACCGCTCTGGAGTCTGAAGCAGAAGTGAGAAGTGACACCATGAGAACAATGCCAGCCTAGGATACAAAGTGGGACCCTGTCTCAAAAAAGGAAAAAAAAACAAAAACAAAAAAACCTGCGTTTTAAAACCCAATACAAAGTACTGCAGTATATGGCTTCTTCTTCGAGGGTGTCGCCAGGAGTAAGGAGCCCATGCTCTTGTAAATAACCCTTCGCCAGGACCCTGTAAGCAACCCTAAAGACACACACTGAGTCTTCAAGCCAGAAAGAAAGAGAGGGAAAGAAGGTAAGGATGAGGGGAGAGGAGAGGGAGACAGAGAGGAAGGGAAGGGGTGAGGAGTGGGGACGGAGGGGGAGAGAGTGACAGAAGGGGGACTAAAGTGGAAAGAAAAGGGAGCCAGAGGGGAACAGGAGACGGTAGCTGGGTGAATGTATGATAAAAATACACGTACGAAAACGCCATGACGAAACCTGTTATTATTATGTATGATTAACATATGCTAATAAGTTTTAAATAGATTTAAAATAAACATTAATCAACATCTATAACTGGCAGTTTGGTGTTCTTTTTTTTTTCCTAACAATTCTTAATTCCATTTCTGAATTACTGTATTTTCTCTTTAAGCTATTTTCGAAAAAAATTCCGGGAAAGCTACACAGAAATCCTGAGCAGTCCGTACTCGAAAAGGGGCTTTAAGGCAGATGTATGCACTCCTCCGCGCTCAAGCACCGCTGCCTTTGCCAATTCTGCCAGGGTCTCGATAATGAAAGAAAAGGATTTGTATAAGTTTCTCGAAGCACTCAAGCGTAAGAGCCGTTTTCCCTCTCCACTGTTAAGATTGACCTCCCTGTGACTGGTCAGAAATAAACCCCAGAGTTCCAGAGCAGGGCCCGAGGCTCTTGGAGTCACTACTCTGTCACACAGACAGCATTTAGAAGCAGAGGCCCCCCTGACTGAGTGAAGTCTGGGGATGGGTGTGGTGTGGGAACAGGAGACTGAGGCAGAGAAGCCAGGGTCACAAGGGGAGCAGAAAGTGGGCTGAGCTCTGTATGCTTGCCATTACGGGAACTCTTTACATCATTTATAATGCCACTTTTGTTTTTATCTTTTTAGGGTGTGATCTTCCTTCAGGTAGCCCATACTCAAAAATACCGATCTTTCCATTGTTCCCTGATTTGGACTCCACGGTGATGGGTAGACCGTTCAAAGACATACAGAAGTTAGAGACGCTAAAGAGAAAGGAGCCTCTCAGTTTCTTTGAGGACTATTTTTTCCATAAAAGAGATTGGAAAGCACAGGTAAGTTTTAATCTGTCATACTAGATAATTTAAATACTTCCATTTGTAAGAACCCAACTCTAGCTGGGCTATGGTGGGTGCAGGCCTTTAATCCCAGCACTCGGAGGCAGACGCAGGGGGATCTCTGTGAGATCGAGGCCAGCCTGGTCTACAGAGCTACACAGAGAAACCCTGTCTCAAAAAAAGAAAGAAAGAAATTTCTGACCAGGCAGTGGTGGCACATGCCTTTAGTCCCAGCTCTCAGGAGACAGAGGCAGGCAGATCTCTGTAAGTTCAAGGCCAGCCTGGTCTACAGAGGGAGTTCCAGGACAGCCAGCACAGTTATACAGAGAAACCCTGTTTCAAGAAACAAACAAACAAAAATTCTGGTTCTGTTTTTGTAAAACATGGTCACACGGTAGCCCAGGCTGGCCTGGAACTCATGTCAGTTTTCTTGCTGTAGTCTCCCAAGGGCTGGCTTTACACAACTTCATACTAATACTCTTCCCCATTGTTAAGTCTTTTTATAATTAATGTCAAAAGTTAGCATACAAACTAATGGGTTTCACTATGGCATGTTACACATATGTATAATTATGTCTTTGTTATATAATTCAAACTAAAATGTTTTACTGATCTATTTTTTATGTGCATAAAGGCCGCAACTGTAAAACCTATCAAGTCCGCCTCAGGCTATTCAGATGACATCTTAGCCATTGACCAACTATTCAAGAAGAAGCAGCATTGGACAGTGGCTGATGCAGTGGCCATCAAACAGCATGTGAGTACTCCATGTCAGACGCCTCCCCAGACTGCACTGTCAAAGGTATTTTCTACTGGGAAAACTCTACCTCCAAAAACAAAAATCCCCACTTTATGCGAACTGTGTCACTCCCAGAACTCTCCAGAGATAGCATTACTGGAGGGGCTCAGGTAAGAGGAGAGGAAAACACACAGAATACAAGGACCACAGAGGTGTGACTTGTAAAGGCCAAGGGAGTAGAAGCATCAAGAGCATGCTGTTAACAGCAAATGCAGGAGGAGGGTGGAATGCAGTAAATGCGCCCTGTCCTTCTCTGTGGAGTTGCTAAGATGTTAGACCATAGCAAAGTGGAAGTGTGTGTTCTAGAGCCTCGCTGCCCATGCCTTAGTGTATGTGTGTGTGTGTGTGCGTGCATGCAAATGTTTGAGCATGTGTATGCCAGAGGTCAGCCTCAGCTGTTATATTCCTTAGGTATCTTCTGCTTTTTTTTTTTTTTTTGACAATAATCAAACTCTTGACACCTACTCCCAGTTTTCTACTCACACGGCAACCTCATAGTGCCCACTCACACACCCACTCATAAATGTGTATCCACTCACGCACACACTCATAAATGTGTATCCACTCACACACCCACTCATAAATGTGTATCCACTCACGCACCCACTCATAAATGTGTATCCACTCACACACCCACTCATAAATGTGTATCCACTCACGCACACACTCATAAATGTGTATCCACTCACGCACCCACTCATAAATGTGTATCCACTCACGCACACACTCATAAATGTGTATCCACTCACGCACACACTCATAAATGTGTATCCACTCACGCACCCACTCATAAATGTGTATCCACTCACGCACACACTCATAAATGTGTATCCACTCACGCACCCACTCATAAATGTGTATCCACTCACACACCCACTCATAAATGTGTATCCACTCACGCACCCACTCATAAATGTGTATCCACTCACACACCCACTCATAAATGTGTATCCACTCACGCACACACTCATAAATGTGTATCCACTCACGCACACACTCATAAATGTGTATCCACTCACGCACACACTCATAAATGTGTATCCACTCACGCACACACTCATAAATGTGTATCCACTCACGCACCCACTCATAAATGTGTATCCACTCACACACACACTCATAAATGTGTATCCACTCACGCACACACTCATAAATGTGTATCCACTCACGCACCCACTCATAAATGTGTATCCACTCACACACCCACTCATAAATGTGTATCCACTCACGCACACACTCATAAATGTGTATCCACTCACACACCCACTCATAAATGTGTATCCACTCACGCACACACTCATAAATGTGTATCCACTCACGCACCCACTCATAAATGTGTATCCACTCACACACCCACTCATAAATGTGTATCCACTCACGCACCCACTCATAAATGTGTATCCACTCACACACCCACTCATAAATGTGTATCCACTCACGCACACACTCACTCATCATAAATGTGTATCCACTCACGCACACACTCATAAATGTGTATCCACTCACGCACCCACTCATAAATGTGTATCCACTCACGCACACACTCATAAATGTGTATCCACTCACGCACACACTCATAAATGTGTATCCACTCACGCACCCACTCATAAATGTGTATCCACTCACACACCCACTCATAAATGTGTATCCACTCACGCACACACTCATAAATGTGTATCCACTCACACACCCACTCATAAATGTGTATCCACTCACGCACCCACTCATAAATGTGTATCCACTCACACACCCACTCATAAATGTGTATCCACTCACGCACACACTCATAAATGTGTATCCACTCACGCACCCACTCATAAATGTGTATCCACTCACGCACACACTCATAAATGTGTATCCACTCACGCACACACTCATAAATGTGTATCCACTCACACACCCACTCATAAATGTGTATCCACTCACACTCATAAATGTGTATCCACTCACGCACACACTCATAAATGTGTATCCACTCACACACCCACTCATAAATGTGTATCCACTCACGCACCCACTCATAAATGTGTATCCACTCACACACCCACTCATAAATGTGTATCCACTCACGCACACACTCATAAATGTGTATCCACTCACGCACCCACTCATAAATGTGTATCCACTCACGCACACACTCATAAATGTGTATCCACTCACGCACACACTCATAAATGTGTATCCACTCACGCACACACTCATAAATGTGTATCCACTCACGCACACACTCATAAATGTGTATCCACTCACGCACCCACTCATAAATGTGTATCCACTCACACACCCACTCATAAATGTGTATCCACTCACACACCCACTCATAAATGTGTATCCACTCACGCACTCATAAATGTGTATCCACTCACACACCCACTCATAAATGTGTATCCACTCACGCACACTCATAAATGTGTATCCACTCACACACCCACTCATAAATGTGTATCCACTCACGCACACACTCATAAATGTGTATCCACTCACGCACACTCATAAATGTGTATCCACTCACACACCCACTCATAAATGTGTATCCACTCACGCACACACTCATAAATGTGTATCCACTCACACACCCACTCATAAATGTGTATCCACTCACGCACACACTCATAAATGTGTATCCACTCACACACCCACTCATAAATGTGTATCCACTCACGCACACACTCATAAATGTGTATCCACTCACACACCCACTCATAAATGTGTATCCACTCACGCACACACTCATAAATGTGTATCCACTCACACACCCACTCATAAATGTGTATCCACTCACGCACACACTCATAAATGTGTATCCACTCACACACCCACTCATAAATGTGTATCCACTCACGCACACACTCATAAATGTGTATCCACTCACGCACACTCATAAATGTGTATCCACTCATCAAATGTGTATCCACTCACGCACACACTCATAAATGTGTATCCACTCACACACCCACTCATAAATGTGTATCCACTCACGCACCCACTCATAAATGTGTATCCACTCACACACCCACTCATAAATGTGTATCCACTCACGCACACACTCATAAATGTGTATCCACTCACACACCCACTCATAAATGTGTATCCACTCACGCACACACTCATAAATGTGTATCCACTCACACACCCACTCATAAATGTGTATCCACTCACGCACACACTCATAAATGTGTATCCACTCACGCACACTCATAAATGTGTATCCACTCACGCACACACTCATAAATGTGTATCCACTCACACACCCACTCATAAATGTGTATCCACTCACGCACACACTCATAAATGTGTATCCACTCACACACCCACTCATAAATGTGTATCCACTCACGCACACACTCATAAATGTGTATCCACTCACACACCCACTCATAAATGTGTATCCACTCACGCACACACTCATAAATGTGTATCCACTCACGCACCCACTCATAAATGTGTGTCCATGAGTTCTGAGATTGGGAGACACCACAGAGAGAAAAGCATAGTTCCTATTCTAAGAAAGCTTGGGGTGAGGGTAAAGTCCTGGAGACGTGGACAGCAGCAATGCACTGGGATGTGTGGAACTTGAGAACACAAAGTCATGGGCAGCTGACTCCTGTCTGGCTATTAACACATAAACACACAAGTAAATGCAGGCCACCTGTGGCCAGAGACCTCCAGCACCAGATCAGCTGCTCCAAGAGCTAAGAAGCTTGAAAGATCATTAGTTTAGCCTCCCTGTATCTCAGCCATGGGACAACAGCAGGGATCTCTGTGTCAGGTGAAGAATCTAGGAGGAACATGTAGGCGGTTTCAATCTCCTTTGTTTAGCAGCACCCACCCGTATACTAATAACTAATGTGCCCCAGCCTAGACTTCTTTCTTGTACGTTGGCCTTACCTCACTCACCATCTGAGAACCATCCCACCCCCACCCCACCCCCGTATGCTAGGTCTCATAACACACCACGCTCAACATGCCCCATGCTCACTCATCTACTGCATCAGCCTGGCTCTCCCCTGAGGATGCTGTTTCTCAGTTGTTGATACTACCATTTACTAAGTCACTGAAGCCACCCTCAACGTTGATTTTTTTTTCCTTACTCCTTACCAGTCACTAACCTTAGTCCAGCTCATTCTGGGATGCTTTTCCCTCCAATCTATCCCTGTCCTGCTTAAAGGTAAGTGCTTGAGCTGAAGGTATAGCTCAGTGGCAGCCCTCTTGCCTGTCACGGACAAAGCCCGGGGTTTAATTTCCAGTTCTAGGAGCTGGGAAGGATGGGTGCAGGAAACGCTTCCAAGGAGCACCCCAGAGATGGAAGCAAGATTACAAGTTGAAGAGCAGCCTGTGCTGCATAAAAAAAATAAAAATAAAAATAAAAATAAAAGTTCAAGTCCACCCTGGGTTACTGAAACTTCCCCTCCAAGAGTGGCAGAGTTTTCCACTACTCTATATAACTGAGGGTCAGGAACAGCCCCCAGGGCATGCTCTCTGTGAAGGGCTGCCCTCCCCTGCACTGAGCCCACTCACTCCTCCTCCACCACTGCACTCACTTTCACCAAGATGCTCCAACTCTCCTGCCAAGTCCAGGGTGGTTATTGTCTTCAAGCACTTGTTTATGTGGCCTCTTCTTCCTAGGGCTCCTTCCCATCACCCCTTGATACCTCCACCTTAAAATCCTTAAGGATTTGCTCAGCTCAGCATCTACTCCCTGTCTTAGGCTGAATCTGGCACCTACACATCCTAACTTAGCCCCTCGCTTCTCTCCTGGCACTCGCTCTGGAGAGCAGGCTGGCCTGGAACTCACAGAGACACGCCTGCCTCTGCCTCCTGAGTTCTGGCATCAAAGGCGTGTGCCACTATACCCAGCTTCCAAGTGATACATTTTCATTTCTACCAACTCCTAGCTCATAGTCCTATGCTACCCCATACGCTGTCTCAGTGACTTTCACATGTGTATCTCCCAAGCCATCAATAACTATGGTTTATAAATTAAAGGCAGTTCGGGTAACCACACTAAGTTAATATCTGCCCTCTCGATGCAGGTAAAGAGAGCCACAGATACCTATAATTTAGGGATTGCCCTTGAGCACCGGAAAGAAATGCTGAATCTCTGGAAAAAGATCCGAGGGGATTTGATTGGAATCGAAACCAACAACGAGTCCTTTTACAACACCTTTTCTACATACACATGGTCCTGGAATGTCTGCCAAGAGCTGCTTTCCGCTAAGGACTTGCGGTTGCATGATGCCTACATGAACAGAAGCTCCTCCGGCAATTCTAGATTGTCCACCCCATCAGATCTCAGTGAGTGTGACCCGGAGACAGGAAGGAAGAGGAGATGGAAAGGGTTCAGAGGGTTTCGGCAATGAAATGTCTACATTTTCTAAGCAACTCTTCGAAAACTGCTATCCATAGTTATCAAAATTATGGTTTCTTGCTTTTATCTACTACATTCTTTAGCAGGTGAAAATTTTAACATCTTTTGGATCCCAACCAGTAAAAACCTTCAAATCACAAGATGGTTTCTCTTTCCCAAATCTTTGCTAGTTAAAAGTAGTTACCCTATTATTATAGCCAGTTGCTCTCTGCTACTCCCACTCGGCTTAAAACAGCCAAGACAGCAGCATAAAGGGAAAAACGTTGGCCTGAGTTTCTAAGGGCCCTCCATGCAATACCCATCTGAGTTTGGGATGGCTGTAAATGAGGTGGGGTGTTTGAATGTTTATGAAAGACACCAGATGCAGAGAACCGAAGCTTCAGGGAATGGCACCAGCAAACCCTCCACCCCACCACAGAACCTCCGTGAAATTTAGGAATTCCTAAGGCACACCTTTCACTTGGATTGTTCCTGCAAAAATAACTGAGCTCATCCATTTCATTAAAGACACACGTAGCCGAGTGGTGGTGGTGCTCACCTTTTAATCTCAGCACTTGGGAGGCAGAAACAGGTAGCTGTATGTGAATTCCAGCTCAGCCTGGTCTACAGGGTCTACAGCCAGGACAACCATGGCTACATAGAGAAACCCTCTCTTGAGAAAAAAGAAAACATGGCTGTATTGCAAATCTGTGGAGGATCATCATATTTTGTTTTGTAACATGTGCTATGTTTGCAAGTATGCACATGTGTGAGTACACTCGGATGCTCTTGTCCATGCTTGTGTGTGTGTGGAGCCTCGAGGTTGATGCCAAGGTGTCTTCCAAAATCACTTCTCTGTTTTGCTTTTTGAGTCAGGGTCTCTTACTGAACCTGGGGGCTCAATTTTCTGCTAGAATCTGGCCAGTGAACCTCGAGAATCTGCCTGTCGCCATGTTCACATCAGTGTGCTAGGTGTATAGATGCATGCCACCACACTCCAATTTCTACACGGATGCTGGGGGAGCTCGGGTCATCATGCTCATACAGCAAGCATTTTACCCACGAAGCTCTCTCTTCATGCAAAAATGTCATGATCTTTATTGTGATAAAACTTAACTGTATAGAATTTACCACCTTAAAAATATTTAAGTGTTCAAACTGCAATAATGTCAATTTAGTTCATGGCTAGCCATTTTGACAGGCAAGTGTTGTCTGACTTACTGCTTCAACAAACCAGAAGACAAGTAGTTGTGTATGAATAAATAAAAAGACAGGTAGAAAAATATTTAAGTGTAAACCGGGCATTGGTGGCACACACCTTTAATCCCAGCACTTGGGAGGCAGAGGTAGGCAAATCTCTGTGAGTTCGAGGCCAGCCTGGTCTCCAGAGCAAGTGCCAGGATAGGCTCCAAAGCTACACAGAGAAACCCTGACTAAAAAGAAGAAAAGAAAATGAAAAAGACAAAAAGATTTGGGGTTGGGGTGATACTTCAGTCAGTACTTGCCTTTAAGAGTGAGAACCGGCCAGGTGGTAGTGGCCTTTATAAAGTCCCAGCACTCGGAAGGCAGAGGCAGGCGGATCTCTGTGAGTTCCAGGCCGGCCTGGTCTCCAGAGCGAGTGCCAGGACAGGCTCCAAAGCTACACAGAGAAACCCTGTCTCAAAAACAAAACAAAACAAAACAAAACAAAACAAAAAAATAAGTGTGTATCATTCTTATTATTCTTAGTTCCACTTTTGTCGTTCTTCTGGCTTTCTGTGGATTTTGACAGTTTGCCAAAGGGAGGCACACAACTTTGGGATTCTGCAAACACTAAATCTGTGTTAACCTTTTGATCTATTATCAGGATGACAAAAGTATTTTATTTGCTCTGCAGACATCCCCCCCCCACTTCTGCAGGGAGGGTCATTCAGCCCAGTCTAGCCTCAGGCTTGATAAATAGGCAATAATGACCTTGAATTTCCTGATCCTCTTGTCTTCTACTCCTGAGTGCCAGGAGTGCAAAGATTACAAGTGTACTCCACCATGCCCAGTTTATGTGGCACTGGGTATCAAAACCAGGGCTTCATGCATGCTGGGCAAGCACTCTGCCAGCTGAGCCCCAGCTGTAATCTTGTTAATTCATATGGATCCTCTTTCCCTCCCCCTGCCCTCCCTCCCTCTGTAACCCTGGCTGACCTGGAACTCACTTTCTAGAGCACACTAGAGTAGAACTTCAGCAGCACTCATGCTTCTGACCCCCAAGAGATAGGATTACAGCTGTGTGCCATCATGCCCAGCTCTTACACTAATTCTCATCCAAAGTTGATCAACGGCATCAGCTATTTTTGAGAATTTTCTAAGAAACTGTTTTGAAGGTGTGTAAGCCCATCCCAATCGATATGCAGTACAGATTCTAGTCATTATTCTAGAAAATAGACATATCTAGAAGAGAGAGAAAAGAAAACGAGCAAGGCAGCATATACCTGTTATTCCAACTCACTGGGAAGCTAAGGCAGGAGGATTCAAAGAATTCAAAGTCAGTCTGGGCTAGCTACATAAGAGACCCTACCCCGGAAGACCAGAAGAAGTAAAAGACACATTCAACGCTTGAGAAAACAGAGGACTGTATGGAACAGTTTGTGTTGTTTCTTCAGAAGGGCTCTCATTGTGAGCCTACACAATTTTCAGACTCACAGTCCTCCTGTATGCCATCGTGTCAGACTACAACATAAAACTATAAAATGCCAAGAAAAGGCAATGAAGACAGTAAAGGCCCCCAAAACTATTTACTGGAACTGCCTTAAAATAAAATACCTTGAGTATTCAAAAGGCTATCTGGTGACACAGATCAGTGGTGAAGAACTCACTGAACATGTGCACAGTCTTAGAGGCCATGCTTAGGACAGAAGTCCAAATCTGTTCACGATCTAGGCACACTGGCACATGCCTATATGCCTAACTAATTAGGAGTGAGGCAGGAGAATCAGCTGAGCCCTGTAATTCTCTCTCTCTCTCTCTCTCTCTCTCTCTCTCTCTCTCTCTCTCTCTCTCTCTCTCTCTCTCTCTCTCTCTCTCTCTCTCTCTCTCTCTCTCTCTCTCTCTCTCTTCTCCTTCTTCTTCTCCTTCCCTTCCACTCCCTTTCTTCCCTCTTTATTGAAAATTAATTCTTTCTCATTAAATATATCCTGGTTACAGTTTCCCCCACCTTCCTTCCCATCCAAATCCACCTCCTTTCTGCCTCTCCTTAGAAAAGGCTTCTAAGAGATAACAACAAAACATAACAAAATAAAATATAATAAGATAGCCAAGCACACGCTTTTAATCCCAGCACTCGGGAAGCAGAGGCAGCTGTGAGTTTGAGGCCAGCCTAGTCTACTGAGCAAGTTCCAGGACATTCTCCAAAGCTACACAGAGAAACCCTGTCTTGAAAACCAGTGTATATTAAGTAAAAATTAAACAAGACAAAACAAGAGAAGGAAGAGAGCCACAAAAATCACCCACTCATTCACACACTCAGGAGTCCCATAAAAATACTAAATACTAAAGCTGGGCATTGGTGGCACACACCTTTAGTCCCAGCACTTGGGAGGCCAAGGCAGGTGGATCTCTGTGAGTCCAAGGTGTCCAAATTGAGTTCCAGGACAGGCTCTAAAGCAATACAGAGAAACCCTGTCTCAAAAAACATAACCAAAAAAATACTAAATACTTAAAGCTATACTATATATGCAAAGGGAGGACCTGAAGCAGACCCATGTAAGCCCTGTGCTTGCTGCTTCAGTCTCTCTGGGTTCGTGTGAACTTTGTTTAGAGGGCCTTGTTCTCCTGGTGTCCTCCTTCCCTTCTGTCCACCATCCTCTTCCACAGGGTTCCCTGAGCTCTGAGCAGAGGGGTTTGATGGAGACATCCCATTAAGATCTGTGTATTCTGAGGTCTCTGTGTGTAATGTAATGAACCCAGTAAATCTAACACCATCCTGGACAACACAGCAAGACCTCAAACTCAAAATATAAATATGGGGCCAGAAGGAGGGACCAGTGGGTAAAGGGGCTTGCCAGAGGAGCAGCAGGTGGCAACTGAAGTTCCAGGAGTCGGTGCATCAGGAGGAAACTCTCTGATGGACCAGTCTGCTTTAGGCAAGGCCATAGGACTGCAGACTTCGGAATGTCCTTTGCTTCTCTTGTGCCTTTACATGTTTGCTGCAACTCTCTTTCTCTGGTGTCTAGCATGGTGTGAGTGGATGTGGGAAGATCTCCACTGCCTGTAATATAGTGCGCTTATCTCTGGGAAACATCCTGTTCTACTGGGCATTTTTACATATGGATTGTCAAGAAGATGACCCCTCCCTAATCCGCACTGTCTAAATTGAGAGTAATAATGATAACCTATACAGAGTTTTGATGAATAACAATAAATACAAGGATATGTTTCACAGCCAGGCCCTGTGAGTCTCACCTAAGGAGCTGCATAGATTGTAGCTCAAGTAAATGATTAACAATTGAGTCCTAGTAGCCCAGATAGTTTGAATTCTTTTAATCTTAATGTTGGGAGATGTGTCCACAGGTTTCAGAGTGCATCACAACTGAAACAAAGCTTTGAAAATAACAGACTAAGATGTTTTTGTTAAATAGCTTTGAGTTCAAAAGATCAAAAAGACAATCTAAAGTTTTAGAAAGGCACATAATTGAATTCCGAACTCATTAAGGTCAAGAAAAAGAACAATGCAGTCCAATTTTCATTGATTGATAGACGTTTATTGGTAGGACTGGTTGATGACCAAAGGTGATGATTATATCCTTATACCCATTTCTGCTCACAACCTCCTGATATTAAAAAATATATATATTAATGAGTGGATATGTACCCCTAAAGATTTAAAGTAGAGCTGAGTGATTCTTTTTCATATATAAAAGTTTAGGTTTATGATTCCTTTAAGACTTCTTATAAGACTACCTTTCAAGATAAGTAATAAAGTAATTGGCCCTTTCTTTGTAACTGTAAAATGCAACCTTCCAGGAAAAAAAAAAACTGACAAGAATAACTTTCTTGCCCACATGGTTAATCTATAACAAGTTGCCTGAATATGAATGTATGTGGGTTCTTGGGATAATTTGTTTTTCACCTGTAGTACATAAAATGTTTAATCATGTAAGAGATATGGAAAACATGCTATTTTTTACTATTTTGTATTCATTGTAATCATTCACTTGAAAAACAGAATGTAACCACATTGTAATTCCTATATTACCTGAAAAACTTTGTTGGGGTATATAAGCTGTAGAAAAAAAAAAGTATACAATAAAAAGAACAGAAAACAACCCAGAAAGAATAAGAGAGGAATAAAGAAGGAAGCCATCAAGAGAGTGAGTGTTTCTTTTCCTAAACCTCTCTCAGGTAGAAAAGTCTAGCTTACACCCTGTGAATTCCTCTCTGAGCCCTGTGCTGCTGGAGGCTGGCCCCCCAGACAACAGTATGACTGCCTATTTAACACTGCAAAGCTGGACCTGGCAGCCATGGTCTCTCAGCATCTCTCAGTCCCTACCTGTTACAGTGTGTGGCTCGAATACCACAATACCCCACCCTCTACCCTGAACTCTCCCAGGGGGCTGGGCTGCTCTTCCCTTTATGATGCAATCATTTTGATTCCCTGCCCTTTTGTACCTCAGGCCTCCTGGCTGCTGCCAGTGTGCCAGTTCAGTCTGCTCACGGCCACTCTGGAGTCTCCCTGATACCCCTGCCTCTGGCTATGCTCTGCCTTTTATCTACAATAAACGCTCTCCTCCACCACACCTAGGAGCAGTCATGCCCTTTCCTGTTCTTTTTATTTTTTTTCATCTGATGCCAAAGCCTCAGGAGTGGCTTAAATGAGTTCCCTCTCATTTGCCACCCACCAAATCTGACTCTAGAATCTACCTCTGCAACTGCATCTTCTTTTCACCTTAACTAATCCTCCTTGCCTACTCAGTCAGTGTCCTCTATCCCTGCTACTCCCTTTTTGGGCTGCCTGCAACGTGGGCATATTCCTACTATGTGCACCCTTTTGGGCTGCCGACCATGTGGGCATACTCCCTGCAGCACCCTTTGGGGCCCCACCATGTGGGCAATTCTACTTACTAAAACACTTGCACCACTCCAGCTGTTTTCTCCTCTACTGTGGAATACTCCTTGACACTGTGTGAATATATGTTGCTGTGACTTGTTTGATAAAGAAACCAAATGGCCAGTAGCTAGACAGGTAGAAGTTAGACAGGACTGGCAAACAAAAAGAGCATGAAGTAAGAGGAGTCGTCTCTGGAATCGCAAGGAGACTCAGATACACGGAGATGACCTTGCTTGACTGGGAAAAGGTACCAAGCCACATGGGAGACCATAGATAAGAAATATGGGTTAATTTATAATGTAAGAGTTAGCTAGTAACAAGCCTAAGCTGTTGGCCAAGCATTTATAATTAATAAGTCTCTGTGTGGTTATTTGGGAACTGGCTAGTAGGGCCTACACTCTACAACCCTGCCTACACTCTACCTACTCTAACCACTTGTCTCTCGCCTTCTGCAAGGTCTGTGTCACTTCACAACTCCCTGCTTTGCCCACTTTTACTATGAAAGCCATACCAGCATGCCAGGAAGCTTCTTCCTGCATTACCCGACCCCTCTTCATGTGGGAAGGAACATTTCTCTCTGACAAGGCTTTCAGACTGCTTGGGGACATCCCTAATTGAAATTCTTGTTACCATGACACTTACCCCCTCTGCTCCTTCATGGCTCCTCTCAGCTCTTCCCTGGAACTTCCTCACCTCACCCTAGGAGAGGCTCTGCAACCTTGCCTTGCCCCCTTTCCTTCAGAGCTATCTGATCTCTCTCTCCTAGCGCCCTTCCAGGCCCAGATGTTGTGAGTTCCTTTGCCTTCCCATAGGAACTGCCTGCTAAGTCCTGCAGCTTCTCTGTGCCCTTGTGGCTTCTGTCATATTGGAACCCTCCTTTGGGTGGAGTTCCTGCTGGTTCCTCCTTGTCCCTTATGCTACGCTGTTCTCTGTCTCTTAGCTGCCTAACTCTCCCTATAGCTGAGTTCTTTTGTGACCCTTTCTCCTTTGCTCCTTAGATTTTCTTAAAGCCTTGCTGACTTACTGGAGAGGGCTTGGCCTCAGAATAGCTCCATGGCCAAAGATGGCACACTCATAACAACTTCTACCACCACACAAGCAAATGATCCCAAAGTATCTTATCTCTAAGGTTCTACAACTTTGCACTCTTAAATCTTTTATCTATAATTTCTCTGGGCTTTGCTAACAAGAAATCTTTGTGTAAACAATCCTTATTTCAGAATTGGTTTGCAAATTCATTGGGTGTGGTTAAGAAATCTGTAATATCTGTAACAAAGTTTGGCTTAAAACTTATACCAAAAGGTTTATAGTTAAAACCTACCTATAGGAATTTTAATTTGCTACAACATCTTATATATGTGATTCAAGTCTACAATATTATTAGATTCAACTCTTGTTTAGGGAACCATGTTTAAATAGTAACCATGTGGCTATCCTCCATCTTGACTGATGACCTTCAAGATGTAAGCATCCGCGTGACTGGTAACCATCTTTGCTAAGGTTAAAGAGTATATGCCATGTCACTTCACCATCTTAAGATGACCCCATGGCATAAAGCAACAGTTTTATAACTTCTTGATCCAAATGAGCTCTCTATTTATCGTTGTATGTCTTTTTTAACTAAGGAAGCAACAAGTCTCAAATATTTTAAGTTAGTGTGGATTTTTTTTGTTTGATCATAAAAATTTAAGGTTATATTTGCTCCAATACTATATAAGTGATTCAATTCTGGTTTATAATATGCTGTATATGATAATAAACTTTCAAGGTTATAAAGGTCTATTCAGTTTAATGAAACTTGATTTAAGATAAATCATCTCACTACTTATATCTTTGCTAGCTGTTTAACACCAAGCTGCTAGAAATTTTAGATAAGTAACATGTTTGATAAGATACATTTGGCAATCAAATTTATAAATTCTCTAAGGTCTACTCAGGTTCACAGTAATGTTTATTTAGCTTTGTCATTGCTCACTTTAAGCTTTAACTATTTGGATACACCAGGTAATCCATACAAAAAAGCTGCAACATTCTCTAATGGTATGTCTGGTCTCTCAAGAAAATCCTTTGCCTAAGTCAGACCTCCATTAGATAAAATCCTCCATTCCCTCAGCTTGAAGAAAGTCCCTGCTTGTTAAAAAGGGAGTCATTCTCCTTATCTGTGGTAAGAGGGACTTGTGACCCTTCATTCCTTACGCCTGTGGTGCCTAGTGACCTGTCAAGGTCAGTGCTGGTCTCTGGGCTCCCTCAGTCCCTGCTCACAAGCCCCCTTTCTCTCCTTCCCATTATCCCTGAATATCTTTCCCCTGTTGCTTCTTGTTTTCCCATGAGAGAGCCTTGGCAGTTTAAAATAATGGAATGGCAATTTTGGTTTCTTTACTGAGCCCATTTTCATTCATGGTGCCCTATAAAGGGATCAGTAAAGTTACCAGTCTCTCAATGGACTGTATCTACGACTTAAAGTTTTAATTTGATACCAGAAGAGCTTCAACTCAAAATTTTTGTTGTTTGTTTTCAGGACTGGATTTCTCTGTGTAACCCAGGCTGTCCTAGAACTCACTCTGTAGACCAGGCTGGCCTTGAACTCAGGTATCTGCCTGCCTCTGCCTCCCCAGTACTAAGATTAAAGGTGTGTGCCATCACTGCCTAGCCAAAATCATTATTTTTAAGGTTAAACCTAACAGGTATGGAACATAAAGTCCAATTCTTATGAAAACTACTTACTTATTGTAAATTGTTAAGGATAATTAAAAAATACAAGTTGTTAGAACATACCCTGGCTGACCCCGCCCCCTAACGATGGGCGGGCACGCACAGGGACATGCTACACCACCCATCACGCATTACAGCCTGCGTGAGGACTCTGTGCATGCGTGGAACCTCAGTGCGCATGTGCAGTCTTCCCTTTAAAAGTTCCAACTTCCCCGTTTTGCACACTCTCTGCCCCTCTTTCTCTCACAACCGGCCATGGCAGTCAGCATTAACTCTGTCTCTCTGCCCCTCTCTCTTCCTCCTCTCTTACTCTCTGTCCTGCTCTGTTCTATTTCTCTCTCACTCAATTTCCCGCCCTATAATGAACTGGTTAATGTATCTCTTAGTCTCATGTCTCATCTTGCACCCTTCTTTCTTTCTAATTTAAGCAAAAATCTAACACAGGTTAATTGTTAGATACCTTATAAATGATGAAATCCTTTAATGTGTTCAGAACTATACTTGTAGTCATGCTAAGTATTAATGTACTACAAAAATAAGCCTTAAGTAGCCCCCTGCATATATTTTTAAAGTTAGTCCTAAAACAAGTAAGTAGAAACAAATTGTTTAGATATACCTAATAGATAGATGGTCCTCAAACACTTCAAAGATCTGCAGGATATGGCATTTAAAATGTTTAAGTTTCCCATAATAGACAGAACTGTCCCTCCTACTGGGAATTCTCAAGGTATCCAAAGAGAATAGATGGGGCATAAGAACTCCACCTGGATTGTGGTAATGCTAACTGTTAGACCTCCGGAAAACTCAGGCCTCCCGGGTCCCAGCCCAGGACTGCGGTCACCCCAATCACCAGGCAGATTTGAAAACTTGCTGCAAACAGCATGAGGCTTTATTTTTGTTTAACGAGCTAACCCCATGTTAGCTCGGGTCTTTTGTCCACCCACCATGGTGAATGGCTAGCAAAGACAGCTTGAACCGGCTACAGAGAGATCTTGTAGGGCAGCGTAAGGGGAGTGTCTAGAGGTACACACAGGCTCAGGATTGGTGTGCCTCCAGGCTTGGAGGGCTTGCCCTGTGTTGATTGGCCAACTGGTTGTTATGGCCCATAGGCCCTCCCAGGGTGGTTGCTATGCTCTGCTCCTCATTGCTGTGCACTTGTCCGTAAAGCACACCCAGAGCCATAAAGCATAGCACCACCAGCTAACTTCTGATTGGTTCCTTACCACGAGGCAGGTATCTGACCTCTTAGTGACCAAGGCAAGGTCATGGCAAGCACATGTTACTGTCATGGCTGCCGAAAGGGGCAGCTGGTCCCTTCACTAACCACGGGGCAAAACTGCCCCATGCCTCATTTATCCACAGGGCTCTGCTCATGGACACTTTTGGGTTGATATCCCTACTTTACTTAGTCAAAATAAAGTCAGTCCTCCAAGTTACTCCACTACAGACAAATCTCAAGCCTGGGTCTCACAGCCAAAGGCCTATGCTGCTCTGTATGACAGCCAAAGATCTACAACTACTGCCCCCAGTGAAAAATTAGGGAGATCACCAAAGCCTAAGGTTTAGGTAATGTGTCTAGGTAATGGGTCTCTGTCATTTTAATTGCTACATAGATCACCTAGATTATATTTCTTTTTTGTTGTTATTGTTTTTGTTTTTGTTTTTTGAGACAGGGTTTCTCTGTGGCTTTGGAGACTGTCCTGGAACTAGCTCTTGTAGACCAGGCTCATCTAGAAATCACAGAGATCCACCTGCCTCTGCCTCCCGAGTGCTGGGATTAAAGGCCTGAGCCACCAACACCGGCGACCTAGATTATATTTCTAATAGGCTTTCTGCCGCGCACCCCCCATAATAAGTTTCTCCACTGACTCAATAAGCCAGATCAAGCTGATTTGAAAAAGTATAACAACAGGTATATTGAGGACAAAACAGCTCCCAGGTAAGTTCACTGGTCTCAGAGAAGGCCAGAGAAGCCCCACACCTGAGCTAAAGCCGGGAGGTTTTATAGATTGTAGGTGAGAGGTGATGATGTGTCCACCACAAGCTGAGTTTGTGCCTAAGTTGAGCATTTAGGCGGGGACATCAAAGAAGGAGACTGCAGTAACGACCAAGAATGTGGAACTGGGCTTTTGGCACCTACCCTTGTTTAGAGACTCTCTGAGTGGGCAGGATTTACAGAGAGAGACAAGAATGGGACTTCCTGAACCATGCAGGGGAGAGCCAAAGGCTCCAACCAACCAATTTCCAGTTATAATCTAGCCTTCTCAGTTCTCTGAGGATATTGACTGACTGTGGCCTTAACAACGACATGAATTCAATCCTCAGAATCCATATGGTAAGACAAAACCAACTCCTGCAAGTGGTCTTCTGACCTCGTGCATGTCCAGTAATTAAATAAAAAGTAAGTACATAAACACAATTTTAAAATTAAAAATAAATATTAGCTATTCTTTATAGTTATAATTTTGGGGAAGACATCAAAAAGTAACCATATTTTCTAACCAGAAAGAAGGTAAGATTAGTAGTGATGGGGAGTTGTCCTTCTGTAATATATGTTTCTCTTATTGGTTGATGAATAAGACACTGCTGGCCAATAAGGCAGGAAGATAGGCAGGACTAGGAGATGAGAACTCTGGGAAACAGGCAGACAGAGTCGTCATCATGTGGAGCCCGGGAAGAGAGGACGTGTTCTCTGGTAAGCCAAGACCACGTGCAAATATATAGAATAACAGAAATGGTTAATAATTAAGACAGAGCTAGCCAATAAAAAGCCCAAGCCACCAGCCAACAGTTTTATAACTAATACAGTGTCTGTGTGTTTATTTAGGACTCAAGGGCCGTGGACTGGGACAAAGAACCTCTCATTACATATTAGCTTTGAGAAAATATTTTCATATATCTATGTGTCTAGGAATATAGAATTTGGGTGCCAAATTAGAAGCTACGCATAGTGGTATGGGCCTGTAACCCTAGCAACTTGGAAGTAGAGACAAAAAGATAAAGAGTTCAAGATCATGCTGCAACTTGACAAATTCAAGACAAGCCTAAACTACATGAGGTCCTTTCTGAAGAGACAGCACACAAAATATCAGAATTATGACTACAGTGTTTCTTTGGATCAGTGAGATAACAAGATACTTTTAATTAGCTCTGATGGAAAAAATATAAATTGCACAGTAATCCCATCTCCCTGTTACACTTTTGCACACTACAGATGGTAGCAGCAACTGACACCTCTCTGTAGTGATATATACAGGGAGGGGTTAGGGTTCACTCACCAACTTGCTGAATTGCATGCAGTGTTGCCAGACCCTGTGCTATGATGCAGATAGAATTCCTGACTTCCACAGGGCTTAGTAACAGATCTAATTATAACCAGTGGCTCAGCAATGCCTGGTGGTGACTTTTTCAGGACAGATGAGAACAAACATCTATTCAGCCCAGATAGGGAAATGACCAAAGACATTCTACCACCCAAGTCTAGCCAGATGAATCAGTGAGTTTACTGGCACTACTTACAGGAGTGGTGAGTGAGGAATTGCAGATGCATGGGTGACTTAGCAATTGTATTCACTGAAAAGCCCACCCAGCATGGGTAAGGACTCAAAAAACTACATCCCTAGAGTTCCCTGCCCAACTTTCAGGAGGTGTTACCAGAGATGACACCTTTCACCCGGGAGCGGTTTAAAGCTCTAACCCAGGGGTACTGGCGTGTGAGTTTTCTGTTTTCTAAGCTTCCTGTGTCCTAGCAGCTTCCCTCCTCCCTCCAGGAGGAAAAGTTCCAGGTTAGAGGAAATAGTTACATCAATGTCATTCCTAGAAATTAATCCTAAAGAAATAATCATGAGCAGGGCAGTGATGGCACACACCTTTAATCTCAACACTCGAGAGGCAGAGGCAGACAGATCTCTGTGAGTTCGAGACCAGCCTGGTCTACAGAGTGAGTTCCAGGACAGCCTCCAAAGCCACAGAGAAACCCTGTCTCGGAGGAAAAAAAAAAAAAAATCTTCAGCAGATCAAAGCCTCCCTGTTTTACAAGTATTGAATGCATCCACTAAGTAGGAGAGTGCTCTTCACGCTCCACCAGAGGGCCCCTCAGCTCCTCTGAAACACAATTCTCAACATATTCTGACCACAGGCAGAAACCTTGCAGCCATGTCTTCCAAACTCCTTTCAAAAAATGTTAGATGAGCTGGGCAGTGGTGGCTCACACCTTTAATCCCAGCAATCAGGAGGCAGAAGCAAGCAGATCTCTGTGAGTTTGAGGCCAGCCTGGTCTACAGATCAAGTGCCAGAATAGGCTCCAAAGCTACACAGAGAATCCTTGTCTTGAAAAAAAAAGAAAGAAAGAAATTGTTTGGCCAGTGGTTTAGGCTTCTTATTCGCCTAATTATTATCTTCTTAATTATTAACCCATTTTTATTAAACTATGTATTGCCACAAGGCTGTTGCTTACCCATAATCTGGCATGTTACTCAACAGCTACATGGCTTCTCCCTCTAAGCCTCTCTGTGCCTCTTCTCCCCAGAATTCTCCTTGACTTGTAGCCCTGCCTATCCTTCCTGACTGGTTACTGGCTAATCAGTATTTATTCATCAATCAATAAGAGAAACATATATACAGAAGGATAGCCCCCATCACGTGTGGTGCACAAACATACAAGCAGGTAAAACACCCATACATACATAAAGGGGAAAGGAGATATTTTTTAAATAGAAAATATAAGGCTGAGCCAGGTGTTGGTGGTGCATGCCTTTAATCCCAGAACCCGGGAGGCAAAGACAGGCCAATCTCTGAGAATTCAAGGCTAGCCTGGTCTACTGTAGGGACCAGCTCCCCATTTCAGCAGCCATAACAGCCAAATGCATGCTTGTGTGACCTTGCCTTAGTCACTAGGAGGTCAGATGCCTGCCTTGTGGCAAGGAACCAATCAGAAGTTAGCTGGTGGCGCTTTACAGACAAGTGCACAGCAATGACGCTCAGAACATAGCAACCACCGTGGGAAGGCCTATGGGCCATAACAACCAGTTGACCAATCAACACAGGGCAAGCCCTCCAAGCCTGGAGGCACACCAATCCTGAGCCTGTGAGAACTCCTAGACACTCCCCTTACGCTGCCCTGTAAGATCTCTCTGCAGCCAGTTCGAGCTGTCTTTGCTAGCCATCCGCCATGGCCGGTGGATAACAGGCCTGAGCTAACATGGGGTTAGCTCGTTAAACAACTATAATAAAGCCTCGTACAGTTTGCATCAAGCTTTTGAGTCTGCCTGGTGATTGGGGTGACGGTGGTCCTGGGCTGAGATCCTGGAGGCCTGAGATTTCAGGGGTCTTACACTACAAGAGCTGGTTCCAGGACAGCCTCCAAAAACGAGAGAGAGAGAGGAGAGAGAGAGAGAGAGAGAGAGAGAGAGAGAGAGAGAGAGAGAGAGAGAGAGAGAGAGAGAGAGACTATAAGGCTGAAAATGCACAATTATAGACTATATGCCATGATCTACCATTAGATAAAAATGTTGACACATATGTGCAATGTATAAATGTATAATGTGTATGCATGTATTACGAACTTCATTAAGCCTGGATTTTCTAAAAGGTGTGGTCATGTATATATTCCTTTTAAACGTGACCATGTTTCATGCTTGCGGAACCCACCGTGGTCTTGCTGGCTCTCAGCACCAGTGAGTCTGGTACCCTGCCTCCTCACAGTCGGCTAGTGCAGGCTTTCCTGGAGGGAAACTGGGGGCCTGCTAGGGTTCCAGCCCTGAAACTGGCTCAGGGGGACAGTCTCTCACTTCCTCCCGGTCCTGCACGCCCATCAGCGTCCCCACAAATCGACTCCAGGGGAACCATCAACTCGGATCTCAGCCCCCCAGCTCTTCAGGGAGCGCTCAAGTCAAACGCCTCCTGCCCCGCCCCGCCCCGCCCCCGCCCCGCCCCGCCCGCCCCCCGCCTCCCGCTTTTCCCGCGCCGGCGCCGCTGCTTCCGGAAAGAGTGGGTGTGGCTCACAGGAAGTCCTAGCGTTATGGAAAAGTAGGCGTTTCCGTCTCCGGTGTCATGGCGGCCTCCTGCCCTGAAGGCGTGCCGGAGGTCCAGGACGGGAAGAGACGGCAGTTCGGGAACCGGTTCCTGAGCGATCCGGCGCGCGTCTTCCACTACAATGCCTGGTGAGTGCCCTGCCCCTCGGAGGCCCCGCTCCGGTAGCTGAGGCGCTCGCCTCCCGGGACTGACGTTTCGGGGCCCGCCGCTCACCCTGCCCGCAGCCGGCACATGAGGGTCCTAAGCTGCCCGTTTGGTTTCCACAGGGACAATGTGGAGTGGTCAGAGGAGCAGGCCGCGGCGGCGGAGAGGAAAGTGCAGGAGAACAGTTCCCAGCGGGTGAGCCCGGAGAAGCAAGGTGCGCACGGCTCTTCCCTCGCTGGTGTCCGCAGCCGGCAGTGGGCGAACCAAGTGCGGCCACCGGCATCCTCTGCTACTGGCCAGACGAAGAACTCGGTCCTAGGACGGGACGGGGAGGGGACGAGCCAGGAGTCAAAGGGGCTGCCTCCTAACGAAATCTTGGTGGACCTTGGGGTTGAGTTTTGTAGACTTTGCGGTTTGTGTTCGGAAGTCACCAGCTGTTTTATTTCCTAGTGTCTACTTTTTTCGACCATGTAGACGAGTGTCATGTTGATGTGGCTGGCCTGTGGCAACCACGCAGTCGTTCATTCAGTTTAGTGTAGCTTCCACGGTTCGCATTCTGCTGGAGAGTTCCCATTAGAGCTAGACCGCTGTGGTCAGATCTAAATACCGTTGGAGGAGAGAGTTATTGAGTGATACGTCTTTTCCTGAGGTGACACATTCAGAGATTTAGAGCTTCTAACGAAGAAAGAGGAGTGTAGCAGAGTGGAAAAGAGCCTGGTCAAAGAAAAAGAGGCCCTCACTGAAGGCAAGAATAATTTCATTACAAAATATCTCTAAAACTAAAACTGTTTGGCCCTATTTCTAAGAGGCATTTGAAAGTAGAACTAGAAATTTAAGATAATAGGCACTGAAAGAAGAATTTCAGTATAGTAGTAAGGGCCCAGTACAGACCAGCCATGTGCCTCCTAGGATGTAGAGGTGATGTCTCTAGCAAGGGAGAGAGAGGCTCAGGAAGATGAGTAGGGTCAAGGTTATCCTTGCTACCTAGAGTTCCAATCCAACCTGGGCTACATGAGACCTTGTCTCAAAAATAAATGTATGTATAGATTGAGGTTGCAAAATAGACACCCTGCATTGTTTGGCATAGACTAGATAAAGCAACATGGAGTTGAAAGGGATTTTGAAAATCATGTAGCCCAGTACCCTCTTTTTACAGTTAAAGAGCTGGCTAGCCAGGTGCAGCTGTGCATACCAATAGACTCAGCTGCTTGGGAGGCTGAGCAGAAGGATCACTGAACTGGAGGCCAACTTGGGCATTGTAGGGTGATCTTGTCTTCAAAAAAAAATTAAACTTGGACCACAGGGCATTAAGTGTTTTGCCTAGAGGTAAGAGTGATGGAACCCCATTTCTTAGATTTTTATTCTTTCATTAATTCAGGTCAGGGTTTTCATGTTGGCAGAAAAGCCCACATTTACTGGTTGCTCCTCCAGCTCATCCAAACTCTTACTTCAGGAAGGGAGTTTTGCGATGTCTAGTTTCCTTTTAGCCCTATATCTTTTTTAGTATTCATTAATAATCTTGATTTGTTGTGCCACCACATTCTAAAGAAGCAAGAACATACTTTCCGGAAGAGCTGCATGGATAGTAGTCATTGAATTTATAGGAACATCCAAAAAACCTGAGACATATAGTTTGTAAATAAAAGATTTGCAGGGGAAAATAATGACAGCAGATACCAAAAAGTCTGTCTGTCTCTGACAAATAGAACCTTGAAACTAATCATAATTACATTTTTGCAGTGTGTGTATGTGTTCGTTGTGTGGTCGGTTCTGGGGGTTTGCTTAATTTTGCAATTTTCCTGCAGTCAAGGGCCATCCAAAGATGTAGAAGAAAAATTACTGGTAGCTAAACTCCCTGCCTGGTAGTTCTAGCAGAAGCTGGGGGCCCTGGGAATGAACAATGGGTGACATTAATGTATGATAGATAGGTAGCAAGACAGTAACCTGTCGAAGATGTTCTAAGACTGACTCTTCAGGATACTTTTAGGATAAAGTGACATTTGGTGAAACAGGACAATTGATACTAGGTATAAATAAAATATTTGAGACTGACTCTCAAAATTGTTAATAATGTTTACAGTTGATTATGAAGTGAACGCCCACAAATACTGGAATGACTTCTACAAAATTCATGAAAATGGATTTTTCAAGGACAGACACTGGCTTTTTACTGAATTCCCTGAACTGGCACCTAGCCACAATCCCATGACGGATTTACCCCTGGAGAGCCAGAAGCATGAAGAAGGCAGAAGTCGTGAGGATGGGCCTGGCTTGACAACAGAGCCGCATGGGCATTCTTGTGCCAGTCATGGACATGACACGAAGGTGCCTCCTGTGGAAGAGACTGTGGCTCAGAAGCTCAGTCACCTAGCAATTTGTGGTGATGAATTTCCTGGATCCTCAGCCACCTACCGAATACTTGAGGTAACTTTGTTTCCCTAGCAATGGAGTTAGTGAACATGGCACCTTTTACATGCAAGGTAAGACTAGGAAGGTTGACACAGAGTGTCTTCTGTCTGATGACAATGACTAGATTTGAGCCTCATATCAGCCTGGAATCATCTCCGTGTTCATCTATTTATTTATGTCTCTCTCTCTCTCTCTCTCTCTCTCTCTCTTTTTAACTGGAAAAGTGCCTAGGCGGGTACTGTAAGGGAAATTCACAAATTGGGGTCTACCAACTTTGCTGGAAGCTGATCCCAGAGCTAATAAAACTTGGAGTTAAGTCTGGTGCCATGGGGCATTGGGGGTCGGGGAGCGTGCTGGCAGTTGAACCCAAGTCCTCAAACAGATTAGCTCTTTAGCACTTAGCTAATCCTTAGTGCCTTCAGTGAGATATTCCATAAGCCCAGGTCCCGCCTAAAGGATTGGGAGCCTTCTGGGCTTATAGCTGTAAGGAACTTTGAGGTGGTTTATGTAAAATGGCTAAGAAGTATGTCGGCCACACAGCCCTTGGTAAATGTCTACAGTTTTTATTGCTTCGGAAAGCACTGTATTTAGCACAGTGTTACTGTGCAAAGGTTTCAGCCCAGCCAATTGGAGAGGCAAGGAAGTTCTTGTGCTCACAGATAGGCATTGAAGAACCTGGAATGTTGGCATTCAGGATTGTTCCTTCAAGGGAAGAAGCAATGCCTGTCACCTGCCCAGAAGTCTGGGAGCAGAAGTGGTTAATAGATGGTGACCACACGTGGCCCTCCCCCCACCCTTTATCATGAGCTTCTTTTTCTCAGTCTATAGAATTTATCCTTGTAGAAGGTGTCACATACATGTACTTTACAGAGCTTCAGTGTATTCATGTTGGATCTTTATTTAGCTTACTTTGTCCCTCAAAGAGATTTATGTATGCTTTTTTTTAATGCATGTAGGGTTGTCACTAGAAAAGTTTCCACCAAATTTTGCTGTGCTTAAATATGCCTAAAATAAACCACTCAGGGTCAGACTCCCGAGGTTTGAAGCAACACCAGCTACTCATTCATGTTGAACTGAGCTGCCTCCTTGCCTCCCAAATTGTCTCTGCTAGCCATGGAGGTCACAGAGACCCTGCAGGCTGTTGTTCTAATAATGGTACAGTGAAGTTCATTAGGAAAGTAGTATATCTACCAAGCTGTCTGCTGGAACTCAGAAAGTAAAACTAGCCCATGCCCTTTTTTTAGAGCAGCTTTCTTCAGCCACTGAAAGCCCTTTTATGTTCTTTTACTAACCTCTTTAATGTCATGGGTCCTATTTAGTTCTGGTCACTAGACTTTTCCTAGTACAGTGCTTAAAGGCTGGACATGATAGTGCCTATAATCCCGGTACTCTGGAGGCTGAGGCGGGAAAGCCACAAGTTATAGCCCAGCCTGGACTCTGCTTTAAAAAGAAGGAGGAAAGAGGGGTATGACTAACAACTTCTGGGACTAATGGTTCGTTTCTGTCTGCAGGTTGGTTGTGGTGTAGGAAACACAGTCTTTCCAGTTTTACAAACTAACAAGTAAGTATTTGTCAGGTTTGCAGAAGCACAAAGAGGAAAAGTGAGAGCTTGCTCCTGGAAGCATGAGTTATTTGGTATTTAGATGGCTATGTTACCCATGTAGCAGTGGATTTAGTTTAATGTTAGTGAAATTAGAGTTAACATCATCTGTAGTTCTAATCTGTAATGCTTTCCACTGAGGGGCCTAAAAGATGTTGTTTCTCTGTGAGCTCTGTTAGGTTGTCACTTCTTACCTGAGGTCAAGGTGGGACATCTGGCCTATGTGAAATTGTCTCTAATTCTCCTGAAACTCTGTATGTACCTATGCACCCGAACACGAAGTGCTATGACACCAGGAGTGTGGGGTTTTCCCTGAAGTAACAGGATCTGCAGCTGAAATCCACGTGTCCTGTGGTTCAGGTCCAATCCTATCTCTCTGGGGTTAGCATCAAATCCCACAGAGTAAAGGCTCAGTCTTACAAGACTTCTCTCCACTTGAGATTCTAGCTGCAAACACAGGTTCACACTTCCAATATGCTGTGAGCCAGGACAGTCCACAATCCCCTTAGATTTGACTGGCTTTACTCTTCATTATCAGGAATATTGTAAGATTACAGGGAACATCCAGATAAAGAGATAGATATACAGGGTGAGGACTAAAATCTTTAGAACTCTCCAATCATGGCATCTTTAAGTGCTGGCCCTCTTGAGGTTACCTAGATCCTAGACGTTCCTTTTGGTTGGTTGGTTTGTTTTTGAGACAGGGTTTCTTTGTGTAGCTTTGGTGCCTATCCTGGAACCAGGCTGGCCTCAAACTCACAGAAATCCACCTGCCTCTGCCTCCTACGTGCTAGAATTAAAGGTGTATACCACCACTGCCCAGCAGACCCTAAACATTACTGCCATTCAGGAAGTCCCTAGAGTTTAGGAGCCTGGCCTGGAAACTGTGTGTGTTTCTTACCACATTTCAGAGCATCTGGAAATGACATTCTAGTTTCAGTTGTGATGTTTTTCTGTCAGCTTAGCACGTGACTCTACTGATACTTTAATGATCATCTTCGGCCCCATGGCCCAACAATCAGTTCCCTGCTGACCACTTAGGCTGAGGCCTAATGGGACTTTTGGTTCTATGTAGGTTTAAAATAAATCTCTATCATTCTATTTATTAATAAGACTAGGGAGCCAAAGGCTGGGGTGAAAACCTGCTAGCTCAGAGGGATTGAGTAGCAACTAGCTGATCTTGCTTTTTGGCTGGAGATACCACAAGAGATATATCTCTTCCCTCATCCCAGAACCCAAAAGAGAAGTTCAAACTCTAGTCCCTGCCCTTTCCTTCTTGTGCCTTCTCTATCCTAATTGCTGGTTTCTCTATGGCAAATTCTGGATCAGCTAGTTTCTGGCTCTGCTCCTCCCTACTTCAAGGTTTAACTTTATTGGCAAGTCTTGGGAGTGTGGAGTGCAATCAAAATATCCCAAAACATAGATGCTGTAAAGAACCCACTATTTCTCAAAGGTTCCATCTAAATAGTTTTTCCAATTTAGTCCACGGTATTTAATTCCAGCAGAGGCAAGCAGATCTCTGAGCCAACCTGGTCTACCTAGTGAGTTCCAGACCAAAAGGATGGCCAGTGAGTGCTTGCTGTCAAGCCTGACAACTTGAGTTCAATTCCCAGAACACAGTTGAAGGAGAGAACTGACTCCCTCAAAACACAGACACACAACATAATTAAATGTAATTTCTTATAGCATTTCATTGGGCTAGGGATGTCACTCAGTTGACGACATGTTTTCCTAGCATTCACGAAGTTCTGGGTTCAGTTAACACCTCATAAAGCTGAGCAGGGTAGCACACACCTGTAACCCCAGTACTCGAGAGATAGAGTGGGAGGGTCATTAAGTTCAAGGTCAGCCTCGGCTGCATGACAGGTTCAGGATGTGTCTGGGGTACCTGAGACCGTGCCTACGAAACAAAAGGTCGAAGGTGATTGCCAGAAGCTTGTCAGAGAATGTGCGAGTCTTAGAGCTTTGAGTATAGGAAGAAATCGTTTTGATTTTGGTGTCACGTTCTCTGAGAGTGTCATGACCTCTCTGAAATTATGGGGGTGCTGGGATCTGAATTTTGTCTTTATGATTATGCAGCAAGCACCTTTGACCCCTGGCTGTGCCACTGAAGTAAGATTACCAGAACCCACTTGTTGATGTGATATGTGCTTAGAGGTCGGGTTCTTACTGATGGTTTGATAAACTTGGTATTCGCCAAACCCACATGACTAAAAACAGACAAAGATGACAGAATCTTAACCAGAATGCTAGATGCTGTGACTAATAGGTCCAGCTTCTTTGGGTGAATGGTATTCTTTGTCACTTGACTTTGCTACTCTACAAAGAGAGCAGACACCATCTGGTCTGTGTCCTGATTGTTGTGTTTTTTTTGTTTGTTTGTTTGTTTTTTCTGCCTATTTCAGTAACCCAAACCTCTTCGTTTACTGTTGTGATTTTTCTGCCACTGCTATTGAACTGGTCAAGGTGAGTACAGTGACTCCTGCAGTAATCTCCACTAATTAAAAGAAAAGATGGTCTCCTAAAACTCAGTTCATTGACTCTGTCCTTGTGGCCTGAAAGCTGAGAAAGTTAGTGAAGCAGCCTGGAGCCAGGCAAGAGTACTGAGTCTAGCTCTTAGCTAGACCTTGAGCGTCTAGATCTCTGCAGACTTTTTAAATTATGTCTGTGTGGGGATAAACTTAGGAGTGTCACCGGGATCAAAAGCTTGGGTTCTCTGGAGCTGGAGTTGCAGGCAGTTGGGCGCTGCCTGATGTGGCTGCTGGAAATGAGACTTGGGTCCTCTGCAGGAGCAGTGTGCAGTGCTCTTCACTGCTGAGCCATCTCTCCAACCGTCTCCAAGCAGTTTTTGTCTTTTATTTTTTGAGACAGGGTCTCATGTACCTCATGATGACCTTGAACTTGCTGTGTAAACCTTGATCCTTCTGCACCACTTCCCAAGTGCTAGAATCTCAGATGTGCACCTTGGCTAATTCTGATTCTTATGCTCTGGGTGCCCCTGGAAAACCTCGTCATGGTGACTAGAGGTAAACGCTTCTGCTAGGAGGAACAGTAGTGGCATCTAAAACCAGGTGAGCGTCTCTTGGTGCTGTGTCCACATTTCTGATTCATTTGTCCCTCCGCCTCTCTGCAGACAAATTCAGAATATGATCCATCTCGATGTTTTGCCTTTGTTCATGATCTGTGTGATGAAGATCAAAGTTACCCGATGCCCAAGGACAGTCTTGATGTCATTGTTCTTATATTTGTTCTTTCAGCAATTGTTCCAGACAAGTAAGTTTTAGGTCCCTTAATTAATAGCCTACCTAAGAAGAAGCTTTAATTTAAGATCTTTTTTTTTTTTTTTTTTTAATTTTATTTATGTGCATTGGTGTTCTTTGCCATGGATGTCAGGTCCCCTGGAACTGGAGTTACAGACAGTTGTGAGCTGCCATGTGGGTGCTGGGAATTGAACCCAGGTCCTCTGGAAGAGCAGTCAGTGCTCTTAACCCTTGAGTCATGTCTCTAGCCCCCTAATTTAAGATCTTAAACTCCGATTATGTCCTAAATAAAAAGGGTTTCCTTACGTCAGATAGACATAAGAAGCTGTGTAGCTGTAGTTTTGACATCCGCCTTCTGTTTCAGCCTTTAACCCTCTGCCTGCTATGCAGAGGACTGAAGTTTGCTTCCCAGCCCCCACATGGTGATTCGCAGCCATCTAAAATCAGGGCCAAGGATACAACATCCACTTTTGGCTTCCGTGGGCACTATACATATAAGGCAGTCATGCGTGTAAACATCTATATACATAAAAGAACAAACAATTTTTGTTTTGAAGATGCTATTTTAAAACTTCATGTAGGATCAATAAGATGGCTCAGCAGGTAAAGAAACTTGCCGCCAACATGAGATCAATCCCCGGGGTTCAGGGGAAGGAGAGAACTGACTCTGCACATTCTACTCTGACTTCTACATGTGATATGTACACACAGTAAATAAAGGTGATACATTTTTGTAAATTCCTGAGCAGGTAGCTGGTGACACGGTGCAGTACATAGCAAATGTTTAGCATGGGTTCCTGAGGGTGTGCCCCGTGGAAGTCTGTGCTTCTGGTGTACAAAGCCCTCAGTTTGGTCCCTAAACCAAGGAAACAAAAGAACAAAGCATAGTAGCGTGTGCTTATGGTCTTGGTGATACAGGAGACTGGAGCAGGAGTTAGGCCTGGGGCTCGAGGGCTACCTGGGCAACATTACAAGAGCCCATCTTGTGTGCATCAGGCAGCCAGTAATCCTATGAAACTGTCCACTGGAGGAGGTTGAGGCAGTTATAAAGATGATGGCTGTGAGATTCAGGCACTGTTGACTGATAGCCCACCTGAGCTAGCCCAGTTTTCCTCTAGATTAGCAATACAGTCCTCTGGCCTCACCAGAACATGGTAAAGCTTGGAAATGTTTTCTGTAGCATATGTGCTTCAGGTGCTATAAACACTTTAATCCCATGCCAGACTGTTGGAGGATGCTGCCTGAGCTTTCAACGTATTTGTAAAAGGAGGGGCCAACGGTGACGGTGCACACTCTTAATCCCAGCAGTTGTGAGGCAGAGGCAGGCGGATCTGTGTGAATTAGAGGCCAGCCTGGTCACAGAGTGAGTTCCAGAACAACCAGGACTGTTACAGAGAAATCCTGTCTCAAAAAGTAAATAAAGAAAAGGTTATTTGGGCTTCTGTTTTGGAGGTGGGTGGGCTGTTAGGCCTTCAGCAAGGCAGTACATCATCGCCAGAGTAAAATCTCTCATCCCATGGTCAGGGGCTAAGAAGAGAGGCAGGAAACAGAATTCCCCTTCCAGGGCACCCACACATGCTTCCGGGTGACCTGAAGGTCCTACCCTTTGAGTATCTACCACCAAGAAGAGGCCATGCTCTTAGCATGTGGGCCTCAGAGGAAAACCACAGTACAAATGGGAAGCTCTCCCCCATTTGCCTGCTGTCTACAGCACCATGTAAGCCAGGAGGCTGGCTGGGTATAGATTTTTATAACTTTTTTTTTTTTTAAACAGACCTTAGTAAGTAGCCCGAGAGTTGTCTTCTGACTCAGTCTTCCTGCCTCAGCCTCCCAAGAGCTGAGGTTGCAGTTACATACCATCACATCAGCGACTTGAAATTCTAAAGGAGAGCTTTTCATTTAATAGAAAGACAAATGAGTCATGGTTATTCCTAGACTGTATGGTCAGGGCTCCAGAAAGCTTCAGGAGCACATACTAGGGGTGACAATCAGAGGGCCAGGAGGAAGTGAGCCCATTGTAGTACTTGGAATGTCCACCACCATGTGACACATAGGGGCTAACCTTTAGTGTTGGTGTTAGAGTTAGGAAGTGTTGCTTTGGGTTTTGTGCTATAGGAGAGGAAACTCTGTCCCCAGGGAGACTTACGCTTCGTTCCCTGCTGCCATGCAGGATGCAGAGAGCTATCAACAGGCTAAGCAGACTCCTGAAACCCGGAGGGGTAATGCTTCTTCGAGACTATGGCCGATATGACATGGCTCAGCTTCGGTTTAAAAAAGGTACGTGGGGGTCTAGAGAGATGGATCAGTTCTTAGAGAAAACCCAAGTTCAGTTTCCAGTGGTCCATGGCATGTCTCAATTAACTCCAGTTCCAGGGGATCTCAACAGGCACCAGACATGCCTGTGGTGCAGAGACATACATGTAAGCAAAATACACATAAAATAATTTTTTAAAAAATATAAAAAATGCTGGCCAGTGGTGGCACATGCCTTTAATCCTAGCACTTGGGAGGCAAAGGCAGATGGATCTCTGTGAGTTCCAGAACAGCCAGAGCTGTGTTTTGTTTTGGTTGGTTGGTTGGTTGGTTGGTTGATTTGTTTCAAGGCAGAGAAACCCTGTCTTGAAAAACCAATGTAGGGGAATTACATGCAGGTTGTAAGACTGGAGGGATGAAGCCGGGTGTTGGTGGCACACACCTTTAGTCCCAGCACTCGGGAGGCAGAGGCAGGCAGATCTCTGTGAGTTCGAGACCAGCCTGGTCTACAAGAGCTAGTTCCAGGCAGCCTCCAAAGCCAGAGAGAAACCCTGTCTCAAAAAAACAAAAAAAAAAAAAAAAAGACTGGAGGGATGAGCAGAAGGGAAGGGTTGTCCATGTGAAAACTGTGAGTGAGTCAGTTACATTGTTGTTATTTTTCTTTTAATAGAACTTGTAGGCTGAGCCTGGTGGTGGTGATGGTGGTGATGCAGTCTAGAACTTAGCTAGGAATCACATTATCTGATACTGGTTTTGTTTTTCCCGGTGCTGCTCTTTGCTGAAGTGCTGTGCCTTTGCAAGTTCCTGTGACATAACATGTGTCACCAAAATGCACATGTGGTTTTCTGAATGCCTGTTGTTGATGGGAAGGTGTTGGGTGTTGAGATGGAGTCTCAACTCTGTATCCTAGATGGCCTGGAACTCAATGCCAGCCATCCTGCCAGAGCCTTCTAAGTGCTGGGATTCTAAGTATGAACCACCACACTTAGCCTGTTGCACATTTGCTAAGTGATAAAATTCAAAGTACTTTAGGGACTGGAGAGAGGTCTGAACCAATAGGAGCACTTACTACTCTTGCATAGGACCTGGCTTCAGTTCTCAGTACCCACATCAGACAGCTCACAACTTGCCAGAATTCGCAATTCCAAGGAATCTGATACCCCTGAACTCTGTCAGCTCCATATTGCACATAGCCACATTCAGACACAAGTCCCTATCTAGAAGCTTAAAAGACAAAAAACCCTCTTTTTTTTAAGTGTATTAATGTATCTGTTTTTGTCATGTAATGCAGGTCAATGTCTCTCTGGAAATTTCTATGTGAGAGGTGATGGCACCAGAGTTTACTTCTTCACCCAAGGTATGAAAAAGATGATTTTTATCAGTGCTAAAGGCTGTTGGTATGCCAATTCAGGTAGACAGTTAGCTGCCTGTTCTTAGTCACCTGGCCCTCCTGCCTCTCTAAGGACTCTGCCTCCACCTGTTACACACACCGTTATCTACCCTGAGCTGTCACAGATGCCTCTGGCTTGTGCTGACTCTCAGTCAGCTGCTTTACACTTCTGTCACAGTATCCAAAGTAGGAGCCGGCCCTTTTTGCAGGTCTCCAGCCTGGTCTGCCTTGCCGTCTGTACCGGCGGTGCTTCAGTACAGCTATGCCAGTGAGTCCCTTGGCTCCAGGGGGCCTGAACCTGCTCTGTAATCTGTCCAGTCACAGGCTTCACCCTCCCACCAACTTATTAAGAATATCCTTGGGCCCTTTGTCAAGTCGAGTCAGACACTTGGAGCCTAGCATTGAAAATTGTCCCTAAGCTGGGCGTTGGTGGCGCACGCCTTTAATCCCAGCACTCAGGAGTCAGAGACAGGTGGATCTGTGTGAGTTCGAGGCCAGCCTAGAGCGAGTTCCAAAACAGCCTCCAAAGTCACAGAGAAACCCTGTCTTGAAAAAACCAAAAAAACAAAACGAAAATTGTCCCTAAAACCTTGTCTTGACATAGACATCTGTCAATTTTATGTGTTTGTTTTGCCTGCATGTATGTCTGTGTACCACATACATGACTGGTGCCCTCAGTGGAGAAGAGGTTGTTAGAGGCCCTGGAGCTAGAATTGCAGATGGTTCTGAGTCACAGTGTTGGTTCTGGGAACTGAATCTGGGTCCTCTGAAAGAGCAGCCAGTGCTCTTAACTACTGAGCCACCTGTCCAGTCCCTCATGTAACTCTGTAGTGTTTGTTAGAGCCCTTGGGAGTTTTTAAAAACTGGACTAGTAGGGACGACTAAGAGGAGGGAGGGAGGGAGGGAGAGAGGGAGAGAGGAAGGGAAAGCTGTGATGGGCTGGAAATCAGTTAATTAAAAAAAAAAAAAAAAAAAACTGGCATAGTGGCATGGAAACACATGCTTGTAATCCCAACCCTGGGAAAGGAGTCAGGAGGGTCCCTAGGGCTTGCACACAAGCCATTCTAGCCTACTTGGTAAGTTCCAGGCTAGTGAGAGGCCTAAATAATGGCATCAGAGCATGTCCTCTGATCTCCACATGCTGGTGCTCCTATATGTGAACTCAAAAAGCACACCCTATAGCTTCTCCTTCTTAAACCTCCTCCCCATTGGAGGCCTGCCTTCTCAAGGGCTTTGGTACCCAAACCTGGACCAACCAATGCTGCCAAAGCCTCTTTAAAAGCATTCTGACTATGTTGTCTCAAAGCTCCAATTAACACAGAAAGCCATCAGCAAACTGCCCTTCCTCCAGAGGAAAATCCATAAACATGTGCTCTCTCCAAACCAGATGAGCTGGATGCACTCTTCACAGCTGCGGGTCTGGAGAAGGTGCAGAACCTGGTGGATCGCCGCTTGCAGGTGAACCGAGGCAAACAGCTGACCATGTACCGAGTCTGGATTCAGTGCAAATACAGCAAGCCTCTCCTGCCCAGTGCCAACGGGGAGGCGTCCACGCCCCACACAACATGAGGGCATCATGTTTCAGGATTTTTGTAAGGAGACATCTGCAAATAGCAGCATGTTGATGGTGGACATCAGTCTGGGAATCCAAGGAACTCAAACCTTAAACCTAGGAACAATTACTTTCTATTAACACCAACAATTGTGGTTTTTATTTGTGAAGCCCATTAATATATACTTTCTTAAGTTCGTTTGTTGTTATTGTTGTTATTTAGTGGGGGCAATGCTGTGATAAATGTGTGGAATTCAGAGGACAACTTGTCAATTGTCAGAGAATCAGGCCTCTCCTTTATGTTGGTCCTGAGTTTCCAATTTAGATGTGCTACAAACATCCTTGAGCTTTTTCAATAGCCCTCAATTATTTTTAGAAATTTATTTATTGCATATATGGTGTTCTGCCTGCATGTATACCTGCACACCTGAAGAGGGCACCAGATCTCATTATAGATGGTTGTGAGCCACTATGTGGTTGCTGGGAATTGAACTCAGGATCTGTGGAAAAGCAGACAGCACTCTTAACTTCTGAGCCATCTTTCTAACCTTAGGCCCTCAAATTTTTAACACCTAGAATTTTATAAATAGGAAAACTAACTCTGCAACCACAAATGACCTTGAACTTTAGATTCTCCTGCCTTCACATGCTGAGTGCTAAGGCTAAAGGTGCATATGAACACATTTGTTTTAGGAGTTAAGAATGAAAAACTGGGCTTGAGAGATGACTCAATCTTGTAAGAGCACTTGACTGCTCTTCCAGAGGACCCAGGTTCAATTCCCAGCACCCACATGGCAGCTCACAGCTGTGACTCCAGTACCGGGGGACCCAACACTCATGGCAAAACACCAATGCACATAAAATAAAATTTAAGAAAAAAAGAATTAAAAATCAAGATTGATCAGGTGTGATGGCTCACAGCCCTAATCCCCACAGGTGGAAAACTGAGGCATAAGAATCCCCATAAGATGTAGGCCAGCCTGGACCACAGTGCGAAACTGTGCCTCAGGTGGATTGAGCCTATGGCTCATTGCTAGAGCACGTGTTTAGCATGCACAAGCCCTGGAGCCAGAGGCATGGTATTATGTAACTCTGATCCCAGCACATGGGAGTCTGAGATAGGAGCATTGCCTTAAGTTCAAGGGCAGCCCAGGCTACATAGTTTGTGAAAGCCTATCTCAACACATACACACACACCATGAGATAGTATTGCGTATTAATACACAAAATTTGTGTTACTATAAAATGCATTACAAGTTTTTGGGAACTCCGGAGTCGGAGCAGTTGATAAGGATTTGCTTCTGAGTCATAGGAAGAAGCAACAAGAGGACTGTTTTAGGGTGTTTTTCTTAGAATTTCAGAATGCTTAGTGTGGTAGGTAGTGCACATTGGTAATCCAATCCTAGCACTCAGCTGCTGCAGGAAGATCTCGTTAAGTGCCAGCCTGAGCTATGTGGCAAGACCTTGTCTCAAAAAAAATTTAACCTTGATAAGTAATTGCTTTTAGGCCCTTGAAGTCTTACTGACCTTGAATTTATGCACTTCACCCTCCAGACTGTCTTAGTTAGTGAAGAGACACCATGACCACAGCAAGTTGTAGGGGCTCACTTACAGTTTCAGAGGTTCAGTCAATTATCAACAGAATGGTGGCATGGGGGAAGAGTGGTGCTGCAGGAGTAACTGAGAGTCCCACATCTTGCAGGCAACAGGAAGTCAACTGAGACACTGGGCAACTTTAGTGGTAGAGATCTTGCCTAATGGGTAAGAATCCAGGCTCAATCCCCAGCATAAAAAATAAAATAAAATGGTCTGGGCAAGGTGGTGCATGCCTTTAATCCCAGCACTCAGGAGGCAGAGGCAGTTGGATCTCTGTGAGTTCAAGGCCAGCCTGATCTACAGAGTTCCAGGATAGCCAGGGTTACACAAAGAAACCCTGTCTTGGGGAAAAAAACCTAAATGACTTGTCGAGTTTTCTGGAAGCCAGTTTGAAGCTTGATGTGGTAGTGTAAACCCATAGCCCCAGCACTTGGTGCTGAAGAAGGAAGATAGTGAAGCCATGGCCATCCTGTTGTACACTGAACTGTGCGAACTAATTCTTACAGCTGTCCTCTAACCACAGGCACGTTGTGGTACACAGGTGTGTGTGTGCGCACTTGTAACCATCACACAAACTTGCTTTTTTAAGGATCCTGGCCAATGAGTTGGCTCGGTGGTGCAGGCACTTGCCTGGGTTTAATCCCCAGAATCCACATGGTAGAAGGTAAAGACTCACTCCTGAAAGTTGTCCTCTGGCCTCCAAGTCTCCCACCCCAAAATAAGCGTGTGTGTGTGTGTGTGTGTGTGTGTGTGTGTGTGTGTGTGTGTGTGTAAGAGAGAGAGAGAGAGAGAGAAGCAAACCTGACCAATGACAACATCGGCCTCTGACCTCCACGCATGCACATGGCACACCCACATGAACATGAACATGAACATGAACATACACCACACACAGGGGGAGCCTGACCCCCATGATACACATCGGTTAAGTCCACCCCTTGAGCACTGCCAGTCTCTGCCACCACCCACTGCTGGATGTTCTCTTGACCTGCCTTGCCCTCTCACCCCACACTAAACCATTGTTGGTCATTCCCTACTGTCCCTGCTATCCTGGTTCCCGCACCTACACCTCTCTGTTCCCTTGCTAACATGCCTTGGCTCCATCACCTGCATTTCAAAGTGTGGAGAGAAGAGAGCTTCTTTCATCCTGATTGCTAATTTATTTAAATCTGGAAACCACTGGGTCCCCGGAATGCCGTCTGATTTAACTTCTGAAATGAATGGGTAGCTGTGTGAGCCATTAAAGACCATCTTTTGGCCTCCTAAGCGTTTCAGAGCAGCAAGAACAGTTTTTATTCCCATCCTGGCACTGTCTTGGGTTTTGGGCTTAGAAGAGGAGCCCTTTCCCTTTCTGATCCCTTTTATTCCCTTCCATCTGCTAAATCCTCCGACCTTTCATCTGCAAGGCCAAGTAGAACCCTGGGAAGGACTTTGCACAGTGGTTTAGCCTCAGAATCACTAATGGTGGACAGAGGAGGATGGCATGCTCAGGGTGACCTCAGTGCCTGGCTCAGCCCAAGTCTGAGAGCCATTGTTTGTATTTATTTTTCCAGTGCCTAAGATTGAACCTCAGGGCCTCACACGTGCAGTGCAGGGACGAGCAGACTCTAAGCCAGACCCCCTGCCCTGGCTGAGCTGTGTGAAAAGGTCTAGTGGTGGCTCCAGGTATGAAGCTGCCCAGAAAGCAGAGGGCTAGATGTCTCTAACAGAAATGTTCCTGAAACTGACTTATCTTCCTCTGTCAAACGACAGCCATTTGGCTGAGGAGATAAAGTCAATGTTCTTCGAAAAACTGAAAGGCAGTTTGTTGAGGGGCAGGTACAGTGAGCAGCTGGAACGAGGCCAGTGTTCCTGAAAGACATGCCTGGTCAGGGTGTAACTCGGGTCTTCCCCAGTGTGTGGGTTCTACAGGGCAAAGGTGACTTCATTCATCTCCTGGCTCATTGTGTGGCTCATACTGAGCCTGACCCCTTGCAGTCTTTGGGTGGACTGGGGGAGGGGTGTCTCTTGTCCTCCTTACATGATTGGAAGGGCCCTGGAAATTTAACAGGAAAATAAAGCTTGGTACTAACACATTTGATGTTCATATAATTGACTCCTGTCCTTGGAGACATTAGCAACAGTAGGGGATTCTCTGTGGCTTAAAAGATGAGCGTAGGACAAACAGTTTCTTTCACACTGTTCACAAAGGCCTGTTCTTTGGTTTGTGGCTGCAGCTGCTATTTTCAAAGCCCTGCTGCATCGAGGCGTTGCAGGTTTCTGCGTGTCTTTATTTGGCCTGCAACTTGTGATTTGGAGGCCTTGGTGACAAGTTTTCCAGGTAGAACCACAGCATGGCACCCTACTGCCTCTCTCTGGTGCAATAAGTGAGTATCAAGGCTCACAACTCAGCTGTAGACAATGGAACATGGCTGAGTTAGGGACAAAAAGCCACACTCTGATTACATGTAGTTTTAGACACAGTAGCAGGTATGTTCATTCTGAGATGTTTCCGGATCAGTCATTCCCCACTTTCCTTTCTAAGAATTAGGGTTTCATCATTGAAGTATAAACTGCTTAGCTATCTTTAGTGCACATGCCTTAGATTCCGTGATCAGGAGGCAGAGACAGCACATGCCTGTGAATGTGAAGCCGCTCTGGTCTGCATAATGACTTCCATTCTATCCAGGGCTGCATAATGAGACCTAGACTCAAAAAGAAATTAAAAATAGATATACATATACACACCCACACATATGTATACACGTACACATACTCGAGTGCACACTCATAGTCTCCAGGGCAGGCTCAGCAGGTGAAGGCACTTCTTGCATTGCTACCCAGCCTGTCAACTTGATCACCAAGAGTTCAGTCACCAGAATGACACAGTGGCAGAAGAAACCTCCTAAGAGCTGTCCTCATCTCACATGCATCAAATGCCGGCCTTCAGTAGCACATGCCTTTAATCCCAGCACTCAGAAGACAGAGGCAAGTGGATCTCTTTGAGTTCAAGGCCAACCTGGTTTACAGAGCGAGTTCCAGAACAGCCAAGGCTACACGGGGTATCCTGTCTCCAAAAACAAAAACTAAGTATTTTTTGCCAAGCATGGTAACATATACCTGTAATCCCAGCACTTGGGAGGCAGAGGCAGGCAGATCTCTGGGAATTCAAGAATAACCTGGTCTATATAGTAAATTCCAGGACTGCACAGAGAGACCCTGTCTCAAAAAGTCAGTGTGTGTGTGTGTGTGTGTGTGTGTGTGTGTGTGTGTGTGTGTTAAAATATCCTTAAACCAGGTACAGGCTGGGCAGTGGTGGTGCACACATTTAATCCCAGCACTTGGGAAGCAGAGGTAGGTGAATCTCTGTGAGTTCTTACCTGGTCTACAGAGCAAGTTCCAGGACAGGCAGGGCTGTTACACAAAGAAATCCTCTCAAAGAAACAAACAAAAAGGCTGGGTGCAGTGGTACATGCCTATAATCCCAGTACTTGAGAGGTTTGAGGCAGCAGAGTCTTGTTTAGACATTCACCAGCAGTAACTTGTTAGGAAGGCCCTAGAGAAAGTGTGCAGGCTGGAGAAAGCCCTGATGTACCAGTCATCCGGTCCCCTCACAGCCTTGTTCCCCGGCACTGTCTGTTTATTCTCTGACAGAGGCTGATGCTCAGGCAAGCAAATTCCTTAGGGTAACTCTAAACACCAGCAGAGCAGCAGAGCTCCTGTCCCAAGGTCACTGGGCAGCAAATAGGGCTGAAGGTCATTCCCTCACAGGGCATTTTCCAGCAAAAGCCTGAGGCTCACCGACTCCCCACACTCAAATCCCTCGGCAGGGGAAGCCTACCTCACGTGCAAGCTTATGATCATTGCTTGCTCTTGACGAATGTGTGTGCCTTTAGCATGTTTATTAAAGAGTGTCACCGAGAGCATTGTACGTCACAGATGAATACTAGCTGCCTGCTTCCTGTTGACCTTCACATCCAGAATATGGGTTCTTAGTTCAGCTGGGGACTATTATCCCTGGCAGTTGCACAGTTTGGAAGTCTACTTTACAACGGATTATTGATCTGGGATCTGAGATGAGACAAAGTGGAGGGGACCTCCCTGGGAGGAGACACAGGTGAACTTAGATCAGAAGTTGATGGTTAACACATCAGAGTCCAGGGTATTGGGTGGGGCCAGAGAAGCTTTGTCAAGCTAAGGCTGTTCCAGAATCTCTTATCCAAACAAGCAGAGCCCCTGCTGAACAGTCTACATGTGCTAATACTACATAGCATTTTTGCTAACCTTTTCGAACGCGCGTGCGCGCACGCGCGCACACACACACACACACACACACACACACACACACGAATGTTAGGGATCAGCCCTGGGGTCTTGTGGCACAAGCTAGGCAAATGTTCTACCATTAAACTATATCCCTAATCCTGACTTTAAGACAAAATGTAAGGCTGGAGAGATGGCTCAGCTGCTAAAGGCTAGGCTCACAACCAAAAATATATGACTAAAATGTAGAGCCAATCTTGGTGACACATTTCTTTAATGCCAGCCATCAGGAGGCAAAGACAAGCCAGCCTGGTCTACAGAGTGAGTTCTAGGACAGTCAAGGCTGCATAGAGAGATCCTGTCTCAAAAAAAAACAAAAAACACACACACAAAGAAAAAGACTAAACTGTATAGTGGCACATGCCTTTAATTCCAACACTCAGGAGTCAGAGCTTAAAGGATCTCTGTGAGTTCGAGGCCAGCCTCGTCTGCATAGGAAATTCTGACAGCCAGAGCTACATTGAGAGACTCTTTTCCCCAAAACTAAACAAATAAACATTTAAAAAATCTTTTGGGGGATAGCAGGAGGAGGGAAGGGAGTAGGAACTGGGATTGTTATGTAAAATGAAAAAGATTGTTTTTAAAGTTTAAAAAAAAATCTTTTTAAAGACTAAAATGCCTTTCGGCCATGTGTGATAGTGCCATTTTGTAATCCCAGTACTCAGGAGGCTGAGGCTGGAGAGTTGGAGGGCAGCCTGGGTTATGGTGGTAACCTAGAGAGAGACAGAGAGAGAGAGAGAGAGAGAGAGAGAGAGAGAGAGAGAGAGTAGGTGAAGAGACAGAGCATGCTTTTCATATGTTGGAGGTGTAGTTTAGTGATAGAGCTCCCGACTAGCATGTATAAGGCCCTGCTTTTTGATCTCTTAGGCCACACACCAAAAAAGCTCTTTGTATTTAATGCTTATAATTGGTCTGTGAGTTATGATTACCTCCATTTTGCAGATGACAACACCTGAAATCCAGGAGGGTAAGTAGTTTAATCCTAAAGTAACCAGCTTAAAGAAGGTGACTTGAGGGACTGGAGATGGCTCAGCAGTTCAGAATGCATGTTAACTTCAGCTCCAGGAAATTAAATGCCCTCTTCTGGCCTCTGTGGGGACCCACACACATGTGGTACACACATGTACATGTAAATAGTAAAAAGATTTTTTAAAAAAGGTATTGTGGAGCTGGAGAGATGACTCAGTGGTTAAGAGCACTGGTTGCTCTTCCAAAGGTCCTGAGTTCAATTCCCAGCAACTACATGGTGGCTCACAACCATCTGAAATGAGATCTGGTGCCCTCTTCTGGCATGCAGGCACACATGCAAGCAGAACACTATAACAAAAATAAATCTAAAAAAAAAAAAAGTAGCTTGATATAAATGCTGTCTGACATAATATATGGGTGTTGCCGGGCGGTGGTGGCGCACGCCTTTAATCCCAGCACTCGGGAGGCAGAGGCAGGCGGATCTCTGTGAGTTTGAGACCAGCCTGGTCTACAAGAGCTAGTTCAGGGACAGCCTCCAAAGCCACAGGGAAACCCTGTCTTGTAAAACAAAACAAAACAAAAAAAAAAATATGGGTGTCAACATTCTGGAGACCAGAATGTTGTGTCTGGGGCTAGGAAAGGAGGGGATAGCACTGTTCCCTACCAAACGTCAAACTTCTCTTGTTAGAAAAGTAGACAGCTCCTTGAAGTATAAATAAGACTATCAAAACCTCCAAAAGTCAAATATGGTGGCACACACTTGTCGTCTTAGTGCTTGGAGGCCAAGGATCGCCTTGAGTTCAAAGCCAATATGGGCTACAGAATTGAATTCCAGGTCAGCCAGAGTTCAAACACACACACACACACACACACACACACACACACACACACACGTGGGCTGATGAGGTAGCCTGGCAAGTAATGCCTCTTGTTGTTAAGGCTGATGACCTAAATTCGGTTCCCAGCACCCACATGGCGGAAGTTGTCCTTTGACCTCTCCACACTTGCACAGGTATGTATGTACACATGAACACAATAAATTAATGTCACACAAAAAAAAAGAAGTTGTCTAAATTGTGTTTGTTTTTGCAAGATCCAAACTGTAATGCACTGATGAAAACAGAGCAAGGAAAGCACCCTTGAGCCTGCTAAGTCTCCTCTTTCTTTTTTCTTTCTTTCTTTTTTTTTTTTTTAGACAGGGTTTCTCTGTGGCTTTGGAGCCTATCCTGGAACTCGCTCTTTGTAGACCGGACTGGCCTCAAACTCACAGAGGTCCACCTTCCTCTGCCTCCTGAGTGCTGGGATTAAAGGCGTGCTCCACCAATGCCCGGCTTGAGTCTCCTCTTTATGGGCACTGTGGCTCTGGCCATAATCTGCCAGTAGCAGTGAGGCTGATGCTTAGTTTTATGCTCTGATGTCACTGTCCTGATTTCTGAGTAGTTCTCCCATCACACTGGTCCTTACCCCTTCTCCCTCTTCCCCCTTTCTTAGGCAAGAGCTATTTTCTCTTTTAAATGAATTATTCATATGAATGTATGTGTATGGGGGATGTATGTACACATGGGGGTGGGGGGGTGTGCTCAAGCTGTAGAGGATACAGATATCCTCTACTTACTCCCTGGAGACAGCAACTCTCATGGCTGGAGCTAGACTGGCAGCCATAGGGCCCCAGTGAGCCTCCTGTCTCTCCCCTCACTGTGGTGACATATTATTTATGATTTAATAAAGACTGCCTGAAGGATCCAAATGCAAAGCCAACCGTACTAGTTAGCTATAGAAGCTGGGCAATGCTGGCACACACCTTTAATCCCAGGATTCAAGGAGACAAAGGCAGATGGATCTCTGAGTCCAAGGTCACCCAGGGCTACACAAGATTGAATCAGTCTAAAAGAGAAACAACTCACACAAAGGAGATCTCAGCACTTGGGTTCCCACGCCTTTACTCCCAGCTCTACAGATGTATATACAATAGGAGCAGATATTCAGTCTGGGCCATTTTGGTCTCCAGCCACATTCGGGCAATTAGTCTCCAGCCACATTGAGGGCAGGATTGCTTCAACTTGGGTAGAGGTAAGAGCTACTGGCTTGGCTGCTTTGCTTTGCTGATCTTCAGCTTGAAGCTTGAACCCAAATATCGGTCTTTGGGTCTTTATTTTTCATTTTTCAACCTCAGTGCTGGAGTTGAGGGTCAGCACACTGTCTCCTGGATTGTTCTCTCCTCACATGGGTGCGAGACTCTGAACTCAGGTCCTCTTGCGCAGCAAGTTCCATTACACATGGAGCCATCTCTCCAGCCCCAGCAGCTAGCTTTTCTTAAGGATTTTGTTGTTGTTGTTGCCTTATGTAGCTCAGGCTAGCCTTGAACTTCTGATCTTCCTGAGACTTTCTCTTGAATGTTGAGGGTATAAGCCTACACCACCTCACCACATTAGCACTGTTGCCTTCTTACTGTATTCTCCCTTTCCATCAATCTACTGCCTCATAGTTACCCAGTGACCCAGGAGGTCACCTGACTCCACCCAGTAGGTCACTTCTGCTCTGCTCCTCCTGCCCTGCCTCTACTCCTAGGCACCCATCACCTGGACCTCTCCAAACTGGCCCCTCTGAATCTTTCTGGACCTCTTTCCTGGTCTTCTCCAGGTCCTCAGGGCACTGTGATTACAGCTCTGTCTTCTGTGTGACAGCTGCACTCTGACCTATGACAGGGTCCGTGGATGCTCCTCTCTAGAACATTCTGTGCCTCCTTTGCTCACAGACATATCCCAGTGCCTAGAGTGGCACCTGCTGTGTAGAAAGGACTTGGTAAATACTCATTACTGAGGTGAGTACTTAGAGTGTCACCTAGGAGCCGGGTCCCTAGTCAACTTCTCTGAAACAACCCAGGGAGAAGAGCGGGGGTGTTGATAGCAGCCCAGGGTGTGCCTAGGAGGGGCTCCCAGAGTGTCCCAGAAGCAAGACAGACACACCTGGCCAGTGATTGAGGCCATCAGCTACCAGAGGGAAGAGGTCAGATGGGAGCAAGGTAGAATGTGCAGTCCCACACGAGGGCAAGAGCAAAGAGCAAGGCCCTTCAGAACTCTCAGCATCACCAGAAAGCGTGTAATTCCAAGGTGGGAATTGAGCCTTTAGTTTATCCAATTAGCTCCTAGACATTTTCCCCTACCCAAGGCCTTCTGGCACCTCAAATTCAGTCTGTCTAAAAGCCCATGAGAGCACAACCCTCTCTGAAATCTTGAAGTCACCATTTATTCTCCAAGTGGGCTTTGTCAGGTCACTGAATTCCCACGACTGTTTTCCTCAACTGCAAATCATGTATCAGCAATGGCCCCACAGCCCAAGAGGTCCCATCTTCCAGGGCTGCCTCTCAAACAGTGGTGCTAGTTCCAGCTTCTGGATCAGTGGGAACCCATGGCCCCATCTGTCCTGCTTGCTTCATTTTATGTCTGGGTCTAGCCGTTAGAGCGACTGCCTATCCCTTGGGAACCCAGGCCTGGAGAGAGTAACCAGGCCCAGCGCCCGAGAGTTCCAGCAGGTTCCACTCTGTTTCCTCAGCCTTTCAAAGACTTTCAGGTTTTACTCTCAGGCAGGGTCCGCAAACAGTCAGCACTGGGCCCACGTACATTTTAGACACTTGAGAAATTGTTTGGATTTTCATTTCTCTTTAAAATTCAAAACTGGGGTGGGGGTGTAGCTCAACCAGTAGTTAGTGTGCTTCCCACTTGGGAGACAATTCAATCCCCAGCCCTGAAGGAAAGAAAATGAGAAGAAAGAAATGAATAGTAATGAATACATTAATAAATCTAGACTATTTGGGGAAAAGAGGAGTTTTCATTCTCTTTTGCAGTGAACCCCCCAGGGCACAATGCTAGGGAAGTTCTCTACCACTGAGCTGCACCCAGGCGCCCATCCTATTTGTTTTGATAACAACAAAGTTGTAAGATACAATCTTACTCATTTTGTTAACAAATGGAGAGGCCATGGAAGCAAAGCCTCCCGGGGTCACCTCTTCCCTGCTGGAGAAGATATGTGGGTGAAGCCTTCATTCTCTCTCTGCTCTGCCCAGCTCTCGCCACCTTAGGAGCAAGTGTGTTCTTGTGGGAAGAGCAATCATCTCTAGCGTGGTGGTGCAGGTGGTGGGTTGGTCAAGAGGGTGACTTTGAATGGGGGCATCTACGGTACAGAGGAACAATGTGAAGACATTTTATATTTACTCTTTTGTTTGTTTTTCGAGACAGTGTTGCTCTGTGTAACAATCCTAGAACTTGCTCTGTAAACCACCAGGCTGGCCTCAAACTCACAGAGATACGCCTGCTTTTCCCTCCCAAGTGCTGGGTTTAAAGGCATTCACCACCACTGCCAGGGATTATATTTACTCTTTTTGTTTGTTTGTTTGTTTGTTGAGACAGGATTTCTCTGTATTGCTTTGGAGCCTATCCTGGAACTCACTCTGTAGAGCAGGCTGGCCTCGATCTCACAGAGATCCGCCTGCCTCTGCCTCCAGAGTGCTGGGATTAAAGGCGTGCGCCATCATCGCTTGGCTATATATACTCTTAAGGAAATCAACTTCTATGTCTTGGTACTGGGTGTTTTCTTTTCTTTCTTTTTTTTGTGTGTGTCTATGTATGTATGTGTGTCTATGTGTCTGTATAAATGTTCATATGTATAATCATACACACACACACACACACACACACACACACACACACACACACACGGAGACCAGAGCACAGCTTGCAGAAGTGGGTTTTCTCCTTCCACTGTGTGAGTTCCAGGCATTGAACTCAGCTGTCATGCTTGACAGTAAACGCCTTTACCCTTGTTTTCTGCCCCTGGACCTAGTTTGTTTGTTTTTTTGTTTTGTTTTGTTTTTGAGGCAGAGTCTCTCTGCCAGACAAATCAGAGCTCACTGATTTGTCTAGGGTGATCGGCCAGCAACCTCCAAGGATCCCATCTTAGTGTTAGGATTACAAATATGTACTGCCTTGCCCAGCTTTTTGAGTGACTGCTAGGGTCCCAAACTAAAGCCTCAAGCTTCGATGGCAAGTACTTTACTTACTGAGCCATGTCTCCAGCCCAGTTTTTTGTTTCGTTTTGTTTTGTTTTGTTTTTGTCTTTGTTTTTGTTTTAAACAAGGTCTCACTCTATAACTCAGGCTGGAGCTCACTATGTAGCCTAAGCTGACCTCAAACTTGGGCCACCTACCTGCTTCAGTCCTCCGAGTGCTACCAATACAAATGTGAACTAGCTTTCTTGGTCCTGTACTGCATCTTCCGTCTTCCTGGAGCACAGAGAAGAGTGACTTAGGGAGGCTGTTGCCAGCAGGCAATCCTCAAGCAGATCCATGGAGGTCGGAGACGTGCCCTGTGTGACAGCGCTTGGCCAAAGAAATGTGGCTTTGCAAAGATGCACTTACATGGTGGAGTGGCACCTGTGTCCCATAGAGCAGTACACAGGGCAGTTTTAGAAGCATCGGCAGACACTTAGGGATGTGTTCCAGGAGCTGGACGTGGTGATGAACACTTTTAATCTCAGCACTCCAGAGGGAGAGGCAGGCAGATCTCGAGGCCAGCCTGGTCTACAGAGCCCAGGCTCTTACACAGAAAAACCCTGTCTTGAAAAAAAAAAAAAATGCGCTTTTCACCAAGATGATTCTGCTGAAAGAGAAGAAGGAAGCTCCTGCCCCTCCCAAAGCCAAAGCGAAGGCCTTGAAAGCCAAGAAGGCAGTGCTGAAAGGCGTCCACAGCCACAAAAAGAAGATCAGCAAGTCACCCACCTTCCAGCGGCCCAAGACCCTGCAGCTCCGGAGGCAGCCCAAACACCGGAGAAAGAACGCGCCCAGGAGAAACAAGCTTGACCACTATGCCATCATCAAACTCCCCCTGACCACTGAGTCAGCCATGAAGAAGATAGAAGACCACAACACACTTGTGTTCCTTGTGGACGTCAAGGCCAACAAGCACCAGATCAAACAGGCTGTGAAGAAGCTCTATGACATTGATGTGGCCAAAGTCAACACCCTCATAAGGCCTGACGGAGAGAAGAAGGCATGTGTTCGCTTGGCTCCTGATTATGATGCTCTGGATGTTGCCAACAAAATTGGGATCATCTAAACTGAGTCCAGCTGGCTAACTCCAAATATACACTTTTTCACCATAAAAAAAAAAAAATGCATTCCAGGGGCTGGGGAGAATTCTGGCCTAGCAATGAGGAAGCCCTGGGTTTGACCTCTGGCCTGGTGGAGCACACCTGGAATCCCAGCACTGGAGAAGTGGAGGCAGGAGGAGCAGAAAGTCAAAGGCATCTTTGGCTACATAGTGTTTGAGGGCAGCCTGGACTACTTGAGACTCTGTCTCAAAAAAGAGGAAAAAAAAAGAAAGGACAACAAACCTATTTGGAAGGAGAATGAAAGGGAGTGAAGGACAGTGGTGGGGGCAGGGGTGAAGGACAGAGGTGGGGGCAGGGGTGAAGGAGAGTGATGAGGCAGGGATGAAGGAGAGTGATGGGGGCAGGGGTGAAGGACAGAGGTGGGGGCAGGGGTGAAGGAGAGTGATGAGGGCAGGGGTGAAGGAGAGTGATGGGGCAGGGGTGAAGGAGAGTGATGGGGCAGGGGTGAAGGAGAGTGATGAGGGCAGGGGTGAAGGAGAGTGGGCAGGGAGCAGCCAGCAGGACAGGATGGACCGTGCTGAAGAACTGGAAAGGCAGACACATCTAACCAGTACAACAGGTAGGATCGGTGCTGGCTACCGGGTGAGAAAGACCGAGAATAACCTCAAGGTTTTAGCTTTAGCCATCAGGGCAAGTAATGCCCAATTATGGCTTCACCCAGAGGACAGAGAGACCTGAGGGCTCCAAGGAAGAATGTTCAGATTCCAGCCACCATCAAACAGCATGCGGACACCTTTGTGATCTGAGACACAGCCTGGAAATGAGAGCCAGACACGGGAGGGTTACAGTGAGGGAGTCACCAGCATGGTGGCCAATCACAAATCCACTGTTTAAACCATGAAGGACAAGAGCTGAGTCTGGGGGCTGTCCAGAGAAAGGACACTAAGGCCAGGTCAACTGTGGTTTTGATCTGGTTGTAAAACTGAGGGGAAGAAATATGTCTTCACTCAGCCCCTCCCCCTCTCATCCCTTCTCTTTCTTGCTGTGGGTAGCACATAGGGCCTTACTTATGTCTGACAACTCCTCTACCACTGAGTGAGTCTCCTAGCCCCTATTTTCTGTGTTTTATAGTAATGATATATTGCCATTTTAAAATACATCCATCCTATATTGAAACAATAAAATAGTTCCCAATAGATTAAGCACTGCTAAAAAGCCAAGCATGGTGAAGACTGGAGTCCACAGCCAGCACAGCTCCCCTCCCCAGGCTCCAGCCCCTAAAGGACAAGGGCATTTCTGGTGTTCTTGTTTCTGCCTGGGGCTTGTTTTCTGGCTAATCAAACCCTTTCCTGGGACACTAAAAAATGGGAGGAACCCAGTTCCAGGTGTCTGCTTCCGTACAGTGTGAGCCGGGAAGCTGATGGCTGCCAAGAAGCTGAAGAGAAGGCAGCAGGTTGCAAAACTGCAGGTTGAGGTAGAAGCTTGGGCTCGAACAGCCCCTAGGTGGAGATTCTCCATTCAAGGATAACGGCAGCCCTGCATGAGCCGGCCACAACAGCTGAGCTAAGTGGAGAGGAAGGGCGAGGCTAGACCACCAGGTCCACTGAGAACTGGAACACTCATTACTATGAGAAACTTAAAGGCTTTGAGGGGCCTGATTACACTTGATGATTAGCTGTGCTGGGGGCTGCAGAGTGAGGAGCAGTGTGGAGGACACTGGATTATCCAAAAATTGGACAGGGATGGTGGGGCTCTGGCTGAGGGGCAGGTGCTGCAGTTCCTAGGACGGAAAGGAAGGCGTTGCTTCTGTTTGGACACGATGAGGGCCAGGTGCATCTCCAAATGGAAATGTTCTAAAGCCTGGAGGCAGGAGGCAGGACAGTACTGAAGGTTTCAGCATGCTGGAAGTGTGGCTGTCCTCAGAGTGCCATTGGTGGCGTTTAAAGCCACAGGCTAAGCTGGCTGCACCTGGGAGGAAGTGAGAATGTGTATCCACCCAAAAGCCCCGTGGAAACTGTCCTTGTTAACACCCTCCAGCTCACTACCCTGCCCCATATTCCTCCCAACGTCACCAAAGATTGGTCGGTGGACCAGTCAGAACAATCTGAAAGGGGGTGGATCTGGAAGTCAAATTGAGATGGCTGAAGAATAGTCAGCTTGTCCCTGGAGCCCAGCCCTGAGCTGAAATCTGGAGTAAAAAATAGTCATGAGGCTGGAGGTGCAGCTCAGTGGTGCTATATGCCTCCTTTGCATGCTTGAGGCCCTGGGTTCACGCCCAGCAGAAAAGAGGGAGCGAGAGGCTGTGTATTAGATAATAGCAGACAATCCTGTATGTTAGATGCTTTGTGGTTTAATTCCTTGCATGTGATAATGTCCTGCCATAAGAGGCCCTCAGGAGACACACTTTTCTGCATCTCAGGCACAGACAGGAAGACTGAAGAAATGTTCTGGCTTTACTTGGTTTTCTCACCAACTGTAGAGGTCACTCTCACTAGCTCTGCTGTAGACAACACCTCTGGCATGTGGGTCACGATGGCCATGAAACTTAGAGATAGCTCACATTATTTGAGAAAACCACCCCTTCCCCTGGTTCCAAGTGGCAGCTGGATGCCCCTTTCATCAGAAAACCCTCACGGCCCCCTCACAGGGCACAATGATATCGCCGGTCCTGAATGCTGGTCCTAGAACCATGAGGTATGCACATGCGCAGCGTGGACCCCTGCCTCCTTTCCTTACCCTTGAATCGTCCTCCTTCTGTTAGACTACCCTGCTTCTCTCTACAGAAGGACCTTAAACCCTGTGCTCAGAGAGAAGGAGTTAGCACTCGGGACTCCAGCTTCTCACCCTTGGCCGGAATAAACTCACTGTTTCAGGGATTGGCCTGGTGAGCCACACGGGCTGCTTCAGTAGCCACACTTAAGGATAAAAGAGCAGCATCCCTGGAACTTCTCAGTAGCTCCACAATGCTAAACAAGTACACGAGCCGAGTGTTGGTTGCGCACGCCTTTAATCGCAGCACTCAGGAGACAGAGGCAGGCGGATCTCTGTGAGTTCGAGACCAGCCTGGTTTACAAGAGAGAGTTCCAGGACAGACTTCAAAGCCACAGAGAAACCCTGTCTCGAAACCCACCCTCCCCCCAAAAAGAAACCAAGTACATGTGTGTATGCATTTACATACTCATATATGAAGGCATACTACATACACTTAATAGAGACAGGGAGAGAGTGCAAAGGTGGCAAAATTCTAATTAGAAAAAAAAAACCTAGACAGAGACTAATAATGCTTTTTCAATTTTCTATAGGCTTAATTTTTTTCCTAGGAAAAAAAAATGAGAATTGAAAAAAGAAATAAAGAGTTGAATGTGCTTGGACTTCAGAATGAGACCCAGTCTCAACACCAACAAAAAAATGCAGTGGTGGTGCACTCCTTTAATCCCAGCACTCATGAGGCAGAGAGGCAGGCAGATCTCGGTGAGTTCGAGGCCAGCCTTGTCTATAGATCAAGTTCCAGGACAGCTAGGGCCACACAGACAAATCCTGTTTCAAAAAAAAAAAAAAAAAAAAATAGCTGGGTGTTATTGCACACCCTTTTAGTCCTGTGAGTTCAAGGTCAGCCTGGTCTACATAGTGAGTTCCAGGCCAGTTACATAGTGAGACCCTGTCTCAAAATAAAACAGTCAATGCACAAGGACACTTGAAAAGGTAGGCTGCATTGAGCTTCAGGAAACACCCAGAGAACAGAGCCAAACGGTGGCCCAGAGCCGCCCCCCCCCTCCAAGGCTTTGGAAAACCTGCCAGGTGTCAAGGTGTGGGTGAGCATGGGATAGACAGGATCCTCCTGGCTTTTCCTGGTGACCGCCTCACACAAACGCTCACCAGTGTGATTTACACTGACTAGACCTCCCTGTGCTAGCAAATCTAACATGAAGTATACTCAGGAACTTAAAAACATCAGTTATTGAAGACAACAGCCGCCAGGGCAGCAGTGGCATCTGTTGGCAAGCCAATAGCAGATACCCTAAGGTTAAGTCCCATGATCCTTTTCTCAGGGAGAACCTCTCTCTGGCTTCACTACTGATGCTCTTTTTAGAGCCACTGCTAGCTGTCTTATAGATGGAGAAACAGCACTGCCAGTGACGGGTCTCAGCACCTCGGGCAGAGATTGTGTGAGTCATCCTGTGGCTCCCCGTGACTGGCAGAGTGCCAGGGGGAAGGGACAGGGAGGGAGAAGGGGTTGGGCCAGCCCTGTGGTGGCTGAGTGCTGGCTCGCTGACCGATGTACACAGATGGTCTCACTTAAGTTGATGAAACCTCTGGTGGTTGGGATTATTAACCCCTAGAGGAAACCAAGGGCTAGGAGGTTAAATAGTGTGCCAAAGGTCACACAGCAGAAACAAGCTGGACCGTCTTTGAACAAAAGCGTGTGCCCTTGACTGCCTGTCTGTATACTGTTTTCTCATAGAGCATGAGTGGGCTTTGGAAATTCTTGCAGCCACTTTACGTAAAAGTGGTTAGCACCCTGTTGAACACAGATAATAGTGTGGGGATGGCTGTCAATGCTGGTGACTGAATGAATGAATGAAGTGGAAACTTGACTTCTTGGCTTTACTTCAGAAGAACGATTCCCCCCACACACAGTCTTTGAATGCTTGATCTAATTAAAGCAAAAAGGCATCGGAGAGCCACTGGGTGGTTCCTTTATTAACTGGCAAGTGCCATCTGTAGGCTGTTTATGTGCCAAGGTCAGAGATCGGTCCTTAGCTGCTGTCCTGTCATTCCTGTGGCAGAGTGAAGAACATGGAGTGTGTGAGTGTGAAACTGACTGACAGGCAGGGCTGTGCCCTGGTGGGGCCAGGGAAGATCAGAGCTCCCAGCTACTGACTGCAGCCTGTTCCTTGCTGGTCAGGCAGATTCTCAGTGTTCCAGGCTGCCAGGTCACAGCTTTTGCACTGAAATTGAGATGAGTGGCAGATGCTGGCTTGCCCTAGGCAGTTAGTTCTCATGGAGGCCATCAAGATGTAGATGGCAGTGTGTACCTACCTGGGAGATAAACTGCTGGGGTCACAAGGATGATTTTGTCAGAGTGAGCCTCATCCACTCTACCCCCGACTTCTAAGTCCAGTGAATTGCCTAAATGTGGAAAACTGGGCTGTGTCGTTTGGGGCAAAGGGACTGCATCCTTGTGGAAACAACAAAAACAAACAAAAAACGGTAGAGGGCTTTGGAGTTGTTGTCTGTTAGTCTAGAAAGAGTGAGGCATAAGAGTTAAGGAGAGATGGTTTTGAATGCTCACAAAGCAGTTCCTGCAGTGCCTGCTCAGGCGGACTCAGGAAGGTAAGTGTTGTCTCTCCTGAGCCCATGTGTCCATCACATGCCTGGTTCATTTTATGGGGTCCTCAGGATAAAACAAAACAAAACCAAACCCCACAAAACCCAGGAGTTTGCCTGGGACGATGAGGCAAAAAATATCAAGACTAGTTTTGGCTACATAGCAAGGTAGAGGCCAGTTTGGGCCACATGAGACCTTGGAAACAAATAAACAAACTACCTCCATGACATTGGCAGTTAGTTCCATGGGAGGGAGGAAGACCCAGGAATTGTATTTCAAATCCTTGGGATTCGAAAGGACTCAAACGTTATTCTTTTCCATCAGGACCAAACCTGATTTGGCCTGATCTAAGACAGGTCTCAGAGGTCATTTCCAGTGCTTTCTTTGTCCTTGTAACTCAGAAATTATGTTTCCCTAGGAGACAGTTCTCTGGATTTAAACCCCTCAACCAGTCAGGGATGGTGGCTCCTCTGTTTAACCCAGCACTGTGGAGGCTGAAGCAGGGGATCACAAATTTGAGGTCAACTTGGGCTACATAATGAGACCCTGTCTCAAAAAGCCCAAAATTGCCAGGCATTGGTGGTGCACAGCTTTAATCCCAGCGCTAAAGAGGCAGGTGGATCTCTGTGAGTTCAAGGCCAGCCTGGTCTACAGAGTGAGTTCTAGGACAGGCAGGATTGTTTCACAGATAAACCCTGTCTCGGGAGAAAAAAAAAAAGCCCCAAAATAAAACAAAAATCAAATCATTTCAAAAACAAATATAACAAAATTAAAACAAAACAAACCCCAACCTACCCTCGTTGTATTTTATTGGAAAAAGTCCAGGTTCAAGGTCTACTTGGAGCAGGGACTGTCTCCTCTCCAGGTACGTTTCTGGACAGGAAGGGAGCAAAGTCCCCTTTCTCCTAACTGGTGGCCAGGTTGGGCTCAGGTTACACAGAGCTCCAGAGAGAACCAGCCACTGCAGCATCTAGTGGGATCCAGTCTAAGCTCTATCCCCATGAACTTGAGTGATTTCATCTTAAAGAGTGCCCATGACCCTCCCCCAGAATAAGTGATGAATAACCACCCTCAGGACCCCAGGCTATAGAGGTGATGGAGGAAGGATCCTGGATGCCCACATGCCAACCAGCCACTGGAATAACATAACATGATGAATGATGTGTTCACTGTGGTGGGGAAGGACAGTCTGTCTGCAGAGAGAGGGAGCAGGGAAAGTGGCTAGTAGATTGGTGTCTGGGATGGGGGTGGAACTCAGTGATGGCCACTTGGAGGTAACATGCTGGTCAAGCATCCATACAGCTCTGGGATCAATCCCCCACACAAGAACAAAAGCTGCTGAGTGGTGGTGGCACATACCTTTGATCCCAGCACTAGAGAGGCAAAGGCAGGCAGAGCTCTCTGAGGCCAGCCTGATCTACAGAGTGAGTTTCAGAACAGCCAGGGCTACACAGAGAAACTCTGTGTCAAAAGAAAAAGAAAGAAAAGAAGGAAGGAAGGGAGGAAGGAAGAGCTGGGCATTGGTAGCTCATGCCTTTAATCCCAGCACTTGGGAGGCAGAGGCAGGTGGATGTCTGTGAGTTCAAGGCCAGCCTGGTCTACAGAGTGAGTTCCAGGACAGCCAAGGCTACACAGAGAAACCCTGTCTCAAAAAACAAAAATCAAAAAACAAACAAACAAAAAAACAGAAAGAAAAACTAAAATAAAAACAAAAACTCCAGACTGACTCTGTAGACTAGTTGCCTCAGTCTCGACAGGGAAAATAATAATGCAGATATGAGTTTCTACCCCAGCCTGCTGAATCAGAGACTCTGGGGTGCTTGGCTTGAGACACTTGTGCTTGGCTTTATGGTGTGTGTGTGTGTGTGTGTGTGTGTGTGTGTGTGTGTGTGTGTGTGTGTGTGTTCCAGTGTGTTGTGTACATGGGAAGAGTCTTCACCTATGTGTGCCCAAGTGGCGTCCACAGGTTGATGTCAGATGTCTTCTGTCACCATTTTGGTTTTGGAAATGGCCTCTCACTGAACCTGGAACTCACTGTTGTGATAGGATCTGCTGACCAGTGATTCCCCAGGATCCAACTGTCTCTGTCGACCCAGCACTGGGTATAGGCGCATGTTGCCATACCCAGCTTTTCCATAGATGCTGGTGATCTGAATTCAGATCTTTGTGATTTCACAGCAAACACAGTACCCTCTGGCTCATCTCCTTAGCCCTAAGGCTGCCCTTTCACGGCAGTTGAACTCAGAGCCTTACAGATCCTAGGCAAGTACTCTAGCTACACCCCAGTGCTCCTAGCTGAAGTTTCTTTAATAAGGAAGCTACTGACTCTGCAAGTGTATTCAGACTTGGGAGAGCTGTGGCTGACTGAGGCACTTGATGGCTAATCTCCATTGTCAACTTGACTGAATTTAGGTCACCATGGAAACATATCTCTGGGTGTGTCTGTGTTTCCAGAAAGGTTTAGATGAAGAGAGAAAACTCACCCTGTATGTGGTAGCCAGCACCATCCCCACAAGTTGGGGTCCTAGACCAATTAAAAAAGGGAAAGTGGCCGAGTGATGGTGGTTCAGGCCTTTAATCCCAGCACTAGGGAGGCAGAGGTTGATGGATCTCTGAGTTCGAGGCTAGGCTGGCCTACAGCATGTTACATCCTAGGACAACCAGGACTGTTACACAGAGAAACAATGTCTCCAAGAAAGAAAAAAAAAAAAAAAAAGGAAAAGTGGGTGGAACACCAGTGTTCATCCATCTCAATGTGGACACAATGTGACCAGTTGACATGCCTTCCCATTTCTTGAAGGATGGTATGCTGTCAAACTGTATGCCAATATAAACTCTCCCCTCCTAAAACTGCTCCTCTTAGGTATTTTAACCATGGCAACAAGAAAACTAATGGAGACTTAAGACATCTTTCTTAGTTGTGTGAGAACCAAAGTTACATTTTAAGTTTTTTGTTATAGTTTTGTTCTTTTTGGTTTTTCTTATTCTCTTCCAGTGGGATTCACAGTAGTGGTCCTTGGACCAGAAAGAACCATAGTATTATGGAGAATGTTATGGTGGCCACCAGTAGTCAATCCAGCTTCAATTTACTTGTGGGTCTCTGGAGTCCCTGTACCATCCTTTCTCTTTGTCTGAGGGAGGCTTTGCCTTGAAAAATAAGCATTTAATATCTTTATTTTTTTTCAAGATAGGATTTCTCTATGTAGCCCTGGCTGTTGTGGAACTCCCTCTGTAGACTAGGCTGTCCTCGGACTCCCTGAGATCTACCTCCCTCTGCCTCCTGAGTGCTTGTATTAAAGGCATTGGCTACCACCACCTGGCAGCATTTAATATCTTAAAAACAACAATAACAAATTCAAGTCTAGTCAGTGTGTCAGTTTGACCCCTAGATTAGGCTTGATAGGTGAGGAAGTTGGGACCAGGAAACAAATTTAGTTCTTTGAATGAAGACTGAAGGTGAATGAAAGTTAACCAGAACCTAAGACTCCTCCACAGTCGTGTGGTGTCCCGTGCCTACCCCCCCCCCCCCGCCCCCAACAAGTCCCTGCAAAGCACCACCCCCTAAGCCCCTGCAAAGCCTGAAAGTGAAAGCAAAACTTGAATGACTGATTAGGCAAGTGAGGTCAGCTCACTAGAAAAAGATAACAAAAGAGACCATCTGAAAGCATGTTACCTAAGATAACAAAAGGGGACATCTGAAAGACTGCCACCTAAGTTTCTAAGGAAAGGCAAACCTGTACATTGTAGTTTCCGAAGGTTACCTGAACACTGAGGTCAAAAATTTGAAACCAGCCAGGTCTACATAGTGAGTTCCAGATTAGCCAGGGCTACACAGGGAGATCCCGTTTCCCAGAAAGAGAACAAAGAAGCCAGGTTCATAGAAAATAAATGGAGTGGTAGCATAGGCCTTTGTCTCCTAGAATTTAGGAGGCAGAGGCAACTGAATCTCTATGACGTAAGGCCAGCCTTTTCTACATGGAAAGATCCAGGCCAGACAAGGCTACATAGTGAGACCCTGTCTCTAAAAACAAAGCAACCCACCCCCTTCACACACCAAAACCCTCAAAAAACCAAAAAGCAACCCCAGAAACTGGACGGTGGGGGCGGGCACACCTTTAATCCCAGCACTCAGGAAGCTGAGGCAGGTGGATCTCAGAGTTCCAGGCCACCTGTCGTCTGTGGGCACCCACAGGTGGTGCATACACATAAATAAAAAGAAATCTTATAAGAAACAAAAGAAAGCCTACTGGTGGTGCACACACCTTTGATTCCAGCACTCAGAAGGCAGAGGCAGGAGGATCTCTGTGTGTTCGAGGCCAACCTGGTCTACAGAGCAAATTCCAGGACAGCCAGGGCTGTTACACAGGGAACTTGGCTACATAGTATGTTCCAAGTTAGTCTGTGCTATGAAGTAAGAGATGCTGTCTCAGCAAACCAAGTAACAAAAGAGAAAAACAAACAAAACCCTCCGGTATAGGGCTGGAGGGATGGCTCAGTGAAGAGGACTTCCTGTTCTTGCAGAGGACCAAATCTCACTTCCCAGCACTTACATGGCAGCTCACAACCACCTGTAACTTAAGTAGTAGGGGGTCTGTCCTTCTGAAGCTCTCAACCGCACATGGTGCACATAAACTTATGCAATCAAACACAAGCCTTTAAAAAATTAATAACTCCTGGTAGTGGTGGTGCATGCCTTTTATCCCAGCACTCACAGGCAGATAGATCTCTGAGTTCAAGACCAGCCCTGTCTACAGAGCAAGTTCCTGGAAGCCAAGGCTGCACAGAGAAACCCTGTCTCAAAAAAACAAAAAAGACAAAACAAAACAAGAAAAGCTAAATAACGACAACAAAAAACTACAGAAAAATAACACAACAACAACAAAATTAACAACAAACTCAAGTACACACATGGGGGGAGGGTGGACTAGCAGAAGAGGAGTGGGAACTCACAGGAGCCTGGGCCTATTGTTTGACAAGCTCGGAGACACCTGGTCTGAAATGAGCTGGAATCCGATTCAGGTCACAGGCTGGCTGTGACCTAAAATCTGAAAGACCTAAAATCTTAAAGATCACCGTCTTTGAAAAGATGAGACAGAATGGGGTGGGAGTGGGGGGGTTGGAATTCTCAGTGCACAGAATAGGCTGAGAGCCATCAGAGCTGGGAATAAAACACCTTAGAGCTAGTGATGCTGGCAGAGAATTCACTCCCAGAGACTTGGGATGGAGTTTCACATGGTGCACTGCTGCTTTCTCTATGGTGGGGGGTAGGCCTGCCTCCAGACTGTAAGGGTGAAGTGATCCAAAGACCATGCTCTCATTCCATAATGTTCCATAATGGTCAGCTAAGTGCTTTTTGTCCCAATCTCTTCTCTGTGGGATAAGGCAATAAATGTGGACTCTCCAGCTGGAAACTGAACATAGTGCACGGTTCCTTGCTACCTCAAAGCTGTAAGAAAACTGCTCTGCCAGGGTGTTCTGCCATGGTGGAGGGCTTGGCTTGGCCTGCTTGCATCCAGACAACTTCTGGTCCTCATCGTACCCCACATTATCACAGAAAAGTTGCCCTGGCCTCCTCACTGCTGCTGCTGGGGCCCAGAACTCTGTACAAGTGCCCCGGTTTCTAGTCTCCCACAGCACTTACTACACCTGACACTTAATTAGGTGCTTATTGCCCCTAGGGGATCTTCTCATTCCGTCATGGAAAAGTGGGTATTTGCCAGCACTGTACCTTTGTCCGGAGCACACAAAAGGTAGGGCGGGCATGCTCCCTCCAGTGTACCTAGTGCACAGCTGAGTCAGCTAGGTGTTTGGTAGCCATGCAAAGGCTACCAGGTCGCCAGCAGATCCACCTCCACACCTATCCCGGCTGCCACTTCGGGGACTTGATCTGAGGAAAGCATTTTGAGGTTACTGTCATGGGTTACACCCCAGGCATTTGCATTTCCTCAGAATCACTCACTAAAACTCCCCTGGCACTCTGCTGTTTTCGGACAGCAGTAGGTGGCAGCTGTGGTGGAACAGGCCTGGCAGAAATGAAGATATTCTAAAGAGACATTTTTGTCTCTCAGTCTACCAGACAACTGAAACAATGGTTCCCAAAGAAACAGGAATTTCCCCAGGCATCCCATGCTGGGAGAAGCAAAAAGGTACCAGTCAGAGGTAGGGTGGGGCTAGGGGGATATAGTCAGAAGTGGGGTGGGAGTGGGGGAGATATAAGGAACACTTGTCTTTCAAGGAGAGACTTCACACAGTTCCAGAGACTTGCCAGACCACCTCATAGGGTGGGACTAAAGCTCAGAAAAGGGTGAACACTGGTGAGCGGGACCACACCTTGACCAGATCTAGCTTTCTATTTAAACTTTAACCTCACTTCAGGACCCCTGAAATGGACTTGGGGCTCTCTGGAGCCTTTGTCTCTCTTCCTAGTATGGCCACACTGAATAATCTCTTTCTGCTTCCTCTTTTAGTTTGGCTCTTCTTAATGGATTATTGAGGATGGCTGGCTGGACCTGACTTGGAGCTCAGGTTGTGGCCTCTATCACCTGAGCAAGGAGATGCAGAAAAGGGACTGACTGACTCAGAACCTGCATCCCAGGAGTGCTCAAAGGGACATAGTTGTCACTGATGTCATTGAGGAGCTTCAGGGAGAGACAGTGACCTTTTTGTTTTTGGAGATAGGGTCTCACTATGTAGCCCTGGCTAGTCTGGAACTCCCTGTGTAGACCAAGCTAGCCTCAAATTCTCAGAGATCCTCCTGCCTCTGCCTTCTGAGTGCTAGGATCAAAGTCTTCTTTCTCAGTGAACTGGTGTGAAAAGAAATGTGTGGCTGTGTTATAAAAGCATCAAGCTTGAGCTTGGATCATTTTTATATACTTTTCTTTTCTGGGGGTGGGGTGGGGTTTTGAGACAGGGTTTCTCTGTGGCTTTGAAGGCTGTCCTGGAACTAGCTCTTGTAGACCAGGCTGGTCTCGAACTCACAGAGATCCGCCTGCCTCTCTGCCTCTCGAGTGCTGGGATTAAAGGCGTGCACCACCACTGCCTGGTCATTTTTATTTACTTTTCATATGTCATAAAACCCAAACCATTTAAAAATGTAAGCCAGGAGTGGGCCTGTTGTCCCAGTTGCATGGGAGGCTACAGGATCACCTGAGCCCAGGAATTCTGCATCAGTCTAGGCAACATAGTGCAACTCTATAAAAACATAAAAATCATTCTTTGCTTGAAATTCATACAAAGACAGGTAGGGCAAATGGAACCTGGAGGCTATAGTTTCTGACCCTTGGTCCACATCCCAGCCGTCACCATCACCTTATCATGAGGCAAGCTTGTTTCTGCATAATGTCTGGTCCTCCCCACCAAGGGACTAGTTTAGATATGATTATGATTTCATGTCTATCTTAATGTGCACACCCAAGTGTTCCTACAGATTCAGTTTGGTATTAGTGGAGACCCCCACAACTGTGTAGTTTATAACAGGCACCCTGCTCTGTAGATAGGATTCACAGTAGAGTGCAAATGCCAGCTGTTGTTGATTTTAAAAATGGGGAGAGGTTAAAGGAGGACATTAGGGAAGGGAGGCTACTCTTCAGAGAACAGGAAGGCTGTCTGGCATCAGTGGGCAGTGGGGAAGAGCTTGTGACTTGATAAGTAAAATAGTTCTGTCAAGATAAGTAAAAAAGTAAAAAACAAAAAACAAAAAACAACTAAAACAAGTTGCTTAGGGTGTAGGGGCTTAAGTTCAATGGTAGAATACTTGCCTAGCAAAGGCAAGGCCTTGGGTTTTGGTTCTGAGCATGGGGATGGGAAGTATGTGTTCAACTTGCTTAAGCAAGTCTTCTAAACCACACTAAGCAGTAGAGATAGGGAAAACCCAGAGACCAGAGATGATGGGCTATGAATCTCAGGGAGGCTGAGGTCTGGGGTTTTAATATATAGTATACTTTCCTGAAAGCAGGTTTCCATTTTGTTAGAAACGGGAAGAGAGGAAATAAAATGTATGGCATGAAGCTGGGCATGGTGGCAGATGCCTTTAGTCCTAGCACTAGGAAGGCAGAGGCAGATGGATCTCTGTGAGTTCGAGGCCAGTCTGGTCTACAAAGCAAGTTCCAGAACAGCTAGAGCTGTTACATAGAGAAACCCTGTCTCGAAAAACCAAAATCAATCATAAACAAAATTGACAGCATGTCTACTCTGTCATCCGTAGTTACTTGATAGTTCCTGATATTGTATTAACTTAGCATTGCTCATGCAATTACGGTCACAGTTTTCAGAGGAGGAGACTGAGATGAGACTGGAATGGTGTCCTATCGTACCACAAATGCTGCCTCTTCTACACCGGCCTACTGAAAACACTTCTGCACCTAGGCTGGGAGTGTAGGCTCTGGGTTCAACACCCAGCAACACAAAGTCCAAGCCTCCTAAATTCACGTGGAGGAGATGAACATAAATGAAGAGATTTTAGTTTTTAGTGTTTGGGTATATATTGTACTTCAAAAGGTCTCTTGTATTTAAGGCTTGGTTCAACTTTGGTGGCACTGTTGGGGGGTGGGTAATTGATGTCATCAAGCATTAGTCCATGTATTAGTTCATAAGCAAAGGGGATATGAGGGCCTTGGGTGGAAGGAATAGCTCACTGAGGGCAGACCTCTGGAGCATATCTTGTCTCAGTCTACTTCTGTTACTCCTTGTTCCTGAACAGGATGAGCTCTTCTGCTCCATCATGCCCTTCTGACAGGAAACAGTGGCGCCTAGGACCATGGCCTGAAATCTCTGAAATGAAGGCCAAATAAACCCTAGCTTGTGTAAGCTTTCTCAGGTACTTGTTACGGTGACCAGAGGTCTGGACAGCCACCCTCCAAAATGTAATGCTTACAATGACATGCAATCCCTTTTCTGCTGCAAATACTACCACTAAATGGCTCAGTCCATTGGCAGCCTGTTTTTCCAAATCAAACTGCACTGCCAAACCAACCTATCAACAAGTGCCTACATTCCAGGCAGAAACGTGAAGTTATGCTGGGGACCATTCACTCAGGGAGTACTGTCAGGTACATAAACTATCTCACTTAGTCCTCCAACGTTTCCTGGGAGGTGGTAATACTATTTCACAGATAAAACAGCCGAGGTTTGGAGCTTAAGGCCACACACCCTTTAGGGGGCTGGGCCAGGATCAGAATCAAGGGGTTTTGAGAGGGTAGGGTCTGTGTTCCAGGGTTACCACACCACAGTCTCTCAGAGGACAGAGGCCGCAGCAGTACAAGTGCACAGGTACAGGGCACCATCAGCCCACTCTGCTTGATGCTCTCACTCTATCTCAGGATGACCCTAATAACCCTCAGCCTCTCGGATGTTAAAGGTGTAAACCACCATGTCTGAGCTGGAAAGTGGTACTACCAGTGATAGTAAGGCCAGTGAGATCTTTTTTTTTTTTAAGTGTATGTGTGCTCGTGCAAGTGCATGCACACAAGTGTGCCTGCTCACTTGCCATAGCACTTAAGGGAGGTCAGAGGATAACCTGCTGGTTCCCCCCTCTACCACATGGGTCTCAGGAATCAAACAGGTTGTTAGGCTTGGTGGTGGCAAGTGCCTTTACCCATCAAACCACCTCTTATCCTTTTGGTTATGAGCCTAGCCTTTAACAGCTAAGCCATCTCTCTGGCCCTGGTATTACACCTTTTTGATGAAGAATGGTGACCATTATGGAACATTCAAGAACATGTTCACCAGTGATGGGTGTGGCAACTGTCACATGTAATCCCAGCACATGGTAGGCAGAGGAAGGAGGATTGCTACAAGTTTTTGCCTGCCTAGGGTAGAGTGAGACTTTGTCTCAAAAAACAAGAAAAAACACAAGCAAACAAAAACCCAGAAACATTTATAGTACTCAGGGCTCTGAGGCACAAGAGGACATGCCACAAAGTAAAAGGGAGCTAAAGTTCCCTGGTGTCTTCTTCAAGATACTACAAGCTAATTTTCCTACAAGTTAATCCTTTCCCAACCAGTTTGCTTTCAGTGGTTCCAAAAGTGAATGTTAGGAAGGCACGAGGTGAATAAAAATTCTCAGGACAGTCACATACAGAACACACACTATAGGCTCCACAAAGTCTACGATAAAGGTGTCTGCTTAAGCTGAACTCAGATTTCCCCAGTTTCTTGGGCAAAGTAACCTTTACTCCCTTTGATTCATTATTAACCTGCAGCGAAATCTGTATAATGCACCTTGGAGAAAACCCTAGCTAGTCTCAAGTATATCCAGCCAGATGTATGATTATTCTCTGTGACTTTAAGAGGAATTTGGAAGACTTTTCCAAATTCTAATTTTTCGAGTCTAAAACCAAGGACCATTGAGCCACATGAACACTTAGTTTCATGTTAAGTTTTCCACAGTTGATGGGAACTAGATTGTTTCTTTCCTCTCTCTTTTTTTTTTTTGCCTTCCTTCCTTCCATTTTTGTTTTTTCGAGATAGGATTCTCTGTAGCTTTGCAGCTGTTCTGGAACTCGCTCTGTAGGCCTCCCGAATGCTGGTATTAAAAGCCAGCCACTGCCTGGCTTTGTTTTTTGACATGGGGTTTCTCTGTGTAATCCTGACTGTCCTGGAACTCTGTAAATCAGGCTGGCCTTGAACTCACAGAGATCTGCCTGCTGTTGCCTTCCGAGCGCTGGGAAGGTGTGGGCTACCCTACCCAGCAGGAACTAGATTCTGTTACTCATGGGATAACGACACTTGCCATTCTCACATGACCTAACATACTTTATACATAAATTGGCCCATGAACCCTAGGTTAAATTATAAAGAGAAACCATCTGGATGTTTCAAAAATCTATTTCTGAGAAAGGTATATTTTCTTGTTTTAGTAGGTTTTTTAGATTTCTTTTTGAGTTAGGGTTTCTGTGTAGTCCTGACTGTCCTGGAACTCACTCTATAGACTAGGGCAGTCTCAAAGTCAGAGATCTACCTGCCTCTTCCTCTTGTGTTGGATTCAGAAGTGTTCACCACTATGCCTGGCTAGTATTAATATAAGGAAGCATCCAATTGCTCTAAATAAATTCTTTGAATTCCTATAAGCTGTTCCTATTGTTATGTTAATCTAGAGTGAGTAGACTTGAGATGACGGTATTCGGTTCTTTTGACATGTATAGAAAATTTAACTAAGAAGAGTGAAACCAAGAATCTAGTCTCTGTGTTCCAACGAGTCCTTTAAAAAAGGACTCAGGAGACAGGTGTCAGGCCACAAGCCTGTAACTCCCAGCTCCAAGAGGCTGAGGCAAGATTGAGAATTGAGGCTAATCTTGGCTACATAGACAGACTCTCAAAAAGTAAGGGTGTGTCTGTAAGCTGGGAATGTAACTCAGTTGGTAGCCTGCTTGCCTAGTTTGTAGCTTGTAATTAATCCTAGCTCTTGAGAGACAGAGGCAGGATGATCAGAAGTTCAAGGTCATCTTCAGCTACACTGAGATCTAGGTTAGAAGGGATCTTTCCATTTAGAAAAGGCATTGGAAATCCTCTGGCTTCAGCACAAGGTTGGTGAAACCATAGAGAACTGGCCCAGTCAACTTGTTTGTGGACCAGCTGGAATGGAACTCAGCTCCAATGCTGTCCGTTCCTTTCTCTTATGTTTGGCTCTAATTTATGACATCCCAGTGTCATTTTGAGGAGTTATTTTTAGGCTGGGCATGGTGGCTGCATGCCTGTAATCCCAGCACTCTACAAGAGGTAGACGGACCACCTTGAGGCCAAGTTGCATAGTAAGTTGCAGGTCATAATTCTTTACAGATTCATTTTTAATTATGTGTCTGTATGCGCACATGTAAGTTGCTGGAGTTACAGGTGGTTGTGACCTGCCTCACAGGGATGCTGGGACTCAAAACTCAGGTTCTCTGCCACAGCAGGGCCAGTTCTTAACCACTGAGCCATCTCAGCCCCTTCTTTCTTTTGGTTTTGAGACGAGTATTAGTATGAAGCCCCGGCTGGAACTCACTCTGTAGACCAGGCTGGACTGGACTCAAATTCAGAGATCCTCCTGCCTCAGCCTGCACGAACCACTACTTCCAACTGTTGCACTGCCCATTGATTTTCCTCTGTGCTGTCACTGGGGAAGAGTCAGTAGATAGTTCACTTTGGCATGCTTGAGGATGCATACTGGGGGCTCTCTACCTTGCTCCCTTTCCCCACCCTCTCTGTTCCTGACTTGCTCTTCCCCTCTCCCCTTCAAAAAGCTGTCTTTCCAAGCAGTCTGGGATCTGGAAGATGAGTTTTTCTTTAGTGCTTGAATTCTGAAGGATGGAAAACTGACAAAAAGGAGTTTGCCATCTTTTGCCCATTTGGCAGGTCTTTGTCCAGTCGGTATGTGGAAAAATTAAGAATAAGGAAGAAATACGGAACAGAACTCCACTTTGGAGTACTTGCCAACCCCCGGAAAAGTTCAAGTGGCTGTTCAAACGCCTGAATGTTTCTCTTGTGATCCGCTTGTAGTCCTTCAGTCATGCTCAGATATCTGGTCAAGAAAGCATCAGAGGAAAACAAAAAGCCGCGTAGTTACTTTGAAGTCAGTGTCTTGGCTCATGAGTATAGGTGAAGAAAGTGATTTTTTTTTTCCTTTGGCGTTGGGGTCAGAGGGGGAGCCCTTTCCCATGCAGGAAGCACAGGCGCTCACCCTCTCAGCAGCTTGTCAGCCTGTTTTCCCACTCCGGCATTTACCCTCAGACCCCCGAGCAGCCCCAGGAGGCCCGTTTTGTCACCAGAGGTTGAAATGGAACCTCCCCCTAGGTGCTCTCAGAGAGTGCCCCGGGGGTAGCGCCCTCCGCTCCGGAGGGGGGCATGCTAGTGAGGGCTCGGCTCTGCTCCCAGGACACCTTTGTCCCTGGAGACGCCCGGCCAGTCAGGTACGTGGAAGGCGGATGCGCTCGGCTTCCCGCGCCCGTGGCGTGGGGGCCTGGGGAACCGGACGGTGGCTGCGGACCTCGGGTGGGCACCGCGAACTCCGGGACCCCCCGCGGGCGCCCCTGCTGCTTCCCCTCGGATCCATTCGGGGCAGCAGAGCCAGCCTCACTCCTCACCCACACGTGTGGAGATCGGGGACGGGGCAGGCGCGGCTCCGACGCGGCTCCGCGGCCCAGGCGCCGGCTTCCGGTGCCGTCCACACAAAGGCGGCTCCTGAGGCTCCGGCCCGGCCGCGTACCCGGCGCCCCCAGGCGACCAACCGCCCTCTCACGTCGCAGCCCGGCCGCCAGCGCAGCCTGTCGCCCGCCTCGGTAGCCCCGTCAGGCGCGGCCTGCTCAGCCGGCGCGGGGTCCCCCGGGTAACCCCTGCCCGCCAGCCCGCCGCTGATTGGAGGAGGCGGAGCGCCGGGGGCAGCGGAGACCCCCCCACAACACCTTTCGCGTCCCCTCCCCACGGTCGGCACTCCCCCCCCCTCAGGAACCCCCCCTTGCCTCCCAGCCGTGCAAATCTCGCGAGGAAACACGCGGTTTCACTAGTGTGTTTACACCGATCACTACTAATCCGGACCGAACCGATCCGGATTAAGGGGCCGGAGGCGGGTCCTGGGCACCAGCGGTTCCGACCCCCCCGCCCCCGGCGCCGCACCCGAGTGGCCCCAGCCGGCCGAACCCCCACTTCCCGGCCCGACCCGGGCCCTTCTGCGCCTCCCTTGGCCTTTGTCCGGCGCCAGGAGGCCGGTCCGCGCCCCCCGCGGCCGCCCGGGCCCGGGCCCGCGTCAGGCGCCTGGCTCTGTACGCGAGCTCGGGGATCTGCGGCCTCCGTGGCCCTCCCCCCGCCCGCCCTCTCGTGGAGCCCGGCGCCGGCGGCGGCTGCGGGCGGGGGTTGCGGCGCTCAGGAGAGGCCCCGGCTCCGCCCGGGCCTGCCCAGGGGGAGAGCGGAGCGGTCCGCAGCCGGGTCGGGTCGGGGCCCCTCCGAGAGGAGCGTGGAGCGGCAGCGGCGGCAGGTGAGAAGCCGAGCCCGGGACGGGGCAGGGCAGGGCGCCGGGCCTGGGGTAGTAACCGTCCCGGGGACCCCCGTCGGCCTGAGGAGGCTGCGACCCGGGCCGGCGTCGGGCCGCAGCTCCTTGGCACTGAGGCGGGAGCTGCTCCCTCAGGGCTGCGGATCGCTGAGGGGCCGGGCCGAAGATGGGCCAGGCCCAGGCCTGGCGATGAGGCGGTCGGCCTGCTGAGAGAGGGGACTCCGGGGAGCCGGAGGCCTCGGTGGCCTCCCCGGCGCCCCCGACTCTGCCCCTCGCGCCCTCCGTGACAGGTGGGCCTAGAGTTAGGGAAAGTTTGGAGCCGGCGAGGGGCGCCGCGACCAGGCCCCGGTGGGTCCTGCTTCCCGGTTTGGGGCTTCTGGGAGGATCCCGGTCCAAAGGCTCGCTGGAAAGAGATGGGATGGATATTTTCTTAACGTGAGTTGACATTAAATGGCATAACTGCCGGGGCCTCATTTTCCGGACCAGGCCTGGGGATGGAGGCTTGGGAAACGTTTCCAGAGACCTTGGGACTGGGGAGAGCCTGCAACCTCTGCCATTCCGACCTCGATTAGGGCAGGGCGAGTGGCGAGTGGCGAGCAAGGCCACTTACCCACTTAGGGAAAACTCAGTTTTATTTTCAGCCTCTTTTATTTTAAAGATGCCCTTCTGCCCTTCTACCAATTTCCTAATGCGAGTGAAACTTTAATTTGTCACCCTTTGCCCCAGGCTCTCCATCCAGGAAGGGAAATGAAAGTTAGGACTTGTGGAGGGGATGTTACTGGAAATTGTGGAGTTGTTCGATTGCAGAGAAGGTTTTCAGTGAACTTTAAAAATTTTGCCAGTCGCTCTAGTAACTACTCAGTAGTATGTTCGAGGGTTTCTATGTAATGATGTCTGCTCCTTCCCAGCTTTTAACATTGAAGAGCTTTTCAATGCATGGTGTAAGAGTTTGCTCTTCCAAAGGTTGGACATACTTGCTCATAGTGTCTGCATTAATTGGTCGGGGAAGGAGTTTAAAAATGGTGTCCTCCTGCCCCTCCCTGCCTGGGAGGAGTGCTAAAAGCAGATATCTAGAGTGGAGAGAAACCTACTGCTTCAAGGAGTGGTCAGAAAATGATTTTGTGAAGGAATTGTTGCAGCGTTATATTAATTTCCAGAGTGAATGCAGGTTGACAGTTTATCTTACATTTAACATGAAAGAATTGCAATTTTCATTAGCTAATGTGAGCTATTGGGAGAAAGGAGCTATACAGTGGGGTTTCTTGAAGTTATTTGCAGCTTCTGATTCATTCTATATTCATTTGAAATTATTAACGAATCCTATTTTTAGCTTAAGAACTAGTTCTTAGGTGTTTGGGAAAGGAATATTTGGAAGTACTTAGATGGAAACGTTGATAGGAGTTTTCTGTTTGCAAGTTTGCCCCTGTTTTCCTTCTCTGCTTACTTTTTACAGAGAATGTGGAGAGTTTGCTGTTTCTTTTTATTTTTATAAATAAAAGTTTTTATGAGACAGGGTCACATTGTGCATCCCTGGCCAACCAGGCTGCCTTCAAATTTGTGGATACCTGCTGCTTATAAGGTGGGATTACAAGGGTAGGCTTCCATTCCTGTCCCTCTTCCCGAGTAAAAGATCAAATTAGAATTCAGGAAAAAGGAAAGGCTGTCTCGTAGAAGAGAGCCTGAGCTGCTGTATAACCTGAAATAACTATTGAGAATATCAAATAACTTTGGTCAGAGTGTAACACTGGAGTGTATGGTTTTTTTTTTGGTTTACAAAATTCCTGTGCATTTTCTCTTTCCTTCCTTCCTTCCTTCCTTTCTTCCTTCCTTCTTTTTTTCTTTGGTTTTTCTCTGTAGCTTTGGAACCTGTCCTGGAACTTGCTCTGTAGACCAGGCTGGCCTCAAACTCACAGAGATCCGACTGCCTCTGCCTCCCAAGTGCTGGGATTAAAGGTGTGTCACCACTGCCCGGCTCCTGTGCGATTTCTTATACATAAAACTCTTTCTCCCATTTAGTTTTTCATGGCTTCTTGGCCCTTTTCCTTCCTGTAGAAATGATGGAAGAATTGCATAGCCTGGACCCACGAAGGCAGGAATTATTGGAGGCCAGGTTCACTGGAGTTGGTGTTAGTAAGGTGAGTAACTTGGCGAACATGGACATTTCAAAGTATAACTTAAACACATTTAGGAACTGAATAGAAGGGCTTGGGTGATAGGGCTTGCTGTTGGTTGCAGGGGAAATTGTCTTGTGGACTAGTGAACTTTGAAATCCTGTCATTCCTGTGGAACATTTAAGTGTTAGTTTGGGAGAGTATGTTTCTTTCCCATTTGAGTAACGCAGAGGTTTCCTGAGGGGTTTGTTGCAAGGATGTGGATCTAGATTCTATTTTGTATTTTGTTAAAACTTTTCAGGCACTCAGAAAGCAAGAGGCATTGTAAAGCTTTCACATACTGGGTCTGTTGGGGTAGTTACATGATACAGTGCTGTTGGATCTTCATACACTGGGTCTGTTGGGTTGGTTACATGATACAGTGTTGTTGGATCTGGTGAAGTCTGTCAGTTCTCCAAATGTGCAACTAGTAGATTCCTCCTGGTTGTATCCTTAGTCTGCCTTTTCACACTTTTATTTTTTGTTTTATGTATATGAGTGTTTGCCTACATGTATGTATGTATGTACCCAGTGTGCATGTTTGGTGCTTGCAGAGGCCAGAAGAGGGCATCACGTGTGCTGAAATATTGGGTTTAGATGGGTGTGAACTGCCATGTGGGTACTCGGACCTGAACCTGGCCTTCTGGAAGATCCCAGTGCTCTACCTGCTGCACTGTCTACCTAGCTCTTCACTGTTTTTTTTTTTTTAAGATTTTATTTATTTATTATGTATACAGTTATCTGCATGCATGCTTGCACACCAGAAGGGGACACCAGATCTCATTACAGATGGTTGTGTGCCACCATGTGGTTGCTGGGAATTGAACTCGGGTCCTCTGGAAGAGCAGCCAGTGCTCTTAACCTCTGAGCCATCTCTCCAGCCCAAAAACAGTTTTTGTTTTTGTTTTTGTTTTTTCAAGACAGGGTTTCTTTGTGTAGCTTTGGAGCCTATCCTGGCATTCACTCTGGAGACCAGGCTGGCCTCGAACTCACAGAGATCTGCCTGCCTCTGCCTCCCGAGTGCTGGGATTAAAGGCGTGAGCCACCAACGCCCGGCTCCTCACTGTTTTTGTCTTGTGGAAGTGTAAACTGAGATCAGGCCCCCATCATTGGGCAGGTGGGATGTTGCTCACACTTCTGGCTTTCTGTGTGTCTTTATGTGTACCTGCTTATTTACCCCTTTGTTCTCACAGGATGCTTTAGTATATGGTATATGTCTGTTTATAATGCTTTATTTAAAAACTTTGCTCCATCCAAGGTTGTCATATTACTGGAGCTTGAGAAAAGTGATATGTGCATTTTAAACTATGGTCTACATAATAGATTTCTGTCTTTTAAAAGAAATGCTGTATCTTATAGTAACTTGGTGTTAATTTCATGCTCTGGCCAGTTGTTTATGTTAGGCTTATGCTTGGGAAATCTAGCTTTGATGGATCATACAATTGTATTGAGTTGTGATAGCTTGATAGTTTTTATTTTTTTGAAAAGTACAAAATACCTACAGTATACTGGGCATTGTATAAGTGCTGTGGATGATACCTCGGTATAGTGCCTTTAACCCTGCAGAGGAAGAAGGAGAAATAAGAAATACTGCAGAGAGTATTATAATACAGCATGAGGTGGGGCTTCAGCGGGTCCCTCGGCAGGTAAGGGTTAGACGGCCGGTGAGAGACAGACAGACAAGAGGAAGGGAGAGATGGAGGACAGATCTGTCTGCTCCTGGAGAGATGGTGAAGAGAGAGAGAGAGAGAGAGAGACAGAGAGAGAGAGAGAGAGAGAGAGAGAGAGAGAGAGAGAGAGAGGGTGGAGTTTGCCTCTTAAACCTTTGCACCCACGTGCAGACTGCATAGCCTGCGTAGTGATACAGCAGCCATAGGACCCTGGGCTGGGCTGGCCAGGGAGGGTACTGCCAGAATGCATCCTGCCAGATGACAGAATAGTAGAGCTCTGACAAGGAACACAGGATTTATTACCTACTAGTTTTTGGTTTTTGAGATAAGGTTCATGTAGCCTAGCCTGGCCTGAAACTTGGTATGTAACCCAGGCTAGCCTTGAACTCCTTGCTCTTCTTACTTCCATCTCCCAAGCACTGGGATTACAGGGGTGAGCTACACTTCCAGCTCTAGTAGTTCTTTTAATTTTTGTTTTGTTTTTGAAATGGGTAGCCTAGGTTGGCCTGTGATTTGTGATCATCCCAAGTCAAGCCCAGGGATGTGATCACCAACCCCAGGCTGGTAAATCCTGGGAATACAGGCATGTACCACTATACCTGGCTATAATTATCTGCATGAATGCTTTGTTTCTTCAGCTACTCTAGTAACTAACTTTTGGTGGTACTTTGGAGTGGATCAGCCTCTGATCATTACATACTGAAGATAAACATGGAGACATAAATTATTTGTTCAAAGGGAAGTAGCTTCAGAAAGAAGTACACAGTGTTATTTGAATATTAAGTTGATATCTGGGCCAATGATGACACATTTATTTTGCCTGGCCTAGAACTCTTGTTATCTTCCTATCTTAGTTTTTTAGGTGCTGGAACTATAGGCAAGAGTGACCATACTAGGTCTTGTTTATAATTATTGATTGATTGATTTTTGTAGTATAAAGGATCAAACCCAGGCCCTTGTATATGCTAGGCCAGCACCTTACCATTGTACTTCTAGTCCTTTGGGGTTTGCTGCTGTTGTTTGAGATGGTCTCATTTTGTAGTCCTGATTCTCTGGTGCTGGGATTAAAGGTATTTGTCACCACACCCAGCCAGCTCTTTTTAACTTGCTCTGAAGCTCAGGCTTGAACCAGTGATCTGCCTTAGCTTCTTGAGTGTCTGGGATTACACTGTTGAGCCTCATTTACTTTTTATGAATCTATTTATTTAATGTTCATTGGTGTCTTACCTACATGTATGTCTGGGTGAGGGTGTCAGATCCCCTGTAACTGAAATTACAGTCAGTTGTGAGCTGCCATGTGGGTGTTGAGTATTGAACTGGGGTCCTCTGGAAAAGCAGCCAGTGCTCTTAACCACTGAGTCATCTCTCTAGGCCCTCACTGTTATGCCTTTGAACTTGACAATTATGCATAAGTCTCATGTCATTTAAATTAATCTATTTTTATTTTTTGGAGATAGGGTATTATTGTACAACCTAGACTGGCCTGGAACTCATTAGTTTGGGCTAGTCTCAAACTCATGGTCCTCTTGTCTCTCTCAGGTGCTGGGATTATAGGTGTGTCCAGCTAATGCTCAAAATTAAATGTATTCACGTGGTTTCCTACTAAGAAAGTTTGTATAGTTGATTTTACTAATCTTTATTGAGATGGCTTCTTTCCTTCTGCATGTAGCTTCATCATGGTTATATCCAAGTGTACCTATGGTGAAATGGGTCCTAGTGAAGACATGAATCACATCTTAATTTTACTGCCCAGACTCAATTTAAAATCATGTAAAGAAGCCGGGTATTGGTGGTGCACACCTTTAATCCCAGCACTCGGGAGGCAGAGGCTGGTGGATCTCTGTGAGTTCCAGGCCAGCCTGGTCTACAGAGCAAATTCCAGGATAGTGTCCAAAGCTACAGAGAAACCCTGTCTTGAAAAGACACCCCCCCCCAATCATGTAAACAAGTTGGTGGGAAAACTTTAATGTACACTTGGGAAGCTGAGGTAGTAAGATCACAAGTAAAATCCAGGGCAGCCAAGGCTACACAGAGAAACCTGTCTTGAAAAAAACAAACAAAAATATTATCTGTTTGTTAGGAAGTTCATCAATACTCAGTTTCTTTTATGCCATTAATTGTATATTTTGACATGTCTGCATGGTAAGTATATTTATTTCAATAAACACATTATTTAGTGATCAGCAGAAAAAAATTGATTTTTGTAGCAAAGAGACTTGAAAGAAAAGTAAGTTGAGAAAGGAAGAGGAAGAGATACTCTTTTTTAATATTTATTTTTATTTAATTTGCATTGGTATTTTGTCTGTATGTATGTCTGTAGGAAGGTTTCAGATCTTGGAATTACAGACAGTTGTTAGCTGCCATGTGGGTGCTGGGAATAGAACCAGAGACCTTTGGAAGAATACTCAGTGCTCTTAACTGCTGAGCCATCTCTCCAGCCCCCCCCCCCTTTTTTTTTTTAAACTAGATCATTTTTTGAGAGAGTCTCACGTAGTTGAGGATGGCCTCAAACTCACTGTGTAGTTGAGGATGACTTTGAACTCCGGATCCTCTTGCCCCTGCTGCCTACAAGTGCTGGGATTATAACAGGAGGTCCCATATCCAACAAAGACACCACTTTGTTTTACTGCTTCTCTTCCTGTGGGGTTAGGACTAGGCATTACATCTCTTAGGTCATTGATTGAAATGAGGGCAGTGGTACTGGATAAAAAGGATGCTTTTGGTGAGACTCCTTTTCCTGGTTTTGCACGACTTGTAGGTCTCGCTTTCCCAGTGAGGATATCACTGTTCATAGCTTTCAGTTTGTTAAGATCAAGAAAGGTTTCCGCCCTTGCTGCTCCAGAGGGAGCAGAGTGATTGCCTGTGATGGTGCCATCTAGTGGGTTCTGTGCAGTCTCTTGAGTTTCTCCTAAGTGCTCAGGACACTTTTAGTACTTCCTGATGCCCATAGTAGGAAGACAGTAAGTGCCATTGTGGATTGTTTCTAAATGAACAAGAGTGCTATAAGTTGTTGCAGTCTTTGAACTTTCTGGTTATTGTAGACCTGTCATATTACTTCCATTCCTTTACACCTAAAATTCAATATGATACATAAAATCGGCTAAAACAAAATGTCCAAACTACCGTATTTATTTCTTATATTCAGTTGCTTATTGTTTGTATTTTGGCTTTTAATTTTGCAGTTTTTTGGGGGGATGATTGCACAGTACACTAATACATTAATTTTCTCTATATTATTAGATTTATTTAAGAATCGTTATCAAACCAGAATTAATTTGTTTGGGGCTTGGGGTGCGTTGTGTAGTTTTGGTTTGAGACAGTGATGTTTTCTGTCAGCTGGTAATAGGGAAGAGAACTGTTCAGCATATTGAGAGGCCTGTAGAGTACATTCTTTCAATGTAGCTGCCACTCATTATTTCTTTTTTTCTTGGTTGAGACAGGATTTCTCTGTGTAGCCTGGCTGTCCTGAAACTCTGTCTGTAGACCAGGGTAGTCTTGAACTCAGATCCACGTACCTCTGCCTCCCAGGGATTAAAGATGTGTGCCACCACTGCCCAGCTTTAGCTGCCACTTTTTTTTTTTTTAAGATTTTATTTATTTATTATGTATACAACATTCTGCTTCCATGTATATCTGCACACCAGAAGAGGGCACTAGATCTCATTACAGATGGTTGTGAGCCACCATCTGGTTGCTGGGAATTGAACTCTGGACCTCTGGAAGAGCAGCCGGTTCTCTTAACCTCAGAGCTATCTCTCCAGCCCCCTAGCTGCCACTTTTTACACAGACCTGGAACCATCCATTTAATAGTTTTGAGTTGATAAGGTTAAATTGGGTTGTGAACTTACTTTCTTACTGACCTAATAGTTAAGCTTTTTTATTTTTTGTTTTTTTTGAGATAGAGGTGTGTGTGTGTGTGTGTGTGTGTGTGTGTGTGTGTGTGTGTGTGTGTGTGTGTGTGTGTAACTCTCTTGGCTGTCCTGAAACTTGCTTTGTAGACCAGGTTGGCCTCGAATTCAGAGACCTGCTTTCCTCTGCTTCCTAAGTGTTGGGATTAAAGGCATGTGCCACCATGCCTAGTTCTAGATCTTTCTTTAAGCACTAGATAATTCACTTTTCATAATGTAAAACTGACTGTATCTTGTTTTCAATTAAGACCTGTCACAGTTTATATTATTTACTCTGCTCCTGTTTAGCAATTTAAATGTATATTGTCTCTGATTCTGGAGATGGAAGGGTAGATGGATTCCAGCCTTGCTTGCACTATTGCTTATACCTAGTTAAATATGCTTAAAATATTTTTTATTGCTCCGGGCGTTGGTGGCGCAAGCCTTTAATCCCAGCACTTGGGAGGCAGAGGCAGATCTGGGCAGGCGGGTCTCGAGGCCAGCCTGGTCTCCAGAGCGAGTGCCAGGATAGGCTCCAAAGCTACACAGAGAAACCCTGTCTCGAAAAACAAGAACAAAAACAAAATTATTACATTTTATTTATTTATATGTTCGGAGTGGTGCATGTGCCATTTCACGATTGTGGAGATCAGAGGACAACGTGTGGGAATTGGTTCTCTCCTTCTACCATATGAGTTCCAGAACTGAACTGAGGTTATTCGATTTGGGGACAGTACCTTTACCTGCTGAGCTATCTCCCTGGCCCCCTAGTTATATATTTTTTCCAGGTATAACAGAAGTTAATTTATATCTTTGTAACAGATGTTGTTTAACAAATCTGTACTTAACTCAATGACTTAACAGATACCCTCTATTCTTCTTTTACAACTTGTATTGTTGAACACTGCATTTCTCCCATTAGTTGAGTTATAGACTTGCTAAGGATTACTTTATTACAGTGTGCTTTGTAATTGCATAATATCGATTTATATAAACAATGAAATATGATTGCAAAATGAAAAGATTTTTTGATTTTTTTGCAAACTAGGTTAACTGCCCTAGAAAGACTAAGTTAAGGTACCAATAAGGAGGTATGTACACATCTATAAATACATGTACATGCATGTACGTTGGCTTACAAAGTGATGGGTTTCATTATAGCATTTTCATGCATGTATACCATTACACTTTGCTCATATTCATCTTCCTCCCCAACTGCAACTTTTTTGAGTTTCTCTGTGTAGCTAAGGCTGTCCTGAAATTTCCTATGTTGACCACATTGGCCTTAAACTCACAGAGATCCACCTGTCTCTGTCTCCCAAGTGTTGGACCTCGAAAGTTCTGGGATTAAAGGTGTGCATTACCCCCACTCCCAGTCTACTGCAACTTTTTTTTTTTTTTTTCATATGAGAGACTTTTCATTAGGCCTTTGGCAATTATCTTTTATGTTTTCACGTTACTGGAAATTGTAGATTTATTATGGGTGTGGTTTTTGTAAGATTACACTTTATGTGTCTATAACTCAAAAGGCCTGTCTCAAAAAAAGTGACAAAAGAATGTACATTAAAGAGCTTAAAGTGAAACTGAACTGGTAGAGTGCTTGCCTACCATTTGTGAGGCCCAGGGTTCATCTCCAGAAACCAGACATAGTGATGCAGGCCTACAATCCTAGCACTCCAGAGATGGAGGCAAGAGGATCAGAAATTTAAGGTCATCTTTGGCTACATAGCAACTTTAAAGTCAGCTTGGGCCTTATCTCAAAGAAAGAAGGAATGTATATTTAAGGCTGAGAAATATAGCTCAGTGGTAGAATACTTGTCTATCATGTGCCTGTGCGTAATTATGTTAGTTTCCCATTGTTGTATATAACAGAATTACCTGTGAAGAACCAACTTAGAGATGAACACTTACTTCTATTCACTGATTCAGTCTGTGATTTCTTGGCTCTGTTGTTTCTTGGCTTCTATAGTGAGACACAACATCATTGTGGAGAGGGCTTGGAGCCCGGCTACTCACCTCATGATGGCAGGAAGCAGAGCAAGAAGGGGTTCAGGGACAAGATACAGATGTCAAGAAACATGACCCTATGAGTCCACTCCCTTCACCTAAGTCCACTATGTTTCTATGACCTCCCAAGGGCCTAGCAAGAAACCAGTAAAAATCCCATGCAGGTGCTTGCCACTGAGAGTGACAGCCTGAGTTTGTTCTTGGAGATTCGGATAGTAGAAGGAGCAAACCAGTTTCCACAAGTTGTTCTCTGACCTCCACATGCCCACCGTAGTGCATCTGTGGTTACACGCACACGCACACGCACACGCACACGCACACACACATACAAATATACATAAGTAGGTAAATAATTGTAATACATTAAAACAAACAGAAGCAAATAAAACAGGTAGTGGTGACACACACTTTTAATCCTAGCACTCTGGAAGCAAGTGAATCTCTGAGTTTGAGGCCAGCCTGGTCTACATAGGAAGTTCCAAGATAGCCAGGGTTACACAGAGAAACCCTGTATTGAAAACAAAACAAAAACAAAACCATGCTCCATCTGTTGATGAAGTCTGAACTCTTGATCCTGTCACTTTCTGAAGCTCCATTGAACATAGCTGAATTAGGAACCAAGCTTTCAACACATGGTTTTGAAAATTGTTTTGATCTAAACTATAATAAATCTCAGTATTACCAGAATTTTTTCTTTGATTACTTTTTATAAAATTAAAAAAAGGATTTTTTTTGTTTGTTTAATGTGTTTTAGCATTTATGGCTGCATCTATGTCTGTGAACAGTGTGCAAACCTGGTGCTCTCAGGCCAGAAGAAGGCATGGGGTTCCCTGAACCTGAAGTTATGGATGGTTGTGAGCCACCATGTGGGTGCTAGGGACTGAACCAGGTCCTCTGCAACAGCAACAAGTGCTCTTAACTAGTGAGCCATCCCTCCAGCCACAACTTACCATTATTTACAGTGTAAGGTTCAAAGAAAGAAGTTGGAAATGTTGAAGAGAGAGTCCCTTCCAAGCAACTGGAGGTCATAAGAACACCCCTTCCTCAGTATGTGAACCGAGAATGCCCCCTGACAGGGCTTCACAGACACTCTCAGATGCCATTATTCCCCCTGAGGAGGAAACAGTGAGAAGGGACCACACACAGCCCTAGTTAGAAGAGCAAAGTTTAGACATTCTGAAATGCTGGTATTACAATACTCTTGCTTTAGAGGCTTCCAATGCCCCTTCTACTTTGAAGGTCTTTCTATCCTTTCTACTCTTATTGCTGATTCTTACAGAAATTGCAATATGCAACTTTATCAAAGGCTGATGACAACACCTTTGCCCATTTTTAGGCTAATTTAGGGCCTTGAAGAGGCATGTCTCAAAACCCAGGCACCCAGGCAGTACAGCACTCATTGTAGGTAGTCTGTTTTTTCTTTAGTTAAAGTTATGTGTGTGAGAGAGGGAGAGGGAGAACGAGAGGTGTGCAGGTGTCCACAGGTGTCCCCAGTGTTACAGGTGATATGCCTGACGTGGTTGTTGGGAACTGAACTTGTGTCCTCTGCAAGAGCAGTACATGCTTTTAACCTTTAAGCTGTTTTCTCTAGCCTCAAAGTAGTTTTATAATTCAGTGTCTTACAGACAGGAGGATAATTAAGTTCAAGATGGTCTTGTCCATGTCCACTTGTATTTATGTGTGCTAGGGAGTTTTTTTTTTTAATTATTTCATGCATTTGTATTTTGCCTGTATGTGTGCCTGTATGAAGGTGTCAGATCCTGTGAAATTGGAGTTATAGGCAGGTGTGAGCTGTCATGTGGGTGCTGGGAATTGAACCCTAGTGCTCTGGAAGAGCAACTAGTGCTCTTAACCACTGGGTCATCTCTCCAGCCCCCCACCCCAACTCCCGCCCCTCAGGGGATCTTGACTCTGGTTCATACACTTAAGTGCTTTAACCTGTGAGCCATCTCTCTAGCCCAGTGGTTCTCAACTTCCTAATGCTACACCCCTTTAATACAGTTCCTCGTGTTGTGGTGACCCTCAACCATAAAATTATTTTGTTGTGGGGTGGTGGTGGTGGCTGGAGAGATGGCTTAGCAGTTAAGAACACTGGCTGTTCTTCCAGAGGTTCTAAGTTCAATTCCCAGCAACCTTATAGTGACTCAGACCCATCTGTAATGAGATCTGGTGCCCTCTTCTGGTGTGCAGGCATGCATGCAAACAGAATACCGTACATAGTAAATCTTAAAAAAAATCATTTTGTTGCTACTTCATAACTGTAATTTTGCTACTATAGTAAATCATATTGTAAATATCTATTTTCAGATGATCTGTGAAAGGGTTGTTCAACTCCCAAAGGTATTGCGAACCACTGCTCTAGGTCCGCTTTAGTTGTTTTTTGCAATGCTGGGGAAAAAAACAAAAACAAAAAACTATTGAGTTACATCCCTAGCCCTAAAATATTCTTAAAATAAAAAATTTAAAGTAGGATATCAGGGCTGGCAGGATGGCCCATCAGGGAGCATGCTGGTCCTCATCCTGAGAACTTGTGTTTGTTTCGTTTGTCTCAAGTAGTTCATACCATGGGTTTTTAGTGTTCTTTAGGCCTCTGGAGAGACTTCAGTAACTGTGGCTGTCTGAAATTTTACAGACAACAAAATTCATTTTTTTCTTGCTATGTAGCCTAGGCTGGCTCTCAAAGTAAACCAAACTTTTCCTTCAGACTAACAGAACTCCACCTGCCTTTGTCTCCCAAATGTTGGGATTGAAGGCATGGGGGCTACCACACCTGGTCCAAAAATCATTCTTACTTTTTGAGTATTTCATAGCAGGAATAACAGAGAAATGACACTTGATACTCAGCAGTGAACTCTATAACTGATTTATTTGATCCATTGTTAAACAGTAACGATAACAACTAGAAAATTAGTCTACAGCAGTCCCACCTTAATGCACAAGGGACAAATGTCCCACAGACCATGATAAACTGTGTTTATGTGCCTGTACACACACAATGTTTTCCTATACATATGCCCTTTCTATCTTGCCTAAGCACTGTAGTTCTTCTAATTCATGTGTGAGAGCAAAACCAGCACCTTCTCTTCCCCCCCATCACCCCCCCTTCATGTAAGACCCATCTTTTCAATCTCAGCATACAAGTCTTAGTTTTGTTTTGTTTTTCTTCTTTCTGTATTAACTTAAGAACTTCCACCTTGTCACTTAAAGGAGACACTTCCCAGCTTCTCTTTGACATACCCCAGTTGCCAACATCACTCCTCTTGGGTTTGTAGCCAGTAAGTAAAATGAGTGACAAGAGCATAAGCAGTGCAATGCTCTCAGCAGTCAGACTGCTCCCCAAGAGGATGCTGAGAAACAGGTGGCAGCGTGAGGGAGGCTGCAGAGCTGTTCACGTGGAAGGTAGGACAGATTCCTATGGTATGGGATTTCATCAGCTTGCTCAGAACAACATTTAAAACTTTTAAGAATTACTTCTTGCCAGGCAGTGGTGGCTCAAATTCTTTAATCCCAGCACTTGGGAGGCAGAGGCAGGTGGATCTCTGTGAGTTCAAGGCCAACCTGGTCTACAGAGTGAGTTCCAGGACAGCCAAGGCTATTACACAGAGAAACCCTGTCTCGGGGGAAAAAAGACTTCTTTCTGGACTTTCCCACTGAATAATTTTCAGACTGTAGTTGAACAAAAGTAACTGTGTCTGAAGAAGACAAAATCATAGCTAAGAGGAGACTGTGTAGGAAGAAAGCAAAGAGCTACTTAGCAATGAAAACCTTGGCAACGGGCAGAGTTAATACACCAAACTGAGAAGAAAGCCTTTCACTGGCTCTTAGCTTCTGTGACTGCTATAAACTGCAAGAAGTGTGTCCCAGGAGGATCCTGTGGCCTGTATCAGTTCTGTCAGAATTGGAGTGTAAGCTACAGCAGCATGGGTGTGGGCACTACTGCACACTTGGCAGTTGAAAGGGCTTGGTCTGGGTGAATAAGTTCTGCCTCTCTAGTGCTCCATTTCACCCAGCCAGTTTGCAGCCTTAGATGAAACTTGCAGTAATGGTACACAGGATTGTCCTGGCAGAACGTCCATACTTATTATGCAGGCAGCCTTGGAGCTAATTGTGTCCTACTCACTAAGGACATGAAGTATGAAGCCAACAGATGTGCTGTTTTCTTTTGAGGTAGGGTCTTACTGTACAGCCTTAACTGTACAGTACAGCTGGTAGAACTTGCTACATAGAGTATTCTGGCTTCTAACTCACAGATACTCTCCTACCTGTGCTTTCCAAGTGCTGGATTATTAAAGGTATGCGCCACCATGCTTGGCACATTTTAGCATAGGATCTGCTATTACCATGTGAATAGTCAGTCTTGGCCTTGGCGACCCTTTAGGGGAGCTGCTAGGATGGTTCCCACCCCCAAGTTAATCTCCTTCCACCTCTTCAGAAACTGTTCAGTTTTTCATAATTTCCCAGAAGATCAGAAGCATAGAATCTGACTTTCTTTCAGAACTTTGGCCAAGGGCTGGAGAGATGGCTCGGAGGTTAAGAGCACTGACTGCTCTTCCAGAGGTACTGAGTTCAATTCCCAGCAACCACATGGTGGCTCACAACCATCTGTTATGAGATCTGGTGCCCTCTTCTGGTGTGTGGATGGATATACACGGAAGCAGACTGTTATATCCATAATAAATAAATAAAATCTAAAAAAAAAAAAAAAAAGAACTTTGGCCGAACACAAACCTCTTTTTTTTTTTCCTACTTTTGACACAAATTTTGACTCCTTTGCTATTGAATGACCTAGACAGGCTCCTTGTTTGATTTCCCTTGTGCTTTCATAAAAAAAAAAAAAAAATGGCAAGCCAGGGGTGACAGAGATGATGGCTCATTGGTTAAAAGTGCTTGCTTACCACTGTTCTACAGAGGTGCCAGAGCCTACATGGCAGCTTATATCTGCCTGGAGCTCCAGTGCCAGAGGGTCCAGTGTCCTCCTCTAGTCTCATAGAGCTCCTGTAAATTATGTGTGTGTCTTCATGCAGGCTTATACACATACAGAAATTTTTAAAATCTAGAAAGAAGGAAATGACAAACCAGCACCTCTATTTCCTCCTTCCCCGTTAATCACTTTTCCTTCCAAATCAGAGGCTAGGATGGAAGAAGCCTGCTAAGTGTCTATTCCTCATTGTTTTTCTTCCCTTACACAGGCAAGTTCCCTCTGGCCCAGCGGTTATTTTTTTTTTTTTTTTCCTTCTGGTTTTTCAAGACAGGGTTTCTGTGTGTGTAGCCTTGGCTCACATAGATCTGAGTGCTGGGACTAAAGGTGTGTGCCACCATGCCTGGCTTAGCCTAGTGACTCTCAACCTTCCTAATGCTGTGATGCTTTAATACAGTTCCTTATGTTGTGGTGATTTCCCTACCTCTTAAATTATTTTCACTGTTGCTTCAGAACTGTAATTTTGCTATTGTTATGAATTATAATGTAAATATTTTGGTGATACAGGTTTGCCATGGATTGAGAACTGCTGGCTGCTCTAGACAGGCACCTCAGCCTCAGCTGTGTATTTGATCACTAATAGTAGGGGCCACACAACTCCTGCCACAGCTTTCTTACAATCTCAGAGGCTGCAATATTTTCTCTAATCCTTAGGCCATTTTCAGGACATGCTGGCACAGATGGTAGACCATGTTACCTTATGCCATGTTAAGAAAGATGACAGTCCATGAGATTGATATGGCCTCTTTGGGCACCGGGCATGCATGTAGTACATGGACATTCATGCAAGCAAAACATTCATATACTCAAAATAAATGTTAAAATGTTAAAATGAAAAGAGAGTGCTCAGAGGGACTGGGGCTTAGTTCAGGTTGTAGAGTATCTACCTAGAATGCATGAAGTACCCTTAGTTAGACTCCTAGTACCACAAAAACTAGGCATGTTGGCAAGTGTAAAGTCATCCTTGGCTATGTAGGGAGTTCAAGACCAACCAGCCTGGGTTACCTGAGACCCTGTCTCAAGAAGAAAGTACCAGGTGTCAGGACTGGTGGAACTCCTCTCCATTTCCAGCTTTTGGGAGACTGAAATAGGAGGACTGTGAGTTTTAGGCCAGCCTAGGCCACAGAGTAAGACTATGTAATAAAGATTGCCATACTAGATCAAACAGCTCCAACTGCAGGTTGTTTAAAGGAAACCTATTCTGTTTTGAGACAGGATTTTTCTGTGTTGCTCAGGTTGGTCTCAAACTTGGGTTTTTTTTCCCACTTGAGCTTTCCAAAGCATGTACCACCATTCCCAACTTTAAATCTCAATGTTAATTTCAACAGGTGGAAAAAGCTGTTCTACAAAGATACTCTATAAATGCTCATGTGGCTATATTTGATTAGCAAAAGAAGACTCCAGAATACAGACAATGTTATCGAGGCAGTAAAATGCATTTTATTTTGAAAGAAGGATCAGTAGCTGAGTGTGGTAGCTCATGCCTATAATCCCAACACTCAGCATCTGAGGCAGGAGGATTGCTGTGAATTCCAGATCAACCTGAGTTACTGAATAAGACCCTTCCTAGAAGAAAAAAAAAGGATCAGTTTATTTAACCAGAAAATATAGCAAGCAGTACTTAATGTAGCACCTACTCTTAGAACAACAAAGGAGTTAAGTCAGAAATGTAAAAGAATCTTTAAGTATTTGGAAGTGAAATGACATATTGCAAATAACCATTGGGTCAAAGGGAATAGAACTGAATGAAAATGAAAAGATAATGCATCAGAATTTGTGGGTTATGGCTCACAGTGCTATAGAGGGAATTTTACAGCTTCAAAAGAAAGATCTAAGATCAGTGACCCAAGACTCTGCCTGGAGCTAGGAAGAGAAGAGTCTAAACAGACATCATAGAGAGTTGAGTGTGGTGGCACATACACTCAGGAGGCAGAGGCAGGTAGATTGCTGAGTTTGAGGTCATCCTGGTCTACATCTCGAATTCTAGGCCAGCCAGGGTTATATAGTGAGACTTTGTCTCAATAAAAAGAAAGAAAAGAAAAAGATAAAATAGTTGATATAAATAGAAAACAAGTGTGTATGCATAACCTTATTTATAGTCAGACCCTATCTCAAAACACAAAGCATGGGCCCTTGCCACCAAGCCTGGGTCTTATTCACATGGTGGGACAAGTTGTCCTCTGACCTCCATCTGTGTTCAGTGTTAGACATATGCCCACACCCACATATAACACACAAAGTAAATACAATTAAGGAAGAATTAAGATTTTACTTTTAACAATGTGTATGTGTGTGTGTGTTATATGTTGGTATGTGCATATGAATGCAGGTGCCCTTGGAAGCAAGGAGGGTTTCAGATATCTTGGAGCTGGAGTTGACAAGCGGTTGTGAGTCACCTGCAGTGAGTTCTAGAACCAGCTTCTGGTCCTCTACATGTACAGTTTGTACTCTTAATAAAACTGAGCCATCTCTTCAAAGCTCCACCCCCCAAAAATTTTAAAATAAAACAAAAAAGCTAAAACACGGTAAATAAACAAAAAGAGATTAAAGCCTCTAAGAGGTTATTGAGAAGCTAGGTATGGTGTTTAACAAGATTGTGATCCCAGCCCAGGCTGAGACAGGAGGGTCTAGAAGTTAAGCCCAGGCCTAAGCTAACATAGTGAAACTGTCTCTAATAATAGTGGTAATAAGAATAAATAATAAATTCTGTGTTTTAAAAGTTTGTATCAACAGGCCTCCTTTATGTATGAATGTAATTAATTATATGCTCTTATAAAAGACCTGACAGGGCTGGAGAGCTGACTCACCAGTTAAAGAGAGCTTGCTGCCCTTCCAGAGGACCAGACCTCCCCCCCCAACATTTATATTTGGTGTCTCACAACTGCTTATAACTCCAGCTTCAGGGCTCCTGACACCCTCTTTTGGCCCTCACACATATATAAATAATAAGTCTTAAAAATACACAAATTAAAGGGGAAAATGGTCTTAGTTAAGGTTTCTATTGCTCTAATAAAACACCCTGACAAAAAGCAACTTGGGGCTGGAGAGATGGCTCAGCAGTTAAGAGCACAGAGTGCTCTTCCAGAGAGTCCTGAGTTCAATTCCTAGCAACCACATGGTGACAAACAACTATCTATAAGGAGATCTGGTGCCCTCTTCTGGCAATCAGGCATACATAATAAACAAACAAACAAACAAATCTTAAAAAAAAAAAAAAAGCAACTGGGTAGTGGTGGTGCTGGTGGTGCACCCCTTTAATCCCAGCACTCAGTAGGCAGAGGCAGGCTGATCTCTCTGAGTTTGAGGCCAACCTGGTTGGCTACACAGAGAAACCCTGTCTCGAAAACCCCCCAAAACAAAACAAACAAAACATACAGCAACTTGGAGGAGAGGGTTTATTTAATTTTAAAGCTTTGTAGCCCATCATCCAGTAAAGTCAGGTTAGAAACTCAGATAGGGACCTGGAGGCAGGAGCAGATGTAGAGGCCATAGAGAAACACTGCTTACTGGCTTGCTCAGCTTCTTTTTCTTATAACACTCAGGACCACCAGCCCAGAGATGGTGATACTGCCCACAGTGAACTTGACCTTCCCACATGTCAATTAAGAAGTAAGACGGGTTCTCAACTTATGGGTCACAACCCCCTTGGGGATTGAATGAAGCTTTCACAGGGGTCACCAAAGACCATCGGAAAACACAGATATTTACATTAGGATTCATAACAATAGAATTACAATTATGAAGCAGCAACAAAAATAATTTCATGGTTGGGGCTCACCACAACATGAGGAACTGTATTAAAGGCTTAACAGCATTAGGAAGGATGAGAGCCATTGAATCAAGAGAATTCACTAAAGGCTTGTGTATAGGCAAATCTGGTAGGGGGCATTTTCTCAGTTGAAGTTCTCTTCACAAATGACTCTGGCTAAGCCAGATGTTGGTGGCGGGTCTCATTGAGTTGAGGCCAGCCTGCTGTACAAGATCAAGTTCTAGGACAGCCAGGACTGTTACACAGAGAAACCCTGTCTTGAAAAACCATGACTCTGGCTTGTGTCAAGTTGACATAAAACTAGTCAGCACAATTACTCTTCTACTCTTTGGTCATATACCATTACCCCCACCCCCAGACTCTTGAAGAAGCAAAGCCTGACCCTCCTCAGTAGATTTATTGTGTTCTCTAGTCATTTTTTTAAAAAAATATTTATTTATTTATTATGTATACAGTGTTCTGTCTGCATGCATGCCTGCATGCCAGATGAGGGCATCAGATCTCATTATAGATGGTTGTGAGCCGCTGTGTGGGTGCTGGAATTTGAATCTGGGTCCTCTGGAAGAGCAGCTAGTGCTCTTAACCACTTAGCCATCTCTCCAATCCCCGAATTCTCTAGTCTTAACTGTTTTATTATATGGACTAAGTCAGTGTAGCTGAATGACTAGGAATATGTATTTGGTATTTTGTTTGTTTTGGTTTTTCAAGACAGGGATTCTTTGTGTTGTCTTGACTGTCCTGGAACTCACTCTGTGGACCAGGCCTCTGCCCCCTCCCCCTCCCCCCCCAGTGCTGGGATTAAAGGCATTCACCACTACTACCTGACAGGAATACATGTTTTGAGCCAGATCTCCTTACTGCAAACCTTTTTGAAAAGCTGTGTGACTTGGAGTGGGTTAATAACTCTCATAATCCCTTCATTTTCTTCATCTGTAAGTAAGAATAATAGCTACTTCACAAGGTTATATTTTAGCTTTGCAGGACTATCATAACAATACAGACTGTGGCTTGAATAATAGAAACTTGTTTTCTTAAAATTCTGGAAGCTTGAAGTCAAGAGCAAGGCACTAGCAGATTTGACTGCCTCTGAAGTCTGTGTCGCCGGGTTCAGGAGGGTGCCATCTTGCTGTGCCCTCACGTGGTCTCTGTGTGTACCTTCTTGTCTGCTTCCCTCTTCCCTCTCTTCTCTGTCTCATTGTCTGGATATCCTCTTATAAAAACCCTAGTCTAGTTGGATTAGGCCAGTTCTAATGACCCCATTTCAATGTAAATCAAATATAAATTAGATGGCTCAGTGAGAAGGATAGGCGCTTGCTACCAAGGCTTAGGACCTGAGTTTTATCCCTGGGACCCACATGATAGGAGAGAAGCAACTCTCCTAAGTTGTCATCTGAGCTTTACATGTGCAGTGGGTTTGTGCTCTCTCTCTCTCTCTCCCCCCTTCTCTCCCTCTCTCCCTCTCCCTCTCTCCCTCTCTCTCTCTCTCTCACACACACAAATATAATTTTAAAAGAGGTTAAATTTAATTACTATTTAAGCTTTCTGTGGCTATGTATATTCAGAGTGCTGGGGATTGATTAGGATTTCAATACATAAACCTAAAGAATATAAACGTCACTTCAAAATAATTATAGTTTCATAGGAAGTTATAAAATATTTATACAAGAAGGGACTGAAGAGATTGCTCAGTAGTTAAGATCACTGGATGCTCTTCTAGAATAAGTTGGGTTCAGTTTCCAGCACCCACATGGTCTGTCTAGCTGTTTGTCAAGAGATCTGATGTTTTCTCTTGGCCTTTACAGGTAATGCATGCACATGGTACGCAATCATGCAGACACAACATCCATACACACAAAATAAATTAATAAATTAAAATATATAGGGAGTTTCATCCATGCATCCTTACCTACCCCATTCAAATCATAAAGTCTGAATATAGTATGGGAACCAGGAAATTGAATTAATGCTCACAAATTCTTTTTTTTTTTTTTTTTGCTTTGTGATGTTGAGCTCAAACACAGGGCCTCCTCATAAATACTTAGCATTCAGTCTGCTGTTGAACTGTACCTCCAGCCCAGTCACCAGAATTGTTTCAGAGTATAGATTATTCAGGTATCATTTGTGTGCATACATGTGTGCTTACAAAGACAGGTTGGCATGCTTCTAAAAAGTTACTTTGCTTTAGTAGCTTTTGTGACCATTCAAATCAAATGCAGCACTGTGATCACCACAGTTGTTTCCTGCCACCTCTTTGTAGTCGTACTTACGCTTCTCCCACTCAGCTGTTTTCTGTCTTCATTGATTGCTTTGGAGTTAATGTTTAAAATGCCATGTGAGGTTCAAATTAAAGCTAAATCTTGTTTTTGGATATCTAAGTATTTCAGGGCATTTACCAGAAGACTTTTATTTTCAATTTCTATAATTATATAGTCCATTGAATTGCTTTTGCACCTTTGTCAGAAATCAAATGGACATCTCTCTATGGGTTTGTTTTTATCAACTGTGCAAATTAAATAAAGAGCTATAAGTGGAGTGTCGTGTTTGTGCAAGTGCTACATGAGTGTTGATTTTATTTCTGTAAATGAATGATGGTTTGTTGCTGTGCTCAGAATCAAACTGAGGGCCTCATATTCTAGGCAGGCACTATACTATTGCTCTATCCAATAACTTTATAATTTGTTTTTTTGGTTTTTCGAGACAGGGTTTCTTTGTGTAGCTTTGGAGCCTATCCTGGCACTCGCTCTGGAGACCAGGCTGGCCTCAAACACACAGAGATCCGCCTGTCTCTGCCTCCTGAGTGCTGGGATTAAAGGCGTGCACCACCACCGCCTGGCAACTTTATAATTTTTTAAAGCTTTTATTTGTGTTTTTGTGTGTGTGTCCATGTGAATGTATGACACAAGTTTGTGGGTACCTGTTGAGGCCAGAAGAGGACTTTAGATCCCCTGGAGCTGGAGTCACAGGTGGTTGTGAGCTGCCTAACATGGGTGCTGGGAACTGAACTCAGGGTCCTCTGGAAGAACAGGGGGTGCACTTAAACTGGTGAACCATTTCTCCAGCCACTATACCTTTTTTGGGGGAGGGGGTGATTTTTGAGATAGGGTTTCTCTGTGTTGCCCTGGCTGTCCTGTAACTTGCTCTGCAGACTAGGCTGGCCTTCAACTCAGAGATCCACCTGCCTCTGCCTCCAGAGCGCTAGAGGGGGATTAAAGGCGTGAACCACCACCCCAGCTATACTTTTACTTTTTTTAAGTAACAGTTTGAACAGTGTGTACTCATTAGTGCATGTGGGGTTGTGTGCCACAGCATATCTGTAGAGGTCAGAGGACAGTTTTGGAATTGGTTCTCTCCTTCCTTTACGTTGGATCAACTCCGCTCACCAGACTTGCACTGCACTTGCACCTTTACTTACTGAGTCATCTCACTGTCTAGCTGTATAATTCTAAAAACATTGTAGTTAAAACACATGCAGTATAAAATTCTGTGTTTTGGGTTTGTTTATTCATTTATTTATTGGTTCTTTGAAGTAGGGTCTTGTTATTTAGTGTTGTTTGGTCAGAAACTTACAAATAAGCCGTTAGCCTTGAATGCATGGCAATCCTGATGCCTCAGCCACTTAAGTGCTGCGATTTCAGATATTCATCACCACACCTAGCATATCTCAGTAGTACTAAGTACATTAACGTTGTTGTTTGTTTTTGAGACAGGGTCTCACTATGTAGACCAGGCTGGTCTCAAACTCACCTGATTCTGCCTTCTAAGTGCTGGGATTAAAGGCATGCACCACTAGACCTAGTGTGCTCTCATTTGCATTCTCTCTCTCTTTCTCTCTTTCTCCCTCTTGTATTTTTAATTTATATATTTATTTTTGCATTTTATGAGTGTGCTCTTTGTGTATGCCTGCACACCAGAAGAGAAGAGGGCATTAGTTCCCATTGTAGATAGTTGTGGGCCATGATGTAGTTACTGGGATTTGAATTCAGGACCTCTGGAAGAGCAGCTAAGTCATCTCTCCAGGTCCCCCCCCTTTTTTTTTTTATTTTGTAGACTAAGGGCTGGGGCTGTAGCTGAGTTGTTAGAATGCTTGCCTAGTATGTACAAAGTCCTGGGTTCAGTGTCAGCACCTGAGAGGTGGATCAGAAATTCAATTATCCTCACCTCCTTAGAGAGTTCTAAACTAGCCTGGGGTACAAGAGACAGTGTCTCCTAAGTAAAAACAATTGGTCTTCCACCCTCCCCCTTTTGTTTTTGAAAACATTAATAAACATGGACAACAGAGTAAGTTTTTCAGTTAAAAAAATATACAAGAAATAGTAAAAGTTGATGTCTACAGGTATTAGCTCCACTTCTAAGAGGTAGTGCAATCGTTTTGTTTGTTTTGTCTTTTGGGACAGGGCCTCACTGTTTGCAGGCTGGGAGTTAGCTATGTAGGTCAGGCTGGCCTCAAATTTACAAAGATCTGCTTACCTCTACTTCCTGGGTGCCGGTATTGAAGGCAAGCACCACCAAGCCTGGCAGGACAGTGCAGACTTTAAGCATCCATAATACTTTTTTCTTTTTGAAAGATTTGCTTTATGTATAAGAGTGTTTGTGCCTGCATGCGTGTGTATGCATCACATGTATGTCTTTTGGATTCCCCAGATTGGGTTTATGGATAGCTGTGAAATACTATGTGGGTGCTGGGAATCGAAATTGAGTCCTCTGCAAGAATAACAAGCACTCTTAACCATGGAGCCATCTCTTCATTGGCAGGAATATACTTTTAATAGAAGGGTATAATATTCCAGAATGGATAGCTTCCCAAGTATTCACCTTCAGGTAACATTGAACATTCATGCTTGTTTTCTGTCTCCTTTTCATCACAAAGTTTACTGGAAATCTCTTCATATGCAATCCATATACAGTTTATGTTTTTGCCTCCATAGTTGTGTGTGTGTGTGTGTGGGGGGGGGTCAGTGGACAAGCTGTCTCACTGGTCCTTAATAATGTTGTTTGTTTTTGTTACTGTTGTTTTAATGACAGTGACACTTTTAAAACTTACTACATATGTTTTGCCTGCAAGCCTTTGGTTAGTTTTTACTAGACAGTAAGCTGCTTTAGAACAGGAAGTGTGTCGTGATCCTTGTTAATTAAGTCTAATCTGGTGACTGTATAATAATATGAGATGCTGTACTTGAGAAGAGGATGAGAAAAGGATTAACTAATTCTTAATCTTTTTAAACTTTTGGTTATGTACACATGCCTAAGGGACATTAAGTCTTCTTGCCTCTCTTCAGTGTTACTATTTCAAACAGTACAGTGTCTACCACTGTGTATCTACAGTTATCTTCATTGTAATTGCTGAAAAAAAAGTTCTTTAGTCCTTTCATCTGTATTCACCACTTTTTCTCTTGTGTTGTCATCTCCAGCCCCCTCCAAGCCCCCCCTCAAAACCATTGTTCTGGGAAGAGACACCGTGACCATGACAACTATAAGAAAGCATTTAAGCCAGGCAGTGATGGCACACTCCTTTAATCCCAGCACCTGGAAGGCATAGGCAGGCCGATCTCTGTGAGTTTGAGGCCAGCCTTGTCTACAAAGAGAGTTCCAGGACAGCCAGGACTACACAGAGAAACACTGCCTCATATAAATAAATAAATAAATAAATAAATAAATAAATAAATAAAGCATTTAATTAGTTTAATTGGGGGCTTGCTTACAGATTCAGAGGGTATCCTTTCTATTGCCAGAGAATTGCTAATTGTGTCTGTCGGTATATAAACTGGAAGCCTTGTGGGATGAGGGAGAACTTTTCAGAAGAAATCTTAAAGAGAGCTTTCTGAGAGAGAACTTTTAGAGAGAAACTTTTTTTTAAGATTTATTTTTATTTATTATGTATACAGTGTTCTGCTTGTATGTATGCCTGTAGGCCAGAAGAGGGCACCAGATCTCATTATGAGAAGGCTGTGAGACACCATGTGGTTGCTGGGATTTGAACTCAGGTCCTGTGGAAGAACAGCTAGTGCTCTTAACCCCTGAGCCATCTCTCTAGCCTTAGAGAGAAACTTTTAAAGAGAGCTTTAGGGGAAAAAACTTTTTTAAAGAATGAAGAGCCATGAGAGGAGAGGAGAGAGAGAGAGAAAGAGAGAGAGAGAGAGAGAGAGAGAGAGAGAGAGAGAGAGTGTGTGTGTGTGTGTGTGTGTGTGTGTGTGTGTGTGTGTGTGTGTGTGTATGCGCATGTGCACTCGCACCAAGTCGTTTTCTTTCATCCTTAGGTCTTTTTAGCCAGTCTTGTCTGCTTGCTTCTAGCCCCTGAGAGGATACCAAGGCTGGAGCTCAGAGGTCCTCGTTAGCTTTGGTTCTTCTTCACACTACTGCACTTCATTTCTCCCTTCCCTTCTGTCATTGCTTTACCTATCTGCTCCTTCCTACCTACAAAGTCTTCTGTGTAGCCAAGATTAGTTATAACTCACTGAGGAATCCAAGCTCATCTCCTACTCATTGACCTTCTGTTGTTGCTGCTTGAGTGTCGAGATTATAGGAGTGTCACCACACCTGGCTTTACCATTTCCTGTAGAGAATGATGAATATTTGGTGACAAAGTAGATGTGGTTTTATTGCAATCCTGGGGGAAATTGATTTTGTAGTAGTTATATTAAAGGTAATTTGTGCTGGGAGTGTGGTTCAGTTTTAAAGCACTTGCCTAATATTCGAGCTTTTACATGTGATATGAAGGGCCCAATTCAACTGGTTTGCCCTTGCCTAGCACTGTTTGCTGAAAAGGCTTTTCTTCATTGAGTGGTTCTAGCACCTTTCTCAATCAGTTGATCACAGTTACAGATGTTTCATTGGAGTCATCGTTCTACCCACTAATCTGTTAACATTAGTACTATCATGTTGCTGCTGTTGCCTTGCAGCAAGTCTAGTGTCAGGGAATGTGATCTCTCTTACTTTGTTCTTTCACAGATTGTTTTGTCTATATATTTATTATTATTATTTACATCAGGTTCTAGAAATTAAACCTAGGGCTTCAACCTTTACTACTGAGCAACACTCTTAACCCCTCCATATACATTTTAGAATCAACTTAATCATTTGTGTTTGTGTGAAAATGTGAATGTGATGAGGACAGGTGTGTGTGTGTGTGTGTGTGTGTGTGTGTAAATCAGAAGACAATCTTTAGGAGTCATTTCCTCTTTCATGGGTTCTGGGGATTGAACTTAGGTTGTCAGGCTTGTGCAGCAAGGATTTTACTCACTGAGCCATCTTGCTGTCCCCAAATTGTTAATGTAAGGAAGTCAGTAGAACATTAGGTAGAAGGGTCACAGAATTGGTGAATTAGAGGTAGATGTTGTTATCATAACAATGTAAGTCTTCTGACCCACAGTTATGGGGGGGGAGAGAGGGGGGGAGAATTTGTTTTTTGAGACAAGAGTTCTTTATGTAACTGCCCCTGGTGATCCTGGAACTCACTCAGTAGACCAGGCTGGCCTTGAACTCAGAGAGATCTGCCTGCTTCTGCCTACAGTTGCTGGGATTTAAGGCATGTGCCACTATCACATCACCTGTTGTTGTGAGACAGAGTCTCACACTCTAACTTGGCTGGCCTGGAACTCTACATAGGGCTGCCTGTCTCTGCCTCTCAAGAGCTGGGATTAAAGGTATGCACTATCAAACCCAGCACTTATGTATATTTTAAATTTCTTTGAATTCTTGTTTGTAGTTTCCAGAGTGTAGGGTTTATGATTCCTTTATAAAATTTAGCCATAAGTGAAGGGGCCAGATCCTCACCCAGCCCCCTGCTTTAGCAGCCATGAAAGGCTGCAGAAAAGACCCAGCAAGATGTGACTCAGCACATGGTGCTTAGTTTCCAGGCTTCCGACCTTGCCAGACCTGCCCCAGTCACTAGGAGGTCAGATACCTCCATGTGGCAAGAAACCAATCAGAAGGTAGCTGGCAGGCTCTTGATGTGCTTTGTGGTAACAGTGTCAAAACAGTGGCGTGCAGAGCATAGCAACCACCCTGGGATGTCCTATAGGCCATAGCAACCAGTTGACCAATCAACACAGGACCGGTTGCCCAAGCCTGGAAGTGCATCAATCCTGAAACTGTTGCAGATTCCTAGATACTCCCCTTGCTTTATCCAATAAATTCTGTCTCGAGGTCCCTTCGGGTCCTTCTTGCCCCACCCACTGTGTCAGATGGAGGGAGGAACCGAGTTAATATAGTTAGCTTGTTAAATAATAAAAGACTCTTTGCTTTTGCATCGGAATGGGTCTCTTGGTGATTTTGGGGTTCAGATTTGGGCACAACAATAAGTATTTGTTTTAATGCTTATACATGTATAATTGTTTTCTTTTGTGGGGGGTGTTTGGAGACAGGGTTTCTCTATGTAATACCCTTGGCTGTCCTGGAACTCACTCTGTTGAGCAGGCTGGCCTTGAACTCACAGAGATCCACCTGCCTCTGCCTCCCGAGTGCTGGGATTAAGGGTTTGTGTCACTATCACCCTTCTTGTATTTATTGTTCTTAAACAATGGCTTTAGAACACATGAGCATAGTCAGGAAGGGAAGGCCTGCACATGAAGATAACATTGGCTAGAGTGTTGGAACATGGAGGACACAGTGCTGTAGCTGAGTCCCTTTCAGCTTGGTTTGGAGTGGTTGTAACAGCTGTCTCTTGACTCCTAATCTGACTTGGACATTAGAACAACAGGCCTCTAGCATACTTTTACTGTCACTTAAAGTAAAACTGACTATTTAAAAAACATTGTCCTTCCAGGGGCCACTCAACAGTGAGTCTTCCAACCAGAGTTTGTGCAGCGTGGGGTCCTTGAGTGATAAAGAAGTAGAGGTAAGAACCACATCTAAACAATACTGTTCCCATTTTTATACCTTTAGTCTGTGCTCAAGGGCAGCACCAGGTAATTCCAGGGCGTGCTAGTGGGGTTGTGCGCTTGTCTTGATACAGCTTTGATGTGGCCCTGTCATGGTTTTATTGTCATAACCATACTTAGGCCTGGTCTTTCTCCATTTTACTTCCGTTTTTTTTTTTTTGGGGGGGGCGAAGAGGGGGGTGGTTAAGAAGGCTTAGTCTTTTCAATAAAGGTGAGAGATTTGTAGTTGTAGCAAAAATAGCTTAGTTACTCTTTAATTTTAATACTTTTCAGTACTCTAGGAGTAGGTCACTGGCTTAATTTAGCAGTAGCATTTGAAACACTTTCCAATTTGGTTTCCTTTTTCCTGCTTAGCTGGAAAATAGTATTAAGTAGATAACCTACCCACATGGATATGGGCACAAGTCTTAAGTCCTACTTTGCACTGTTGACACTTTCTATAAATTAGTCAGGCCTTTCTTTCTTTTTTGTTTTTTAAAGATTTATTTATTTACTATGCATACAGTGTTGTTCCTGCACACCAGAAGAGGGCACCTGATCTCATTAGAGATAGCTGTGAGCCACCATGTGGTTGCTGGGAATTGAACTCAGGACCTCTAGGAAGAGCAGTCAAAGCTCTTAACCTCTGGCCTTTCTTTTTAAAGTGTTAGGTTTATTTACTTTTGAAGTTTTTGAGAGCTTGTTGTATGAATTGACATTTGTCCTTCAAAAATTCTTTTTTGTTGTTTGTTTGAGAATAGGTCTTTTATGTGCTCACACAGGTTTTGAATTTGAGATCTTGCTGCAGTTTCTTTTTTTTTTTTTTTCCAAGACAGGGTTTCTCTGTGTAGCTTTGGAGCCTATCCTGGCACTCACTCTGGAGATCAGGCTGGCCTTGAACTCACAGAGATCCGCCTGCCTCTGCCTCCCGAGTGCTGGGATTGGGATTAAAGGCGTGTGCCACCAACGCCTGGCCTGCAGTTTCTTGATTGTGGGATCACAGGCATGGGCTACTGAGTTGTTTCAGTTTAACTAAAGGCCCCATATTTTGCCTGTTTCTTTGTGCCAAGAGTAATCAATATACTGCTAGTCATATCTCTTAGGTATCTTTGATATTTTATATGCACTCTGTTATCCTAATGTGGAAATTTAACAGCATTCTAATTGTGATATGTATGATATTTAACAGACTCCTGAGAAAAAGCAGAATGACCAGCGAAATCGGAAAAGAAAAGCTGAACCATATGAAACTAGCCAAGGTAGTGATCATTTCACACTAAAACACTTGGTTCTTATGCACTTGGAATTGTCTAACTCCCAATAAGTAATTAGTGTGTGTAGAGGGATTCCCAACAACAGAGGTTTATGTACTTAGGGAGTATCGGGCTATTGCAGACTTGCCATTTGATACACACCTGACAAAGCAGTGTCAGTTCTTTTGGGACTTTTGTTTTCCCAATGTATTTGATTTTCTTACCAGCGGATTTTCTTCAGACCAAGCAGGAATTATATGAGAAAGAGGATACATTGGGGGTATAACTTGGGATTTGTAGTAATGGTAGCCAGAAATGGTTTCATCTACAGCTCGGATGAAATGTGTAATGGTGATATAGTTCCATCACTAAATATATACTCAAGGAAAGGGTTAGCTTTCCCTGTCCTGTCTAAGGACTGGGATTCCCAATCTTTTTTCTTTTAAAAAATGTATAGGTAAGTCGTTCTGTCTGGTGTAAGGGAAGTCTCCCAAAGTGACAGGATTATGTGAAATGAGATCAGTTCTTTAGTTCTAATGCATTTGTTTTGAATCTTGGTCTCTTAAATTGGGATGTGGGTTACAGATGAATTTTGTTTCCTGATTTTGTTATATATAAATATGTATAAAAGAAAGTTTTGCATTTTAAAACAAGCTAAAAAATTGTCTCCATCAGTGCTCATTCAGTCACTTGATATAGGAGGAGGAGGTATAGTAACCGTAGTGTATAGGTTTTGTGTGGCTTGTTAAAAGTAAAGCTGACACTTGAGTTGACAGCATTGTGATCAGTTACTGAGCTTTTACTACTTAATGCATTTCAGTGATGATGGTTTACATGTACATTGGAAAAACTGTACTTACTTTGGTTTCATTTTCAGGGAAAGGCACTCCTAGGGGACATAAAATTAGTGATTACTTTGAGGTAAGTTAAATTTGGGGGTAAATAAACAACCTCCAGTGACTTTAAACAACCTAATAATCCTGTTCATTTAAGGCATTAGAGAGCAAATAATTGCCTTTACTGTGATCTTGCCTTTTCTCTTTCCATCTTCATCAAACTAATGCTGCCCATCTCGTAATAAGAAGGAACGGCTGCTGATTTACTAGGTGTGAATTTTGTATCATGTGTCTTGTCTGTGATAATATAAGAATTCATGTACGAAGTGCACTTTCTCTTGGCCAGACTAGGTTTTGTGTCTCAGTGACTATGGTATAATGGCTTGATTCTCCTTTGGTCCTTTCCCTTAGCCTAGTGGAATATGTCATGAGCTCAGCGACTCATTGTTAAGTGGTTACTAAAGATGACTAACACCCTCTGCACTACTCTACTTCTGCTTCATGTATTTTGAGACCAAGAAAAAATAAAGGCATTCTTCTCTCATGTCTGTCCAAACCATGCTTACTTTCAGCTTTCTATCCACGTTTTCTGTATATCTTGTTACATTTCTTTGGGAGTTCTTTCTCAAAAATCTTATTGAAAACATAGATTTGGCTTACATGGCACATTTTCTCTAGAGTGAGATGCATTGACTTAAAGAGGCCATGTATAATTGAGACCTGTTTGTATATTAATCTTTTCCTCTCCTTCTCTGAAGCATGGTGCTGCTTTGAATTATTCATATCCATTTTTCCCTGTTGGCCAGTTTGCTGGGGGAAGCGGGCCAGGAACCAGCCCTGGCAGAAGTGTTCCACCAGTTGCACGATCCTCACCGCAACATTCCTTATCCAATCCCTTACCGGTAAGCATTCACCTGGAGAAATTTGACACCTGTTATATAGGAGACCAGCAGCTCAGGAACACCGTCGTTCTTCCATTAATTACCCATGGGGCATGAGGCATGAGGGAGTAAACTTCATACTGTTGCCTATAAACCACTTACTAGATTCACATCTTTTATTAGTAAATTATCTCTGTATAATAGCTAGTCCATTCTTTGATTCTTAAATTGCCTTTAAGCCTGTCTAGTTCACTAGTCTGTCAAGGAAGCCATTCCAAGCCAAACATTGGGTTCTAAACCTTTGCTAAATTTGAATTTCTTTCCTTCCTTTAAAAAATGTAATCAGCTTCTGATATTCAGATCTTTTAGGCTTACTCACTCATGTGGTAGAAAACTTGATGCTGTGATGTATGTGAGATTGGTTTGTTTTCATCCTTTCAGTGGTGTTTCAAGGTTTTAAAAACATTATACATTAGTTGGTAGTTTTCAGCCAGGAGACATTTGTCAGTGTCTGGAATCATTTTGGTTGTTACAACTAGGGCATGGGAAGCATAGGAGGCCAGAGGCTAGGGATGCTGTAAACATCCTATAGCTGGGTTAGCACAGCCTGTGAGGCAAGGGTTATCTCATCTAAAAGTCAGCAGTGTTGATGTTGGCACTTCTGAGATAGCTAATGTAGGGTTTTATATTAATTTTCCTCTAGCACCTTTAAATAATTTGTTGCCATTTATCTGCCCATAATGTGACCAATCTGTTTTTATGTGGGATCTGAGGAGTTGGGATAAAGTAAACATTAAGTTAAAAAAAAAAAAAAAAGAGGTTGGGATGCAAGTTAATAGTAAAGTGCTTGCCTAGAATTTGCAAGGCCCTGGATTCAGGCTACAGTATGGCTTTAACTTTGTTTCATGTAGTTTTGAGGCTCAAGTGATTTAAACAGTAAAGGTGCATTCTGCCAGTCCTCTGCAAAACTGAATGGCTTTCTGTAATAAAGTGCCTACATGGCCTAATAGCCCCTGCCTGCTCTTTATTCCTGCCTACCTGTCTCCCATACAGCAACAGTCATGCAGACTTTCTTGAGCACTGTGAAGCTTTCTTCTGCTGAGGGCCTTTGTATTGCTGTTCTCTTTTCCAGAACTTCTTAGACAGATTATCAGCAACCTCTTCAACAGGATATTGCTCAAAAATGACCTTAACAGAGTAGCCTCCCCTGCCCAGCTTCTCTAAAATAGCATTTCCTCATACCTGGTCCCTTTGTCTCCAATCTTGCTTTAATTCATGTATGTGTGTACATATGCGTGTGTGTGTGTGTGTGTGTGTGTGTGTGTGTGTGTGTGTGTGTGTGTGTGTGCACACGCATGCGCGCGCGCACATGCATGTGCTCATTAATGTAGGCATGCATTTGCCACAGACCAAAACCTTGTTTGAGATAGGATCTTGCCAGTACTATGAGTACCAGGTCATTTGGCTGGAAGCTTCTGGATATTCTGTCCCTGCTTTTCATCTCTATGTACTGGGATAACAGAAGCTCCTTACCTGTGTACGTTTTTGTGGGTATTGAGGATTTGGTTTCAGGTCGTCATGCTTGCATGGCAAGTGCTTCTGCCCTTTTAGCTATCTCTCTACCCATTGATGTTTAAGTCTTACAATTTGTAACTGACTGTCTCTCAGTTACCCTCCCTGTAATTCCTTCCTTCCCCTCCATATACAAAGTTTGTTATATCCTTAATTTTTAAAAATGATTTCTGTTTTCAGAAGAATATACATACTATAATAGTCCATAGTTTTCAAAAATTGTACCAGCATAAGAAACCAAACATTACTAGCCCTAAAACGTCACCAATGTATGTATCCCTTACTACTTTATTAGCCCTTCTCGGCCACCAGGCGTAGCTGCTATCCATGAGAGGAATTATGCAATATGAATTGCTGTGTTTGGCTACTTTTGTTAAGTGTTACCCTTGTGAGATTTATTTATATTGTCTTGCTTATTGTAGATAATTTATTGTTATTAGTAAATAGCACAGTTTTATTATTATATTTTCTCTGTGAGTGTATGTGAGCACACATGCTTTTCTCTGTGTGTGCATACATGTGGGGGCCAGAAGACAATCCTGGATGGATGTCATTCCTCATGTGCCATTCATCTTTTTTTGCGGCATGATCACTAACCGGGCTGGAACTTACCAAGTAGGCTAGGCTGGATTGCAGTGATCTGTCTGTCCCCATGTCTCCAGTTTTGGAATTACATATGTGTGCCACCATACCATTTTTACATACACCACACTCAAGCACACACACACATCGCAGGATGTATATAGAAGTCGGAGGACAACTTATGGGAGTTGGTTTTCTCTTTCTACAGTCTAGGTTTAGAAGATCAAACTCACATCATCAGACTTTGGCCTAGTGTCCCTTGCCTGACTCTCCCTGTCCCTTTAGTTTAGTCTTTTTGTTTTTGTTTCTTTTTCTTTAGGGAGCTGGTGAGACACTGTCTCATTATATAGACCAAGCTGGCCTCACACATGCTTCTGCCTCCTGAGTTGCTGGGATTAAAAGCATGTGCCTACCATACCTAGCTGTTTTTTAAATGAGATCTGGAGATTCATCTCAGATCCTCATGCTTGCAAGTCAAGCCCTTTACCAACTGAGCTATTTCCTCAGGTAGGTAGGGGACAAACGTGCCAGGCAGACAGAGCTCAAGTGAGAAGTTTTATTAGAAAGGGGAGGGAAGCTGGGTGGTGGTGGCGAACACTTTTAATCCCAGCACCTGGGAGGCAGAGGCAGGCTCATCTCTGAGTTCGAGACTAGCCTGGTCTATAAGAGCTAGTTCCAGGACAGCCTCCAAAGCCACAGAGAAACCCTACCTCAAAAAAAAAAAAAAAAAAAAAAAAAAAAGTGAGGAAGGAAAGAGAAAAGAGGTAAAGAGACCGAGACAGAGGGAGACAGGAAAAGTCCTTTTTACCCCAGGGGAACAGCAGGAAAGAGTTCGGAAAGAGAAGAGCAGAAAGAGAGCGTTTAAGTGGGTGGAGGTCCGTGCCCCCCCACCCCCCCAGACAGGGTTTCTCTGTGGCTTTTGAGGCTGACCTGGAACTAACTCTTGTAGACCAGGCTGGTCTCGAACTCACAGAGATCCGCCTGCCTCTGCCTCCCGAGTGCTGGGATTAAAGGTGTGCGCCACCATCGCCCGGCGAGGTCTTTCTTTTAAAGGGATCCTTTGCACCTGGGCTGACCAGGGTACTGCCTGAGTGCATTCTGCCAGGTGACAGGGACAGGCCAGCATAATGTCTGAATCCTTACAGAATCCATTAACCTGACTTTCCACATCACCCCAAGTAAATCAACCTCACCCTCAGTTTTCTCAGCATCGCTAGGCTGCCCGCCCCCTAACTTATGTACTGAGTCTTACTTGTCAAAACCTTAACAATAAGCTTCAACACATTCCCTAAACCTCTTAGACCTAATTTGACTTGAAAAAGCTATCCCTAAAACCAGATCAACTAACCATACTTCTATCTCCAAAACATTAGCCAACCAAAAAGACATGATTAAACTATACTTCCTGTCTTTCCTAATCACACTCCTATCAATTCCCATCCTCTTAACATTTATTTAATCCTCTCTTGAGCTTTATTACTCATAAAGACTCCCCAGTCATTATCATTAACCAAGTAGCACAACTATATATTGCTGCAACTACTACACCCGCTTCCCCCATTAATTCAATCTCATCACTCTCATCAATCACCTAATCACTTATATTATTAAATTCTACCATTTCAACTCCATTATAATAACTCATTACATATATAACCCCTATCTTTATCAGAATACCTACCATCAAAACTTCCAACACCACCAATTAGACACCCACATCACAAGATACTCCTCGTAGCCATAACAGTTATATACCCAAAGAGTTCTAGGGTAGCCAGAGCTATACAGAGAAATGCTGTCTCAGGAAAAAGAAAAAATAAAGAACACTGTTTGGTATGCACCAGACTCTAAATTTGATTCTCTGTTTTATGAGTTAGTAAGACAACTGAAGCTATTTCTCATTATGATTGTAGAAGTTGTCTGTTTCTTCATGAATTTGTGTGAACTTTGCCTGTATATTAGGTGACTTTATTTCCTTGGAGCTCTTCTTCTTTTTTTTTTTTTTTAAGATTTATTTATTTATTTATTTATTTATTTATTTATTTTGTACACAGTGTTCTGCCTGCATATATCCCTGCAGTCCAGGAAAGGGCACCAGACTACATTACAGATGGTTGGGAGCCACCATGTGGTTGCTGGGAATTGAACTCAGGACCTCTGGAAGAAAGGACAGTGCTCTTAACCCCTGAGCCATCTCTCTAGCCCCTCCTTGGAGCTCTTTAAAAACAATTTTATTTGTATGGGTATTTGGCCTGTGTTTATATTTGTGTGCCACTTGTGTGTATATCTGCAGAGTCTAGAAAGGAGTGTCTGATCCTTGATGTGGGTGGAGTTACAGATGGTTGTGAGCTGCTGTGTGTTGCTTACAGTCAAACTCAGGTGCTCTTAGCTGAACCAATTTAAAGCTCTTTTCTTTAAATATGGTCTGTCTGATTTTAGTATATCCAAACCATTATGTGTGGTCTAAATATTTTTGCTCATATACAATCAGCTTTTTGTTAATATATTTCCTGGCCAATATAATGTGGTTTCTTTATGTATTATATAAATGTTTCTTTTAAAGAAACTACTGTATTCCATTTACTTATTTTTTGGGGTATTGATTAATTGAAACAGTGTGTCATGTGGCTCAGGCTGGCCTTAAACTAGCTATGTAGTCTTAGGATGAACTTCTGATCCTCCTGCCTTCACCTCCCAACTTCTAGGATTATAGCTGTTAGCCACCATGCTTGCTCTGTGCTTGCTTTTTAGTCATTTTTACTTTGTATTGTACTGGGGGTTGAACCCAGGGTCTAATGCATGCTAGGCAAGTGTTCTACCATCCAGCTATATCCCTAGCCTCTGGCTGCTGTCTTGGTACTCTGAAGTTTCAACATGTGTTTTCTTACATTTTTTTTCTTGGTTTTGACTCTGGGATTTTGGAATCTGTGGGTTGGTTTGCTTCTCCAGTTCCGAATAATTAATAGTTGTTACCTGTCATATATCATCTCTGCACTGGGTCTGTCCTCCCCTTGCCTCTGGACTTGGTTTCTTTTGTCTGTGTATGCTTCTTTGTAGATTATTTCTTTTTGCCTCTCAGTTCCAGATTATGTTTCATTGTCTCTCATTTGCTGCTAGTCTCATTGAATTCTTAATTTTTGTTACTGCTTCTGTTTGTGTCTTTGTTTTGAGGTCTTAGGCTCAATCTCCAGGACCTTGCTACATGGTAAGGGAATGAACTGTTTTTATCCTGAGCCCTGCTACAGCTTTTTTTTTTTAAAGCTCTTCATGGGCTGGAGAGATGGCTCAGGGGTTAAGAACACTGACTGTTCTTACAGAGGTCCTGAGTTCAATTCCCAGCAACCACATGGTGGCTCACAGCCATCTGTAATGGGATCTGGTGCCCTCTTCTGGTATGCACTGTATACATGATAAATAAATAAATCTTTAAAAAAAAAAAAAAAAAGCTCTCTGTGGTGGCCCACGCCACACTCAGGAGCCAGAGGCAGGTGGATCTCTGTGAGTTCCAGACCAGCCTGCTCTACAAGAGCTGTTTCCAGGACAGCCTCCAAAGCCACAGAGAAACCCTGTCTGGGGGTGGGGTGGGGAGAAGCTGTCTGCTGTTTATCTTTTTATTTGTTCATTCTTTTAGTTTTTAAGGATTTAAAATTTTTATTTTCTGTGTATGACTGTTTTGCCTGTGTATATGTATGTGAACCATGTGTGTATCTTGTGCCCATGTCATAAGAGGATGTCCAATCCCTTGACACTAGGGTTATGAATGTAGTAAGCCGTAATGTAGGTGCTGGGAACTCAACGCAGGTCCTGTGCAAGAGCAACAAATGCCCATAACTGCTGAGCCATCTCTCCAGCCCCCTTTGCTTTTGAAAATCTTAATTGTGATTCTGGGGGTTGAACCACTTGGTTGCTCACCAAGTATTTTACCACTGGGTTCTTATTTTCTCTAAATCTTAAAAAACTTTTATTTATTATGTATGCATGTATCCCTGTATGTCAGAAGAGGGCACCAGATCTCATTACAGATTGTTGTGAGCCACCATGTGGTTACTGGGAATTGAACTCAGGACCTCTGGAAGAGCAGCCAGTGCTCTTAATCTCTGAGCCATCTTTCCAGCCCTTATTTTCTCTAAATCTTGTGCACATGATTTTATAGTCTTAACTACTAATGCTGGCATCTGAGGTTTTTATCAATTTGTTTCTGCCATTGTTTCTCCTTAGTTGTTTTTTTGTGGTTTTATTTCATTTTACTTTGTTTTCTAATGATGTATATAACTCATTGTTCTTAAAAACATTTTTGACTGAAGATACATTTGTTCTTTGAGGGAGAAGTTTTATTTGCTTTTGTTCTTAGAGAGTTTCCCTTTCTAATACAAGTTTATCAAATTTAAGTCCTATATTTGTTTGGTTGGTTGAATTTTAGCTGGTTTGGTTGGTTGTTTCAGCTGTCAAAAAAATTGATTTAGATTGTTCTAACATTTCTTAAACCCTGATCTCCTACATTGCAAGGCAGCTTCCTTGCAGCTACTTGAGTGTGAAAGAAAGTTTTTTCTTAGTTCACCCTTTCCCTGAGAGTGTAGTTGAGTGCACTGGAGTCCTCTAGACGTGGAAATGGAGAGTGTGCCCTTCCTGTGTTTTCTGCCTGGGTAGGTTTTGCTTAATGACTACTTAACATCGTTGTGCCCTGGAAATCAGAACTGAGTGTCTTCAAGTACCCGTAGGGCCATATATGACTCTGATGTTTCTTTTACTTATCATATGCTCTTGGATTTTGTCCTAGCAGATCCCTTTTAAAGAAAATCACTGTTTTGATACAAGGTCTCACTCTGCAGGCCAGACTGGCTTGGAAGTTGGTATGGATTAAAAGTGCACACCTAGCCTTGTTTGTCTGCTTTCCTGTAGCACTAGGGACCGAAGTACTTAGCTTTGTCCCTAGCCCGTGGCATGTCTTTAAATTGGCTTTCTAAGGGAAGATTTATTCCAGCATCTTAATTTGCCTTCGTTCAGAAAAGTGAAAAGAAAAGGCTTTAGACCATAGTAGATGCTTATTGAATATAGGGCAGAGTGCTTGGCTTAGAGAGCATGTGGAAGTGAATGGTATCTCAGTATTAAAGAGCTATTATATGTGGTAGGGTAGGACTGTTGTTGATCTTGAGGATTAGTTACTTATAGATTGGAAGACTAAATTCGTTTGTCATTAGCATTTGATAAATTTGCTCACTTAACTTTCTATAATAGTTAAGCAGCCAGGCAGTGTGGTGCACAGCTGTAATCCCAGTCAGTATTTGTGAAGTTGAAGCAAGAACGTCAGTGTTTGAGGTTAGCCAGACCCTGTCATAAAAATTAAAGGGCTGGAGAGGTGGCGCAGCAGCTAAGAGTATTTAGCTAAGAGTACTTGTTGCTCTTGCAGAAAACCCAGATTTGGTTTCCAGCACTCACAGTGGCTCATAACCACTGCAGCCCTGTAACTCAGGGGATCTGACAGGCATACATGTACTGCACATATATGCACGCAGACAAAACATTCATACATGTAAGATAAATCTAAAAAACCTTTTAAAAGTCAAAGTAAGATAAAATTAGATATGGGATTAAAATACATACTATTATAACTTAGAGGCTGTTCCTGATAAAGCATATATGCAGATTGGATTGTAAAAATCCCTTAACAAAACAGCCCTTTCTAGAACTGGGACCTTGTAATTCAGCTTCTGGTGGCTGAGACAAGAAGATTGAAAGTTCAAGGCCCACCTTGGCTACAGAGCAAGTTGATAACCAGCATAAACCATTTCGTGAGACTCTGTCTCAGAAAAAACATAAAAATGATCTGGGGTGCTAGGTGGTGGTGGTGGCACATGCCTTTAATCTCAGCACTCAGGAGGCAGAGGTAGAGGCAGAGGCAGAGGCAGAGGCAGATGGATCTCTGTGAGTTTGAGGCCAGCCTGGTCTACAGAGCTAGTTTCAGGATAGCCAGGGCTATGCAGAGAAACACTGTCTTGAAAAACAAAACAAAACAATCTGGGGAAAGCTGGGTATAGTAGTGCATGTCTTTAATCCCAGTACTCTGGAGCCAGAGGCAGGTGGATCTCTGTGTTAGAGGCTAGCCTGATCTACATAGTAAATTCCAGGACAACCAGGGCTATGACCTTGTCTGAGACCACCCCCCCCAAAAAATCGGGAGATATACTTAAGCATGTGCAGGGCAATCCCCAGCACCCCCTCTCTCCCCCCCAAAAAGGCAGCTGGCAAGTGTTTCTAGACTCTACATACATGTATGTTTGTATACTAATTTTCCTTATTTCAGTTGTATTAATTTATTCAATGCACTATAAATATTTGTATTTTATAAGTAGTGTTGTAATTAATTTCTTGGCGTGGGGGGGGTGGGAGTGGGGGATGGGGGCCAGGGGCCAGGTTTCCAGACAGGGTTTCTCTGTTTTTTCTGTTCCAGACAGCCCTGGCTGTCTGGAATTCGATCTGTAGAACAGTCTGGCCTTGAACTCAGAGAGCCTCTGCTTTCCAAGTGTTGAGATTAAAGGCATGCACCACCATTCCCAGCAGTTAATTTTTTGTTTATACTTCTGTATAATTTCTAAGTCAGAGTATATTTAAAAAGATCAGGTATTGGTGGTGTACTCCTATAATCCTAGCACTTGGGAGGCAGAGATTTTGAGGCCAATTTGGTCTTCATAGCAAGTTCCAGGACAGCCAGGGCTACATCAAGGGACTGTTCTTTCCTCTCTTCCTCCCTCCCTCCCTCCCTATCTCTTCTATGTCTATCTCTTTCTCGGAGATTATTAGCAGTTTGTGTTTCTTAATTTTGGCATATCCAATTAATATTGAATTGTGTCATTATAGTCTTTCCAGTGAGAAAATACCTTGGTTTAACTGTGATTTCTTCACTAGAGATATTAAACCTCTTTTCATATGTTGAATGGCCTTTTCAATTTCTCTCATAATGAGTTTTTGTGTCTTGTGCTAATCTTTTGGAATATTTGCTTTTTCTTACTATTAGGTAGGACACTTTAAGATTCCTAACTCAGTGTCATGTATGTTGTAAATGTGTTTGTAAATTTGTAATATAAGTTTATGTTGACTTTTTACCATTCAATTTTGTGTCTTTTCTCTACTTTATGTATTTTAAATTATTTATTGATATTCGCATGATTAAAAAACACACATTCATGCTGCATTCCCCAAGTGTAAAAGTTTTTTTCACTACTAAGTTACAGCAGCATTTGCTTATGTTTCTTGTTATGGTTTTTATATGTGATAGAAGATAGGAAGATACTAAGTGTCTCTTTTCCAAATAACTTCGGAAGTAGTATGCCAGTCTATAAATACATTCCCTTTACTGTGAAATATGTTTTAATCATAAATTATGTATCCATATTATGTGGAATTGTTTCTGAATTTATTTTTTGTTGCTAGAATTTTTTTAAAAAACATAAATGAGTAAACAACTATTTTGAGACAACTCAGGCTGACTGAATTCAGTGACCCTCATGCTGCATCCTTGCAAGTGATGAGATTACAGGAATGTCAGTAGGAAAATTATGTGACTAATTTTCATGTAAGCCATTAATTTAATCTTCTAAAAGCCAGAGAATTTCTCTCTCCCCTCCAAGGTCTAGAGCAAAATAAATGAAAACTCTACTGGTTTTCAAATTTGGAATTGGTGCATTTTGAATTCAGGAACCAGGACATCACCATTTAAATTGCTGTTTGTTTGTTTGTTTGTTTGTTTGTTTTTGAGACAGGATCTATATACCTTGGCTAACCTGGAATTTATATAGACTCAGACTGGCCATGAACTCACAGAGATCTGCTTGCCTCAGCCTCCCAGTGCTGAGATTAAAGGCATGTGCCACTATGCCCAGCTTATATTGTTTTATATTAATCTGTGAAGCTGTTTAGTTTTTTAATAGTCAGTATTTCACATGTTTTTTGATATTTTATTATTTTGAATGTAGTTTCCTTCTATTACTTGCTGATGGTAATTAATTATTGATGTGTAGTAATGCTGTTGACTTTTTTTTTTAAAACCTGTTTTGTGTTTGTCTCTCTTACTGAAGTTTTTTGGTTAATTTGTTTGGTTTCCTTTGTGAATATTTATGTCATCCAAAATGACACTTTTAAATATCTTCCAGTGTTTATATCACATTGATTAAATTTTCTGTATTAATGTGTTACCACTGCCTATTCCCAAGTTTAATGAAGGGTCTCTACTGTACTCTGTTAGTAATATTTTTATTGATTTTTGAGAAAATACTTCTAGGCTTTTTTTTTTTTGAAACTAGGCCTGGCACTTGCCCTGTAGACTAGACTGGCACTGGCCTTGAACTCAACAGAGATCTGCCTGCCTCTGCTTCCCAAGTCCTGGGACTAAAGGCATGTGCCTCCACCACCTGGCATTTCTAGTTGTTTCTTTTTTTTTTTCTTCCTTTTTTAACATTGCCTGGCAATTCTTTTACAATCCAAAGAGAAGAATCATAATTTTTCTTCTATTATTAATGTAATAAATTATTTTAGATTTGCTGTTTTGTTTGTTTTTTGAGATAAGGTTTCTCTATGTAGCCCTGGCTGTTCTGTAACTAGCTCTGTAGAGCAGGCTGGCCTGGAACCCACAAAGATCTCCTGTCTTCTCCTGCTGGGATTAAAGGCGTGTGCTACCACTGCCTGTCAGATTTGCTAATGTTTAACTATACATTTCTGGAATAAACCACACATACTTGTAGCATGTTTCTCTTTTACTGTCCTATGCTTGCTCTGCTTGTATTTAGTTTAAATTTTTGTATGTAAGGAATACTGAAAGTAGAATTCAGAGTGTAATAAACTCTTGTCTATAAAGCCATGCAGCAGTTATTTTAATCCTTCATTTACTTATAGGATGAAAGAACATTTTCTTTGTAAGATTGAGAGTGCTGTGAAGGTGACTTACTGAACCATACAAAGTAATCCTCACATCCAGAGTTATGTAAAATTAGAATCATTAGAATGTCTTTTACATGATCTGAGTAAGGTGTTTACTCCAGTTTGAAAATAGGTGACAAATCAGTGACCATGTTGTTATAGTCTGTGTTTTCAGAGGTGTTTTGTGATCTAAATCATACATCTTATGATACCCAGTCTCACCTGCTGCGTGTTTTGTCAGTATTCTGGGTTATCTTTCTCATGTCACTTGTGTGTTTTTTTTAATGTTTTCCAGCGTCGAGTAGAACAGCCCCTGTATGGTTTAGATGGCAGTGCTGCAAAGGAGGCCTCAGAAGAGCAGTCTGCTCTGCCAACCCTCATGTCAGTGATGCTAGCAAAACCTCGCCTTGACACAGAGCAGTTAGCACCACGGGGAGCTGGCCTCTGCTTCACCTTTGTCTCTGTGAGTATAAGGCTGCATGTTTAAAGGTGTTTGCTCTTTTGGATTTTTTGATGAAGTTGGATTATTTAATAGAGAGGATGGTGTTTTCTGTTCTTTAATCATTTAAAATACTTCCAATTTAAAAATTGTTAGATATGCCTTTTAAATTATGTGTATACCTACCTGTGTGTAGGTATACATGTGTGATCGAGTACTCAGAGTCCAGAGAGGGTGTCAGATCCCCTGAGCTTGAGTTCTAGGTGGTTGTGAGCCATCCATCATGGGTCCTGAGAACTAAACTGGAGCCCTGTGTAAGAGTAGTACAACTTTGCAGCTCTCCCTCTTCACTTCTTAAAGGCATGGTACTTCACTTAGTCCCTGTGGCTGAAGCTCTCAGGAGTGAGTGTACAGTGGGAAGAAAAATGTGATCTTAGGTTGACAAAAAAAATAAAGAGAATACAGATTCTGTTCCAGACAAAATTTCATCTAACTAAAAAGCACCAAACTCCATGTGACACTTAGGCAAACTAGAATCTGAGCAGTGTGATTTGTTCTATAGGTAGGGATTCTGTTATATACGTGGCTTGTCCACTCACTTGCCTTTTCACTTTTTAAAAAGAATGTTCTGTTTGCTCATTTCAGCTTCGCTTATTATTGTGTGTGTGTGTGTGTGGGGGGGGTGTGTATGCGCACATGCGTGTGCATATGTGTACTAGTGTGCTGGTGCCCACAGGGCACAAGGGGTTGTGTGTCACATCTCTTGGAGCTGGAGGGAGTTACAGGTGATTGTGAGCCTTCCTGGTGTGTGTGTGCTGGGAACTGAACTCAAGTCTTGTGAAGAGCATCAAGTGCTCTTAACTGCTTAGTCATCTTTCCAGCCCCTCTTCCTCTTTTTAAAGAATATGTATTTAGACTGAGGACGCAGCTTAGTAGATTGCTTGCCTAGTGTCTGTGATGCCCAGGTTCAATCCCCAGTACCACATAAAACTGGTCATAGAGGTACTTGCTTGCAGTCACAGTGCCAGAGAGGTAGAAGCAAGAGAACCAGAACTTGGAGGTTATCTTTGACTGTATAGTAAGTTTGAGGCCTGCCTGGCCTACAACATGAGAACCCTGTCTCTATAAGAGAGAAAGGGAAAAAGAAAAAGGAAAAAAAACAAACTTGGCAATCCTACTTCAGCCTTTTCAGTGCTAGAGTTACCTGCGGAATGTCTAGCAAGACTACTCTGTCTCTCAAAAAAGAAGTCACCACCAATCCCATTTTTGCCTCATTCATTTTCTGTAATTAAAATCCCTAGTTCTCTGTTTTGTGAAGTATATTATGAGTTATTAACTCACATGCAACTCTATTTGGAAAGGTAGTATTAGTGTTGGTGTCTTTCTTTTTTAAGTTCTGTGTGTATGAGTGTTTTGCCTGAATGTTATGTGTGTGCACCATGCGGATATTATATGTATACACCATGTACATGCCTGGTGCTCGTGGGGCCAGAAGTGAGTGTTATAGATGGTTGTGAGCTACTTGATGTGGGGGCTGAGACCAACCTATGACCTGTAAGAGCAGCTGGTGAGTGCTCTTAACCACTGAGCCATCTCTGAAGTCCTGTGTTGGATGTCTTAAGGAAAGGAAATAAAAATAATAATTAAAAAAATAGCTGGATCAGGGAATCATAAATTATTTAAATACTTCTTGAAAGCTTGTTTGGAAGTTCTAGGAAGGGAGCAACCAGACTTAAGAGTGATCCTCTCATATTGAGGAAGGTTGTCTACTTCAACTATGTGTTGCTTTGGGAGTAATGTGTGTGGTGTGGACACAGAAGAAAGGGGCAGCAGCCTAGCTGTCCAGAGTAGTCATATCAACCCCGACCATCCAGTTGCCCTAATGTTATGGAATACTTTCTTAGCACTGTTGTAGCTTTGCCTCAAGAATAGAAAAACATTAAAAGTTTTTTTTTCTAAGTTGTTTCATCATCCAAGGAATGAGAACCCTTTTCTGTAGAGACAGTATAGCTTATCCTAGGGACACTGAGGAAACACACATGACCTAAAGATTGGAGTATAGATTAATAAGATATTGTAGAGGGCTTGAAGGTAACATAAAACCTTTGCTGTGAGAATGCAGTCACTCTGTTGCATTGTTTTTTTTTTTTTTAATTCCATTGTCTCTTTATCATTCAAAGGTCTTTATTAGATTTTTATTGTAGATGTGACTTTCCTGGGCAAAACTATTTATCCTTTTTTTCTTTTGTATGTGTAGGGCATGTGTTTATGTATGGAGGCCATAGTCAACATTCAGAGTATCTCCACATTTTTTGAGATAAGGACTTTACCGAATTTATCAATTGGGTGGACTTGTTGGCCAGTGAGCTGCCTGTCTCCACTCATGCCTCACTGCTTGGATTATAAATGCCAATGTATGCTACCATACCTTGCTTTTTACGTGAGTGCTGGGGATCCGAACTTGTAATTCAAGTTCGTGTGGTTCTGTGACAAGCACTTTACCTGCTAATCCATCTCTCCAACCTTTGCTTTTGTTCTCTGATTGCCATATGAATTGCCTCCCTATTCTAAGCTTATTTACTGTGTGCCCACTGTGTGGTAGATATGTAGTTAAATACACAACTTTTGATCAACATTTCTGCTGTCCCCTAATGTAAAGTAAAAGATATATGGTTCCGTGGCTGTGGAATGGGGATGGATGCATTAGAAGGGTCCTATTGGTACTACTTTTAGTCTGTCCAGCCCTGCAGAATATTCTCATGCTGCAGAGAGTAACCAAGAGATGGTGTAAGAAGAAGTGTGTAAAACCCCAAAGCCTGGTGCTTTGTTATTTATAGTTCTCTTTGTCTTTGCAGTTATATAAAGAAAAGTGAAAGAGTTAACTTTAATATACAGCAGGTATTATAAATCAGTAAAGATAGGCAGAGAAGAGAAGGGCAAAGGTGGCTTGTGGACAAGAAAAAGGCAAATGCCTAATAATTATCAGCTTAGGCTATAAAGAACTACAGAATTAGAAGGTAACTTTTTTATTGTTGTTTATTTTTGTTTTGTCTTTTGAGGCAAACTCTCTCTGTATAACCATGGCTGTCCTAGAACTCACTATCTAGACCAGGCTGATCTCAAACTCAAAGAGAACCACTTTCCTCTGCTGCTCCCCCACCCCCACCCCCATTCTGGGATTAAAGACATGCACCACCATGCCTGGCTAAGAGGATAACTTTTTTATTATTATTATTATTTTTATTTTATTTACATTGGTGTTTTTCAGGCATGTATGTCTGTGCGAGGGTGTCAGACTCGTAGTTACAGACCGTTGTTAACTGCCATGTGGGTGATGGGAATTGAACTCGGGTCCTCTGGAAGAGCTGCCAGTGCTTTTAACCAGTGAGCCATTTCTCCAGCCCCAAGAAGATAACTTTTAAGACCTATCTAATTAACAAGGATTAAGAAATTTTATATTTGGGGCTAGAGAAATAGGGTAGGAGTATTTGATACTCTTCAGAGAACCTGGGTTTGATGCCCAGCCCCCACATGACAGCTCATAGCTGTCTGTAACTCCAGTTCCAAGGGATCCAGTGCTCTCTTCTGACCTCAGAGTGCACCAGGCACATGTGTTGTACACAGAAATACATGCACATATACAATAAAAAATAATAAATCTTTAAAATAAATAGAAATTTGATATTTGTGTATGTTTTAGTTTAAAGTCACCCACAGCTTTGTACTGAATAGAAATTAATTGGTGCAATTATTTAGAGAAATTGGTAATATATCTGTGTTAAGCTTATATATCTTTGGGTTCAAAAATTCCATTCCCACAAGACTACAAAGATTATATATTGTGGTATTTTTTTAAGATTTATTTAGTATATGTGTACGAGTCCTGTGTCTACATGCATGTATGTATACCACATATGTGCCGGATGCCCTTAGAGGTCCTGGAACTGGAGTGGCTCCAGTTGTGTACCAAGTGCTCTTAACTGTTGAGTCAACTCTATTTGTAATTACAAAAATCTGGTAGCAACTTTCCTCCAGCAGTGTTCCTAAGTTGATGATTTCTGCATTGCTAGATCTAGTGATGAGTAGTTAGAGCTCATCCAGCAGAGTTTGTTAGTCTGCACACACTTAGCTTGGCCTCCATTCCTGGGTTTCCTTACTTCTTCTGTCTTTACACACTGGAATGTTGTAGAGTTCAGGCTAAAGATTTTTTTTGTTCCTACCTTCATTTCTTCTTAATCTCATTTAGTTTGTCATTAAAACCTGTCACCTGTATACAGAAGATTTTTAAGTTTCTATCTGTAGTTAGATCTCTGCCCTGACTTCCAGACGTGCACAGTCAGCTGCTTCCAGTCATCTCCTTTTTCTAGCCAAGAAGTGGAATCAGATTTCAGTGTCCACAACTAAACTCATCATTCTTGATTCTCTACTCAGTACTCATTTCTCCTACACTTTGACACATCCCAGTATTGTCTGCTCTTTCCTCTATTACTGGCTAAAAATGTTTATTCTTATCTCTATATTTTACCCCACATCCAGAGCACTAAATCTTACTGATTTTACCTCAGAATATGCTTCGAATTCCTCTACTTCTTAATTCTGTTCACACTGCTACTGTAGCTGAAGTTCATATCTCCCATTGAGATTTTGGCCTGACTCCCTGCTTCTGTATTTGTTCCTTTTGATTTTTCGCAGTAGCACTTAGTGGTAGTATTGAAACCCAAGTCCATTTGTGGCTTCTCTGTTTTTAATTTTTTTTATTTGAATTAGAAACAAGATTGTTTTACACGTCACTCCCCGTTCCCTCTCTCTCCCATCCTCCCCTACAACCCCCCCCCAACTAAAACCCCACCTATCACATATCCTTTTCTGCTCCCCCTGGAGGGTGAGGCCTTCCATAGGGTGTCATCAGAGTCTATCATATCCTTTGATAGTCTATCATATCCTTTTAGGGCCTAGGCCCAACCCCTTGTATCTTGGCTCAGGGAGTAACCTCTATATGAAATGGGCTCCCAAAGTCCACACCTATGTTAGGGATAAGTACTGAACTACTACAGATTTCCGAGGTTTCCTCACTGAAACCCATGTTCCTGGGGTCTGGATCAGTTCCATGCTGGTATCCCAGCTATCAGTCTGGGGCGCAAGAGCTCCCCAATGTTGAGGTCAGCTGTTTCTGTGGGTTTCACCAGCCTGGTCTGGAATGGCTTCTCTGTTTTAAAAGTCCTTCACATGGCCATGCACAGTTTGTTCCCTCCCTCCACTCTTGCTACTCTCTGCTTTTCTAACTGGGTCACATGTTTTTGTTTTTAAATAATACTTTATTAATACTCTTTTATTACTTTATTCTTCAAGTACTATGAGCTTTGTTCTTCAAAGCCTTTGCACTTTGTAGGGGTGTAGTTATGAAACAGTCTTGGGTATCCCAGGTTAGCTTTAAAGTTACTATGTAGCCAAGGCTAGCTTTGAATTCCTGATCCTCCTGCCTCCACCTCTAGAATGGTAGAATTACAGGTCTGTACCATTGTACCTGGCTTATACTTGCTCCTGCCTTAGCATTCTCCCTTAAGATGTTAGTATGCCTCCTGTCCCCTCAGTTATCTGGTTTCTGTTCAAATGAACTCTGCTAGAGAGGCCCAGCCTGACTACATTGTAAAAGAATTCCTCCCTGCCTGTCTCTCCCGTAACTAACTCTTAGGCCCTTTTTTGGTTTACTCTTTAGGCATATCATTAGCTTAGCTGCAGTATAATGTGCTATGCCTAACTCTTTCCTCCCTGGAATGTTGTAACACAAATTAATAAAAGACCCAGAGACAGATAATGGGGTTCAACCTGAAGATCAGGGAAGCAAAGCAGCCAAACTACCAGGAGAGCTCTTACTTCTAAAGGGGCTGGGGCGTTCCTATTCTCAAAGTGACTGGAGAATGAATGCCTCATGCTGAGACCTTGCTCCTGTCTTATATACCTCTCATGAGTCCTGGGATTAAAGGTGTGAGCTCTAATTCTCTTTTAGACTAATTCACTCTAATGTATCCCTGGGTGGCCTTGAACTCAGAGAGATCCATCTGCCTTTGTCTTCTGAATCCTGGGATTAAAGTGTGTGCCACTACCTGCTGACCTCTCTGACCTCTATAGTTTGTGGTTGATTTTGCTTCTGAATCCCCAGGCAAGCAAGCTTTTTTTTTTTTTTTTTTTTTTTTTTTGGTTTTTCAAGACAGGGTTTCTCTGTGTAGCTTTGGAGCCTATCCTGGCACTCGCTCTGGAGACCAGGCTGGCCTTGAACTCACAGAGATCCGCCTGCCTTTGCCTCCCCGTGTTGGGATTAAAGGCGTGCGCCACCAGCGCCCGGCCTCCAGGCAAACTTTAATAAATCATAAATAATATATCATTACAGAATGTAGGCTGTCAGGTCAGAACTGTCAATTTTTCATAAAGGTTTGGTTAAATGAATTATAACACATTCATATGTTAGAATGCTATACAGTTAAGAGAAATTATATTTATGCTAATAATGAAATCTGCATGTTCATAAAAATAACAGATGACAGAAAATTAAGAGTTTATCTTTTGTGAGTGTGTGTGTGTGTGTGTGTGTGTGTGTGTGTGTGTGTGTGTGTGTTGATTGGAATTGAACCATGACTCATCTTTTTAGGGAACATTTGGGGGACAGGTGTTAACACAGGGTTTATCATATAATTCTGGCTATCCTGGAACTCATTATAGGGACTAGTCTGGTCTGTCACAGAGATCCACCTGCTTCTGCCTCTTGGGACTTAGGGTGTGTGCTACTACACATGGCTATGTCTCATTCTGTTAGATAAGCAATCTTTCACTGAACTATGTCCCAAACCCAGAGAGGGATCTTAAATTATTATGTAATCTTACATTTAAAATAGGAAATGCTGAGTCGTAAGCATATAATCTTCTGAATTGTAAAAGTACTACAGTGGCACAGTTCACAGGCCCATAAAGCAATGGGGGAAACACAAGCCTTTTAAGCTCCCTGAGGAGGTAGCCACTGCTGACAAAGCATATTTTAGATTTTCTGAATTACGTTTAGATAGATTTCCACTTCTGCTTCAAATAATGTCTCATATAGTCAATCTTTATTTACTTAGTTTATTTTTTTGTTTTGCTTTGTTTTTTCCTTCCTTCCTTCCTTCCTTCCTTCCTTCCTTCCTTCCTTCCTTCCTTCCTTCCTTCCTTCCTTTCTTGTTTTTGAGACAGATTTCTCTGTAGTCCTGGCTGTCCTGGAGCTCACTCTGTAGACCAGGCTGGGATTAAAGGTGTGTGCCACCACCACCTGGTATCATTTAAAATTTTAATGAAATAGGTGGCTGGAGAGATCCAGTTAAGACTGGCTGTTCTTTCAAAGTTCCTGAGTTCAATTCCTAGTAACCACATGGCGGCTTACAACCATCTATAGGATCTGATGCCCTCTTCTGGTATGCAGGTGTACATACAGAATACTCATACATAAAATATAAATAAAATTTAAAAAATTTAAATTTTAATAAATAATTTCATATTATATAGAATACCAAATGTATCCACTCATTATTGATAATTTTTTTTAGAAATATTTCCTATGAAAATTAGCATCAAACTACTATAACATTTCTATACATGCAAAATTCCTTCTTTATCACCATTTCTGGGAAAATTCATTCTGAAAAATTATAAAAATAGCAAAAAGGACAAAACAATAAGATAACCATATGCCACAACTGAGAGTTAGCCAGGACCATCAAATATTTATTTTTAGTCTTTAAGAGAAGTAAATGTGGATTCTCAGCTGACCTGCACCTGGGCCAGAGAAGGAGCTTCCATGCCTCAAAGTGTGCCTTCTGACTTCATCCATGCTACCACAGGCCTTGGTCCAGGCCGTCGGCACAAGACATCTCAATGGCCAAAGCCTCCATAGCAATGCAGCGGCAGCCTCCTTATTTGTCAATGTACAGGAGCTTGAGATGGACATGAAGTCTGTGCCTGACCTGCAGCTCTGACTCTGATGTGGACAGAACTCGTCCAAGGATTGGGCATGACCCAAAGCTACCTCTTTGTGGAGCCTGCCACCATCAGCTACTCATTTGAGAAGGGCCCACTGAGTCTACACTTTTGTAAGGAACATACACTGTTCCTCTACCATCTGTCCTGCACAGGCCATTGCCAGCCAGGCTGCTCCAGGAGCTGATGGGCAGCTTCTGGACTACAGCTCATTCTTACGTATCTTGTCATCATTTACATACACATTTCTGTGTGTCTATCACCACACAAAGTACTGAGTTTCATGAAGGAACATTTAAGCTCACAAAAGTTGTACTGTAGTTATCATTCTTTGACCAGAGGGTTCCTCTGTCCCTTGTTTCTGGCATCTTTTTGTTTTTAGATGTGGATCTCATATGTTGCGCTTTACAGATCAATATGTTGTCTTCAGTCTCAAGAACTTTCCATTATGTTCTTGGCAGGCAGTTCAGTATTTTCCAATTATTTGTCTACCCTGAATCAATACTGGGTACATTTTCTGGTATCTATATGCTTATACTTACAAGCGAATTTAATGTTTCAAAGAATGTTTCTTTTCTCTCAAGGTCAAAACAATTCCAGTGTTGTATAGCATCTTCACATTTTACTTCCAGTCTTCATATATTTTACTTTTGCTTATCTATATAGCTTATGGTGTGTATTTTTCTTCCTGTGAGAAGGATTTACTCCCAAACATAGTCTTTCCTCTCCTGATGACATTGCTGTCATACTCTAAATTCTAGTAAATACATAGGTCTCTTTCTAAATCAATTCAGTTTTGAATCAGTATCACATCCACCATGTTTTCCCTTGCTTTGTGCTTTAGGGTATGTTCTGATGGCCCCTCATGTCTTGATGTCACTCTGATTACTTGTCGTTTTCTCAGGCTTCTGGACAGATTCCTTTTCACTTGTTTCAATACTGTCTTTTGTCTTCCTGCTTTAACGGTGCAGTTTGGTCTCTTGAAACCTTGAATCTAATATAAAAATGCAGGTGGTTGGGGATATGGCTGTGTGTTGGCCTAGCATACATGAGGCCCTCCGGTCAATCTTCAGCTTCCCTACATAATTTCACTTGAAGTAATTTGCTTTAGTATTCTCTCCATCCTCGTCCTGCCTTGAACCCAGAGCTATACTCAGCCTCTGGGCAAAGACCAAAGTGATCTTTCTTAATTTTTTTTTTTTTTTTTTTTAAAGGGTATCATGTAGCTCAGGCCTCATGAGCTCAGAATTTGGAGCTCACTATGTAGCTTAAGGTGATCTTGAACAATTTCTGGCAAGGTCAATTTCTTTTTAATACAAGGAATCCAAAATAGGATTTTGTACATGCTCAACAAGTTTTAGTTGTCAATTTTAGATTGTAATGTGTGTGTGTACATATACGTAAAATCTAAGTGCATATAGAGGCCAGAAGTAAACATTGGGTATTTTACTATATAACTTTCTGCTTTACTTTTTTGAGGAAGGGTCTCTGAGCTAAAGGTCAGTAGTTGGCTAGACTGACTGTTGAGTGCTTTCTAAGAATCTGAAATCACAAGCACTTTACCAATTGAGCCAAACCCATTAGTACTCAATTTTAGTTTATGTAAAGATTTATCTTTATTTAAAATTATGTATGTATGTGTAAATGAGTACAGGTTCCCTTGAGGCTAGAGGTGTCAAGTGTCCTGGAGCTGGAGTTACAGGTGGTAATAAGTTGCCCAACATGGCTTCTGAGAACCCAGCTCACACTCTGGAAGAGCGTACTGCTGAGCCGCCTCTTAATCAGATGGTGGCAAATAGCTTTCTCTTTTGTATTGTATGTTTTGGGTTTTTGAAGCAGGGTCTTAACCATAAATTTAGCTGGTCTTAAACTCATGGCCTCTTGCATCAGCATACTGAGGAATACTTGGCTCTGCTTCCTCTTCTTTAATTATTATAATAGCCTAGTGAATTTATTTTTATTGTATTATTCATATGTGCAGGTTTGTGTGTGCTGGGGTGACCCCAACTGAACTGAACTCTACTTCTAGCCCTGGCTTCATGACTTTCATGGATTAACATTAGTAATTTTAACCATTGTTTTTGGTGTCCTGTTGGTATTAGCTCTATTTATTCTTTCATTAGTTGATGTGGATTTGGATTGTTTCTAGTTTTTGGCTTTTAGAAATTATATTACGGGCGGTGGTGGCACACATCTTTGATCCCAGCACTCGGGGAGGCAGAGGCAGTGGATCTCTGTGAGTTTGAGACCAGCCTGATCTACAAAGAGATTATATTACTATGAGCATTCATGTAAAAGTTGCTTTTGTGTAGTACTTGTTTTCATTTCCTTAGGTATATGCTAAGGGGTGAGATCACTGGGTCATTTGGTAGATACTTTTGAGGAACTGACAAACTTCCACAGCAGGTACACCATTTCACATTCCCATCAATAAGATATTTTAGTTTTTCTGCATACTTGTTATTATTAGTACTTGTGTTATCTTTTTTTTTTTTTAAATCTTAGCTATCCTAGTGAGTATAAAATGATACTTCATTGTGGGTTTTGTTTACATCTCATAAATAACTTGGTTATTAGTCACTTACGTATCTTTGAAGAAATATGTGTTAGATTCCATTGCTCTTTTAAAAATTATATTTATTTATGGGGTATAGAAGTGTGTACACATGGAGGACAATTTAGGGGATTCTAGTCTCTTCTTCTACCGTGTGGGTTCTTGGGATAGAACTCATGTCATCAGACTTGGTGTCAAGTGCCTTTACCCAATGAGGCAACTCTCCAGTCTTCCATTGCCCCCTGCTCTTTAAAATGAGGTCATCTTTGTTGTTGAAATATAAGGGTTCTGTACATAGTCTAATTGAACACTCTTATCAAATAGTCCTTTGACATATCTTTTTTCTTTTTGGGCTGTTATTCTGCCTTTTCAATGGTGTCCTTGTTCATTTTGGGGTGCTGCTCTTAATTGAATCCAGAACCTCCTGCATGCCAGGCATACCCCTTAGCTATATCCCTAGCTCATATGGTGTCTTTTGAAGTACAGAAATTCTTAGTTTAGAAAAATAGTCCAAAATATCCATTTTCCCTTCTGTTATTTATGCCTTTGGTTAGTATAAGCAGAGGTTCTCTGTGTTGTGGCAGCCACTCCCCAAATAACCACACAGAGACTTAATATTAATTATAAATGCTTGACCAATACTTAAACTTGGTTTTAGTTGGCTCTTATAACTTAAATTAACCCATTTCTGTTAGTGTGTGTGCTTCTCTGAGGCTTGTTTACCTCGTGTTTGTACTTATCATCCAGCTTGATTCACACTGTCTCCTCTGACTCCGTCTTTCTTCCCAGCATCCTCTGCCCTGAATATCCTGCTTAGCTGTCGGCAAGTCAGCTCGATTAACCAATGAGAGTAACACATATTCATATTGTACAAAAATATTGTTCCACAGCATTTCCTCCTTTTTGTCTAATAAAAAAGGAAGGTTTCAACTTTAACACGTTCAAATTATATATATCAAAAAAATGTTACCAAGTAAGAATTACAGTTACAATATCCAGTCCATTTGTATTTGGCAAATCCAGAGACAATATTCTGTTATTTATCTATCTTTCTGAATCTAAAGTTTTATACCTAACTACCTTTTATCATAACTAAGGAAAACTTTAAGTCTAATATTTAGTCTTTAACTCTATCAAAGACCCCAGAAGGGTGAAATGTTACCTAACAACAAGGACATCTGGCTGCCTGGACAGTCAGCCAAAGTTCTTTTGTAACACTGGGGCATCTGACTGTGGCCTACAGGCCTAGTATATTTGACAGACTTTTTGGAGAAATGGAATTTTGAAGGACTGTCCTAACTTGTCTTGTCATAGTTTGGCAGTTGCTTTATTTTTTGTCCTGCTGGTTCAGTTTGGAGAATATACTGTCAGTAATTGAGGCAAGGGGATTTTTTTGCCCAAAAGGCCAGCTTTTTACATACATTAAGCAAATTCCATGTGGAGGTTCTTCAAAGCCCATCATCTTCTTTTAAAGAAAATTGGTGCTGTCAGGAACAGACATGTTCACTGTCATGAAAAGCCTTAGGTTATTAACATATTAAATGATATATTCTGTAGGTCTTTGAAGTGTTTGAATACCATTTATCTAAATATATCTGTTTAACCTTGTAAACATACCTAATATGACTGACTACAAGTTTGATTATTTTTTTTTTTAAGATTTTACTTATTTAGTATACAACATTCTGCTTCCGTGTATATTTGCACACCAGAAAGGGCACCAGATCTTATTACAGATGGTTGTGAACCACCATGAGGTTGCTGGGAATTTAACTCAGGACCTCTGGAAGAACAGCTGGTGCTCTTAACCTCTGAGCCATCTCTCCAGCCCCTACAAGTTTGATTATTATAGATGACTAGTCACCTGTATTTTTAAATTGTACATTACATTTTTGTTTCTTCTTTTTTTTTTTAATTTGGTTTTTTTTCGAGACACGGTTTCTCTATGTAGCTTTGGAGCTTGTTCTGGAACTTCTCTGCAGACTAGGCTGGCCTCAAACTCACAGAGATCTGTCTGCCTCTGCATCCTGAGTGCTGGAATTATGTATATTACATTTTTTAATGAGCTGCATAAGCACAGTACCCCAAATGAGTAGAAACATACAGTTTAGCAAAAATAACTTTAAATTTGTATTAATAAACCAAAGTCTATACAAATGTAAAATATTTTGAGATTAATTTTTTTATTAAAGTAGACTCAACAATCTACCCTTTTATCTCATCATTTCTATATCGTTTTCCTTTAGAAAGAGATCTTTGAATTTCACTCCTTTGTTTAGCTTTTTTCCTGACTATGACCAACCTGTAATCAACCCCCCTCCCCATGATGACAAACATCCATAACCCATTTTTTGGGACTGTGGGCATTGTTTTTTCTAGACTGCTTCCTGTTGTCTGGTGGCACTGGCATCTTTGGGGGCCCTTAAGAAATTTTAGGATAGTGGTTAAATCTTGGCTGGAGTAGTTTGTGAGGCTGGACCATCTCAGCCAGCATCCTTGAAGCTGTTCTGGATGCAGAACTCTGAGGAAACTGTAACAGAGGTTTACTGAGATCTTGGATTATCTGGGCCATCTCTTTTTATTGGTGTTTGGTCCCCTTGCTTTGAAAATACAATACTTTTAAAGGTAACTTACATATCTGTATTAATACAAGTATAAGTGTTGTATACAAGTTAGCCAAAGATGATTTTTTTTTGTTTTATGTATGAATAGGTAAAATATATGGTAATGTGTTTTGCAGTTTTTTAGGTTTATTTCTTTTTGTCTGTAGTCAAGATTTTCAGGGAGTCTTCTTTGTTTTGTTTGTTTGTTTGTTTTTCTTTTTGTTTTTCAAGGCAGGGTTTCTCTGTGGCTTTGGAGACTGTCCTGAAGATTTATTTATTTATTATGTATACAGTATTCTGCTTCCATGTATCTCTGCAGGCCAGAAGAGGGCACCAGATCTCATTATAGATGGCTGTGAGCCACCATGTGGTTGCTGGGAATTGAACTCAGAACCTCTGGAAGAGCAGGCTCTTAACCTCTGAACCATTTCTCCAGCCCATCCGGCCCTATTTTTAAACTTTTTAAGTCTATGACTGTATATAACTTTTTCTTTTCTCTCCCAAGCCTTTGCATATTTTTAAATACACTGTATCCCGTTTAAAGTTTTTTTTTTTTTTTTCCTATCTGGATCTGTCTTTACCAAACATCTGCATTATTTTTTGATCACATGAGACAAAGGTGTGTCAGCTCCTGCTGGTGCGGTTAGCTTAGTGTATGATGATTGGTGGCTGGCTCCTTCCTCATGCAGCTGCTGGGAGACACACCGAGTTACTGCAGCTTGCAGGAGAGACAAGACACTAGGAAGCTGTGTTTGGCTCTGTTTTTGTGTGTTTAGAACGTCTTGAAAGCTTTTTCAGGTTTTATGTGGATGTAGGTGCCTGATGTTTGCTCACCATATATAGGCGGAGTTTCTCTGTGTCTCTGCAGCTGCCCCCAAATAACCACTCAGAGACTTATTATTATAAATGCTCAGTCAATAGCTCAGGCTTGTTACTAACTCTTACAACTTAAATTGACCTGTATATATTATCTTCCCTCTGCCACATGGTGGTTCCTTCTTCCAGCACAGCATGTTCATCGCCTGTGTCATCTACATCTTGCTTGGAACTCCTCAGACTCTCCCCTTCTTCCACGCATTCTCTCTGGTTCGCTTGCCCAACCTTATCCTGCTTAGCTTCTTTATTAAGCCAATCACAGTGACATGCATTCACACAATGTAAAGGAATATTCCACAGGTTATACCTAAGAAGGCTTTATCTAATCCAAGGTCATGAAATTTTAGTTTTATAGTTGTTTCGAAGTGTGTTATACTTTTAGGTGTTACATTTAAGTCTGCCATGTATTTTGTTTTAAATCTTGGGTGACTTAGGAAAAGAGCCCACCTTTATTCTTTTGTGGGTAGGCATATAATTGCCCCAGCTCTTTTGTTGCAAAGACTATGTATCTTCACTGAATTCAGTTGACTGTAAATGTCAAGAGTTTGCCTCTAGACTCTAATTCTACCTCACTGATCTATCTGCTTCTTCATATAGCAGCTGCTGCCACCCCCAAGAAAAATCCAAACAAGTCTTGAACTCCTGATCCTCCTGTTTCTACCCCTAGAGTTGATGGCATTCTAGTTGTAATCTCTTACCCCTCCCCATTTCCCCTGAAATAGGTTTTTTTGTGTCTCAGGTAGGTGTGGGCTGTCTACATAGCTAAGAATGACCTTGAACTTCTTGGTCCTTCTTTACTCACCAAGTACTGAGATTGCAGGCATGTGCCACTATACTTGGCTCATTTGTGGTTATTTAACATGTCTTTCTCAAGTTTATTGTTCTTGTGTTTTATAGATTTTGACCTAAACATTTTTTCTTTGTTTTTCCTAAGTGCTAGGCATACAACTTTGGCCCTTGTGTATGCTAGGGAAGTGCTCAACTCCAGTTTTTATATGAGGAGTCCTTTGGATTCACTTGTCCTTCATTCTTAATGTTTAAATGCTTGCTTATAATTTTATTCTTTTTTATTGTTGTATTTTTTCAGGTTGGCCTCAAACTCACTATATGGCCTGGAATTCCCCAGTTTGCCACTTTACCAAATGTTATTCATTAACTTACCTCTTACTGCTCTATAGGGGTCAGAAGTAAAGGCCTCTCAGTAAGCAAGCAGGGACCAAAAAAGATCTTTGCTGGGTTAGGTTTCTGTTCATCACCACCCTCTGGGTCACCCAGGCTTATAGGAGGAGTTCCCAAATTGTTTTCACTACTGATATTGTGAATTCTGAATTTCCTTCTCTCTATAACTCTGACCCTAACTCCTTTCAGTTATTTCTTAGAATTTAAAGTTTTGCCTGAGAGAGAGAGAGAGAGAGAGAGAGAGAGAGAGAGAGAGAGAGAGAGAGAGAGAGAGAGAGATGAGAGAGAGAATGAGAATGTGTGTGTAAGAAAGAAAATATAGTACAGTATAAGAAAGAAAATATCACAGGGTTTGGTTAGACTTACCTAGGTGGATTGTATTCTCATTACCCTTGGGCATTCTGCAACCACTGTAAGCAGAGGCAAAAGAATTGTGAATTCTAGGCTAGCCTCATTTATATAGTGAGACCTTGTCTCAAAACCAAAAAACCAAGCAATTGTGATCCTTGACTTTCTCTTGTTCCTAGGTAGAATGTATGCTTAACAGCTCCTTGGTTGAATAGTCCACACATGCATACAAAGAAAAGTTTTAAACACTATGTTTAAAATGGGATTTTGTTACATTCAGTTTGACAGTGTGAATTAGAACTAATAAAATCATTTAAAATTTATTTTATTAATTTTGTTTGTTTAAGACAGGGTTTCTCTGTGTAGCTCTGGATATCCTGGAACTATATACCAGGCTGGCCTTGAACTGAAGAGATCCTCCTGCTTCTGCCTCCAGAGTACTGCCACCCCCAGACAAACTTTTATAATAGGAACAAAGATTGTAGATATCTGAAGAAACTATAATATGATAAGTAGGTGGATTGTGTGCTCATTGTCCTTGGGGTATTCTGTAACCACTGGCTTGTTAGGAGAGTGGAGCATATATAAATTCCACTTCACTCAAGCCCACCCACCAAAATCTAGCAATTTTTCAAAGAGCTATTTGGTTGGTTATTTGCTGTTTCTTGGCTCTTACTTACTATGCATGATAATCATATTTGCTAAGAAATAAATATGAAAATGAGAGGCTTGTGAAGAGACATCTAATGCTTGTATCATGGTATAGTTCAACACTGGAGGTTCTTAATGACCCTACCTTAGGAAGGGAGTTTGGATTCGTTGTATTTTAGAGAGGATACAGAGAGATGGTCCAGCAGTGAAGAGCACATAGTGTTGCTCTTCGAGAAGACCCCAGTCCAGTTACCAGCACCCACATTAGACTGTTCATAGTCACCTGATACTTGTTGCTTTTATGCAGAGCTGCACGAATGTGGCAGGTGCCTACATCCATCAGCGCATACACTCACGTTCGCAGAAATTTTATAAATATATAAATTTATATCTGAAATAGTGGGCACAGAAAATTCCAGTTATTTGTAATAACACATGTGACTTGACTGGCAGTTCTACCTCTTGTTCCTGAACCTCACATCCGTCCTTTTTCATGCATGGTCTTCATCTAGTGTAGTTTTACAATCTCTTTTCTGACTTTTATTGTCTTCAAATCTTAAGGTTCTTTCAAGATTTGCCCTGACTCTAGATCATGTATCCTTGTACATTCTTGTTTTGTTTTTGTATTCATTCATTCATTCATTTTGAGATAAGGTTTCTCTGCTTAACAGCCCTGGCTGTCCTGGAACTCACTCTGTAGACCAGGCTGGCCTTGAACTCATAGGGATTCATCTGCTTTTGCCTTCCGTGTGTTGAGATTACAGGTGTGCACTACCACCACTCTGCTTTCCTTTTACATTCTTAGAGAACCTCTCAAAGTTTATATTTATTATGATTATAGTTCCTTGGTTTTTTATATAATTTATCTTTTGAAATTATAATATAGTCATGTCATTTTCCTTTTTCTTCCAATTCTTGTCATACACTTCTTTCTCTAAAATTCTTAGTTACACACACACACACACACACACACACACACACACACACACACACACACACACACACACACGCGCGCGCGCGTGTGCGCGCGCGCGCGCGCACACACGTTATATACATATTTAGCATCCACAAATAAAATGTATTTATGTGTCAAGTCAGCAAGTAGAAGTATCACAGAGTAACCCAGAGTTTTATATACTTTTGTGCTTGTGGATAATATTTGTGATTTCATGGGGCTTTTATGAATACTTTAAAATCTTTTTTTTTTTTTTTTTTTTTTTTTTTGTTTTTCGAGACAGGATTTCCCTGTGGCTTTGGAGGCTGTGCTGGAATTAGCTCTTGTAGACCAGGCTGGTCTCGAACTCACAGAGATCCTTCTGCCTCTGCCTCCCAAGTGCTGGGATTAAAGGTGTGCACCACCAACGCCCGGCTTATTTTGTTTTTTAAAGATAGGGTTTCTCTATGGAACAGTTCTGGCTGTTCTGGACACACACGTTCTCTCTTTTCTCTCTGTCTCTCTGTATCTCTGTCTTTGTCTCTCTGTCCGTGTATGCACACACACACACACACACACCTGTGTGAGTTTATGTGCACCATGTGCATGCAGGTGCCTGAGGAGAGGAGGCTATCATAGTCTCCAAAACTGGAGTTACAGATGGTTATGAGCCACTTGGTGTGGCTGCTGGGAATGGAACCAAGGTCCTGTTTAAGAGCAGCAAATGCCACCTCCAGTGCCACTTGTAATCTTTTCCGCTTGGACTGTGTGTCCACTGCATTGTATACATCATTCACCTTTTCTGACAAAGGCACATTGAAACATTAGTGAAAAAAGGAAATTATAGGAATAACTAACCATTCTCTGTGATTTATATATAAAATGATTTATAAGCATTTGATTATTTAAAGCTTACCTTCAGAAACATGAAGTTGCCATATCCAGCTTTTGGTTCTCATATTTAACTTGTTTTATTTTCCTCTTGTTTATGACTTCTGACTGAATTAGAAAGATTTGTTTTATAAAGAGTTAATTGTTTCTATTCATACACATTTGTGGAGAAAGATGCAAAACCTTCCTGTGATTGGTGATGTACTTTTATTATAGGCTCAGCAAAACAGTCCTTCTTCTACGGGTTCTGGCAATACAGAACATTCTTGCAGCTCCCAAAAACAGATCTCCATCCAGCACAGACAGACCCAGGTAGGTTGGGGACCAATACATTGCAGAGTTATACTTAGGAGTAGACCTAACCAAATAGAAAGTCTGTAATGTAATTCTTTCTTGGTCTTCCCTTTACCTTTGACTGTACCCCCTTGTGTAGTAACTTCAGAATTTGTATTATGACCATTTCAGGTTCTTTGAAAGGCGTTTTAACAGGCCTTTCTTCACCTTTCAGGTCTTTTGTAGCAGGCATGCTTGTACTGCAGCATGGAGTGGAGACAAGAGCACACATTTTGAAGATTTCTGGGCCTAGGTTTAAATTCTGGCTCTACTGTTTACATTTAATATAATGTAAAATTAGCATGATTCCAGTCACCTCATGCAGTGGTGATAGTGGGCTTTCAATAAATGTTAATTTCCTACTTTAAGAAAGTAGTTTATTTCCTCAACTTGTTTACTCGGCAAAATGTGTCATACCAACAAAATTTCTTCCTTAAACAGTCTTTAGAAATTTTCTAACTTAGACTGTTGTAAACATTAGCAAATGTGTCTGAGAGCTTTTCCTGTGGCTGTAAATCCCAGCAATGAGAAGACTAAGTAAGGCAGGAGGATCTTGGTTTCAAGGCCAGCTCAGGCTGTCCAAAGAAAAGAAAGGTAAAGAAAAAGAAAAAAAGGTTATATTTGAAAAGAATAGTAGATCTTTGTTCCAACTATTGTGCTAAGTTAGTTTATTGGGTGTTCTTGTCTGTCCCCTGAACCCAGGATGCTTGTCAATCAAGAACTGCATGACAGATCTTAATTTTTTTGGAACCACCGGTGTTTGGACATTGAAGAGACCTAGATAGTTGAGCGCACAGTTTTCTGCCTTTCTACTTTCTGTCTGTTTCCACTAGGGGGCACATTTGTTGTTCCTAGGGACTTGTGTCCTGTCTCTGGAAGTCACTTTCTAGTCAAAGCTGGTTTCAATTCTATGGTGTCATATATATTTTTATTCAGTGTTCATTATTGTAAGAATTTGTGTAGTTAATTCCAGAACTAATGTTTTTACAGTACAGGTTAGTGGATGTTGCTGAGGTTTGGGATGAGTAAAGCAGATTTAATTTCCTGAGTTAGCTATCCAGCTTTTCATGTTAGCAAGTGCTGCTTAAAACAACAACAACAACAAAAAAAAAAACCACGAAAAATGTGATGGCATATAATGTTTTGTGACTAATTCTAAATTTGTTTGCTTTTGTCTTTGTAGTCTGACCTCACAATAGAAAAAATATCTGCACTAGAAAACAGTAAGAACTCTGACTTAGAGAAGAAGGAAGGAAGAATAGATGATTTGTTAAGAGTAAGTATGGGAGTATTAAGAGACTCTGTAACAAGCACCACTTCTGCATATTTGGATCATGTGCATATTGTGGATAATTACTACAGCCAGATAACACAGTAAACAGCGAGTGCCTGAGGAGGAACTAGAATCATATCCTCATTCCAAATACCTTCAACTTGGAGAATTTATGATGTAGTGTTTTGATTCTTTAATTTATGTTAGAGAAGCAGGTATGTGGAGTTGTAGTTCATGTAGAACTATTGGATTAAATGTCACGTTTTTATCATTTGAAAATACTCATTTTTAAATACTTAGTTTCTTTCCCCCTTTTTTTCTTTTTCTTTCTTTTGAGACATAGTCTTTCTTTGTAGCTTGGCTGGCCTAGAACTCAATATCTAGATTAAGCTGACCTTGAGCTCTCAATGATCTGTCGTCTGTCTCTGCTTCTGACCCCTATGAGTGTTGAATTTAAAGTGTGCAGCATCACACTTAGCTTTTGTTGTTGTTAAATGAGTGTGTGTGTGTGTGTGTGTGTGTGTGTGTGTGTGTGTCTGTCTGTCTGTCTGTCTATCTGTCTATCTGTCTATCTGTCTATCTGTCTCTGTCTGTCTGTCTAAACTTGTGTGAATGTATTTGCACCACTTATGTGCAGGAGACCATGAAGGTCAGGAGAGGGCATTGGGTCACCTAGAACTAGAGGCAGTTAGTGAACCTCTATGTGGGTGCTGGGTATTTAATCTGGGTCTTCTGCAAAAGCAGTGAGTGCTTTTAATTGGAGAGCCATCTCTCCAGTCTATGCTTGCATGTTAAAAACCTGCTTTCACATGGGCCATTCAGCTCATTGTGGATCTTTGACTTTCTACACTGTGTGTGTGTGTGCATGTGTGCACACACGTGCCATGCGTGTACAGGACTTAGTCACTGTGTAGCCTAGACTGGCCTTCAGTTTATAATCCTGCTGCTACCTGAGTGCTAAAATAATAAGCCAGTATCACCATGCCTAGCATCCTAGGATTATATATGCATATTTGCTTTTCTTTTCTTTCCCTCTTGTCCACTTTTCCTTGATTCAGGATATAATCATTTTTACTTGTTTTTAATTTTTTTTCAACTTTTACGTGTGGGTGTTTTGCCTGCATGTATGTATTAGCTCCACATATGTGCCTGATGCCCTTTGAGGCCAGAAGAAGGCATTGGATCCCCTGAAACTGGAGTTACAAATGATTGTGAGCTGCCATGTGGTTGCTGGTAATCAAACCTGGATCCTCTCCAAGAGCTCTTAACTGCTGAGCCATTTCTTTCACCTTTAGTTTTACTTTTTTAAAAACAAGGAGGGTCTCATGTATCCCATGTGGCCATCTGTTACTTAAAAAAAAGAAAAAAAAAGTATTTATTTTGTGTATGTACTTTTGTGCCTTGGTCTGCGCATAGAGGTCAGAGCACAGCCTTCAGGAATTATCTTCCCTTCCGTGTGAGTTCCAGAGATTGAATGAACTCAGGTCTGCAGGTTTGGCATTACGAGCCTTAACCCACTCAACCATCCTGCAAGTAGTTGTTACTCTTAAAAATTTGGTTCTTGGCTTTTGGTTTTTTGAGATAGCGTTTCTCTGTATAGCCCTGGCTTTTCCCGAAATTCACTCTATAGACCAGGCTGGCCTTGAACTCACAGAGATCCACCTGCTTCTGCTTCTTGAGTACAAGGGTTAAATTTAGGCATGCACCACTACCACCAGGCAAAAAAAATTTAATTTTGACAGGATTCAGAAATTGAAGACCTAGTGAGGACAGCTGTGTCTCTTAGCAATCTGTTCCTAGAAGTTTTCTTTGGCTTCTTTCATTCTCTTAGCCAAAAAGTTTAGCATATTCTGCATCCTCTTATTTTTCTCAATACATTGTTCTTCAGAGCAATATGCTGGTATGTATGTTGCAGGACACTTAGGAAACCAAGACACTGAATCTTGGGTACTTTGGTCCTGGGCTTCCTACCTTCTCTGTTTAAAGACTTTTCAAACAACATATTAGCAAACATCATCTTCTTGACAGATACAGAATATTTGTAGACTTTGCTAGATCATTTGAGCCCTAGAAGGAGACAAGACAGTGCCTGTCAATCCCACAAAATATATCTGTTCTTTTGATGATGATGAAGAAGAAGAAGGAAGAGGAGGAGGAGAACACTCAGATTGGCATCTGCAGAACAACCCAAGAAGATTTGTACTTTCTCTCTTCAGTTCTCCCTTTTCTATAACAGAAATACCCCTTACTTAATAGAAGGCACACTTGACCATAGGGCAAAATGCCCTGCTCTGTAGGAATATCTGCGCTGTTCCCAGTGTTACCCTGAACTATGTAACCCTTCCATTCTTTCCCCACAGCTTCTTGGCCACACACTTACATAAAGTGTGGGATGTTTGTCCATTTACTTCAGTGTATGTCTGGGAGACACCCAGCTTCATCTTGAGGAAGCTCAGAATGTACTTTATGCAATTTGTCATCACTGATCCAATTTTTTTTTTTTTCAGTTGAATAATTGTCCCTTCTTAGTGCTGGGATTAATGGTGTGTGTCACCACGCTCATTATTTTCTACATTTTCAAACTGATGGTTCCATTCCTTGTTCAGAATTACATTCCTTAGCCCCCCCCCCCCTTGTTAAGTTTCCCTATATTTGAAGGAAAAGAGCCATTTATTCTTGTATTTTGTTTTTGTTTTTCAAGACATGGTTTTTCTGTGTAACTTTGGAGCCTGTACTGGAATGCTCTCTGTGGATCACAGAGATCCACCTGCCTCTGCCTCCTGAGTGCTTGGATTAAAGGCATGTACCACCACTGCCCAGCAAGAGCCATTTATTCTTAATAACAATCTTTATTCATTTTGATTGTTGATTTGAAATACTTTGTGTTTGTTTGTGGTGTCTGAGTGTATTGTATGCACATGTGAGGCAGGGAACAGGCTCATGTGTGCTTATTGTATGAGAGAGAATTCCTCCCCACCCCCCCACCTCCCGTAGACCTAGGCTGATGGTCAGAAACCCCAGTGATCTTCCTCTGCCCCTCACAGTGCTAATGTCCACAGCCTGTCTGGGTTTTAATGTGGGTGTTAGGATTTGAACTCAGGTCCTCATGCTTACACAACAAGCACTCTTACTCGCCAAAGCATCTTCCCATCCCCCTGGGATTAGTTTTGTTTTTGTCCACTTGGGCACTAGTTGAATTGCCAACTAAAAATTTATAGTGAGATTGTCTGTGTAAAAAAAATCCTTACTCAAACTCCAGTATCTATTAGGATTTTGTTCAGAGTAGCTTTGTTGGACTCAACAAGGATTATGGTTTTACTTCCCCTCTTCATAGCCTGACGTTTGTCAAGATGATGGGTTTAGGGGTGTAGCTCATTTTCTACACGATACTCACCATTGAGATGGGGAAAAGTGTTGGAGAAAGACCCAGATTGAGATGGTGTAATATGTGAAAAACTTAAGTTGGAACTTGGTTTCACTTCTTGGGTGCTTCACCATCCTCTACTCCCATTGTCCTTTTCTTTCACTAGAGTCCCTGCTTGTCTTCTTCTGTGGATTGAACTCAGGGTCTCTTCTAGTTCCCTTTCTGTTGTTATAAAACAATTTGACCGAAAACAAAGGAGGAAAACAATGATTTTCCTTATATTCCCAGGTCACTCTAGCATTGAGGGAGTCAGGACAGAAACTTGAAGCAAAACCATAAAGAAATGCTGCTTGCTGGTTCATTGGCACATGGTTAGTTATCCTTCTTGCACAGTTCAGGACCATCTGCATAGGATGGGCTGGGTCTCCTACATCAAGACAGTAGTCAGCCATAGACATGCCTACAGGCCAATCTGATCTAGGCAATGTCTCAGTCAAATTGTTGTCTTTCAGATCCAGAACTGGGGCTCATCCATGCTGAGCATACATGGTCTACCACTGATCTGCATCCCTAAGCTTACCTCCTCCCTGCAAACGCAGCTGCCGTTTTTCTTCAAATAGACTAGAACTTGTAGACGTGATTGACCCTACCCCTTTTCCTTTCATTGCCTTAGAGCTCAAGCTAGCCTCTAACTCATCCTTCTGCCTCAGCCTCTTAAGTGCTGAGGTTACAGGCATATGCCTGGCAGAATTTGTGTTTTTATGCTGGAGAATGCTGAGGGGTGAAGTCACAGTTTTTTGGTTTTGTTTGTTTGTTTGTTTGTTTGTTTTTAATTTCCTTTCAGGCAAGCATAAGTTCATCATTGAGTTTTCCCATTTTAGTGAGATGTTGGGTGTGACTGCATTGTGTATTGTCAGCCAGCTCCTACCCATAGTATGGACTCCTAGAAATGATTAATGTTAGAAACCACACTTTAAATTGCCAGAGACTGATTCTGTTCATTTCTCCAGAGACTTGGAGAGAATGCTCTCATTCCAGAAGTATGTTAGATTTTATATACACACTACTTAGTGTTTTGCTTATAGGTTCTTTAGTATGAATTAGATAGTCACACTTCCTTTCCCCAAGTGCAGTAAGACTTTTCCTTTGAAAACATGGTCTATAGGATTCTGCAATAACAGTTCATATGAATAATTATGCCTGTGTAGAGAGTAGATACATTTGGAAAAGGAAGCTGTTTCACACAGACTGCTTTAAAAATGAAGCTGAGCTGGAAGAGGCACATGTCTTTAATCTCTTCGATTGGGAGGCAGAGATTTCTGAGAGTTCAAGGCTGTCTGGGTCTATAATAGTTCCAGTACATCCTATGTGGTGAGCTCCTATCTTAAACAAAACAACAGAAGACAATGGAGAGATGGCTCAGTGATTAAGCACAATTGCTATTCTTTTAGAGGACCCAGGTTTGCTTCCTGGCATCTACATGGTAGCTCACAAGCATCTGTAACTCCAGTTCCAGGGAATTCAATGCCCTCTTCTGGTCTCAGAAGGCATGCACATGGTACATATACATACATACATACATACATACATACATACATACATACATACATACATACATTTAAAGCTGAGATGTCTCAGCAAATTTCGTTTTTTTAAAAAGGCTTAAATCATTTAGTTGATAAACAATAGATTCCCCCCACCATTCAAGGAAATGTTATTTGGCAAGAGTAAAGGCTTTTTTTTTTTTTAAACAACTGAGGGATAAGTTCAGGAATTACAAAACTAGATTTGACCTTGAGTTAGTGGTTCTTCCCTTCTCTGTTATTTTAGGAGCCTTGAATTTTTCAAAGTATCTAACCCATCTTGTAGACTTCTGACCACAGCTAAATTAACTATGCACTTACGTTCTCAGATTCTTGAAGCAAGGATCTTATTTCTGTCTAGTATGGGCATAGATGGCCTGGCTTCTGGGGAGAATCATCCGTGAGGACTCAGGTTCCTTTTTCTTTAGAAATAAGCCAAGGATATAGCTCCTTGGTAAGCTCATGCTTAGCGTACTTACTCAAGAGCTTGGATTGGATCCATTGCACTACCGAAAGAACTTCTAAGTTGAAAACAGTAACTTTAACATAAACAACACTCATGGTAATCTAAAGGAGGATTTAAAGGGGTGAATTATTTCCTTTTCTCCTCCTAGAAAGTACTTTCTACTAATTTATCTTCCTTAAAACTAACTGAAAAATGTTTTCCCATTGAAGGCCAACTGTGATTTGAGACGGCAGATAGATGAACAGCAGAAGATGCTAGAGAAATACAAGGAGCGATTAAACAGATGTGTCACCATGAGCAAGAAGCTTCTTATAGAAAAGGTTAGTGATAATGTAGCCTGAAGTCTGTATTCTAAGGTATTTAACATATGTCATTGTATAACACCTTAATTGAGATGAAAATATTGAAATGTAGAATTTCTGAGAAATAAAGTTCTTGTGACTTGACAGTTAGACAAGTGTTGCCTTGCATGTACATCAGACCAAGATGCCCCAGGACATGCTTTCTGGCTGTTGATTGCCTGGAATGTGGAGTTGACAGCTTGTCCCTGTCGAGTTTATTTCAGGTGGTGGATGTCTCTCCTGTCCCTTCTTCTTTCTCCCCTCCCTTCCCTTTTCTCCCTTTTTGAGATGGTATGTGATTTACCAACAATGCTTTCCTTGATAATCCTATAATTTTCAGTTTGTAAAAATTGCTAATTAAGGGCTGGAGAGATGGCTCAGAGATTAAGAGCACTGACTGCTCTTCCAGAGGTCCTGAGTTCAATTCCCAGCAACCACATGGTGGCTCACAACCATCCGTTATGAGATCTGGTGCCCTCTTCTGGTGTGCAGATATACATGGAAGCAGAATGTTGTATACATAATAAACAAATAAGTAAAAAAAAGAATTTTTTTTAAATTGCTAATTAAAGTGTTATTCTTTGTTTTGGTCCTTTTACCTTCAGTCAAAACAAGAGAAGATGGCATGCAGAGATAAGAGCATGCAGGACCGACTGCGATTGGGCCACTTTACTACTGTCCGGCATGGCGCCTCTTTTACTGAACAGTGGACAGATGGCTATGCCTTCCAAAACCTCATCAAGTAAGTCAACTGCCAGGGTTGAATAGGGAATTTTTAAAGGTATTTGGATTTCTAAAGTTTTCTAATTATAGTCAGTAAAGAAAGGTAGGATCGGGCCTGGAGAGGTGACATAGGGTTCAAGAGCACTGGCTGCTTTTCCAGAGGTCCTGAGTTCAGTTCCAGTGTGTGTGTGTGTGTGTGTGGTTGTGTATCTATAATATTACCTTAACTATTTATTTGATTCGTTAGATTAGTTTCATCTAAGACTGGAAGGTAGATAGAGACATTGTGTTTTTATTAGTAATATATTTATTGCCTGTACTTAGGATCAAAAGTAGGGCCTCATGCATGGTAGGCAAGCACTTTTCCATTGAGCTAAATCAACTGTATGTTTTTTTGTTGTTGTTGTTGTTGTTGCTTTTCTCTTCAAGACAGGGTTTCTCTGTATAATAGCCCTAGCTGTCCTGGAATTAGCTCTGTAGACCAGGCTGGTCTCAAACTCACAGTGATCTGCCTGCCTGCCTGCCTCTGCCTTGTTAGTGTTAATGAAGTATAAGTAAGTTTGATCCCTGAAAGAAACCTACAAATATTTATGCTATGTATAATAAATACTTCATTAAAACTGACTTGAATTGTGCCGCACATCTTTAATCCCAGCACTCAGGAGGCAGAGGCAGGCGGATCTCTGTGAGTTCGAGGCCAGCCTGCTCTCCAGAGCAAGTGCCAGGATAGGCTCTAAAGCTACACAGAGAAACCCTATCTCGAAAAACAAAAACAAAAACAACAACAACAAAAACTAACTTGAATTATACATTAGTAGTTGTTGTTTTGTATATGAAGCATCAACCTCAAACTTAGTTCAAGTGTGTTACTGCTTCAAAAATGTACCAAATGTAGGGGGGAGGGGTTGTTATAGAAGAGTTTCTGTCCTGCTTGGTCCTATAGTCATTCAATCCCAAATAAATACACAGAGGATTATATTAATTATAAACTGTTTGGCCAATGGTTCAGGCTTCTTATTGGCTAGCTCTCTCCTAATTATTAAGCCATTTCTATTATTAAACTATGTATCTCCATGTAGTCTTGGCTCACCGGCGAATGCCAGGACCTGCTACTGCTTCGGCAGCTACATGGCATCTCTCTGGTGGCTTCTCCTCGTCTTCTCCCCAAAGTTCTCCTCATCTGGTAGCCCCACCTATACTTCCTGCCTGACTACTGGCCAATCAGTGTTTTATTCATCAACCAATAAGAGAAATGTTTATACAGAAGGACATCCCCCATCAGTTTGTTTATTTTAATAAGAAGAGGCTGTCAAGTCAGAGAATATCCTGAAAGTAAAGCATACTTGTGCATCATACCTGGTACCAGAGGTTCAGGGTCATCTTCTCTATGATCTAGGCATAACTGGGTAGCTCTAGTACTCTAAGGAAGTTCCACCAAGTCTTGCCATCCCATGGCACCTTGACCAAGAAGAGCAATTGCTGGCTCAACATTCATGAGTAGGGAGTCAGATGATATTGCTACTCATATCTCCTTTAGTAGCCGAAGTTTAGTATAATGTGCTTATATTGAATCTCAGGTAGGATAGTTGCTCCTACTGGTCTTTGACAATAGCTACTTCTTAGATGGTAGTCATTTGACTCAAAAAATTGGTGGGCATATATAAGGAAATGAAATAAATTTTGTTTTAAGAAAGAAATTCAGCTTTTGCTGATAGCATTTTGCTGAGTAAGCAACCTAATGCCTAGAAGGTCCTGAAAATTTTTTATTGCACCAGAGTATAACAGTGATGATGTACCTTTAATCACAGTACTTGGAGGCTCTGAGGGAAGAGAATTGCTCTATGGCAATACATTGTCCAAAAAGAAAGAAATGTAAACTGGGCCTGGAACTTGCTCTGTAAACCAGGCTGGCCTCGAACTCACAGAGATCTGCCTGCCAACTCCCAAGTCCTGGCATTAAAGGCGTGCCCTACCACTGCCCAGCCTGAAAATTTGTTTTTTCAACTACATTGCTTACTAGTTATTTATAGTCTGGTTGGGTCTGGAATGCACTTTGCTATTGAAGGAACTAGTTAGTGTTCAAAATATCAAGCTTTGTGGTTTAAAATGGCAGTGGGTCCAAGATCTAACTCTAATGCCCAAACTGACTTTGTGGAGCCCATTCTATATGGGGGGAGGGGAAAGGGCCTTGGTCCTCCCTCAATGAGATGATGGGACAGACTTAGTAGACTTCCTAGGGGAGGCCTTAGTCTCTCTGAGAAGCAGATGGGAGATGGGATGGGGGAAAGTAGGGGGAGTGGTAAGGGAGAAGGGAAGGGGGGAACTGGGATTGGAATGTAAAAAATAAATAAATAAATTCTTTAAAAAAGAGAGAGAGAGAAATTTGTTTTCTCATAGTTCAGGAGGCAAGAAAGTCTGTAGCAGAGCTCCAGAGATCAGTTATCCTTGACCTCTCCCAGGTTTAGGTGTTCCAGGACTGGTTTGTGGCTTATAGCTTTAGATTGTAACTGTCATCACATGGGATACTCCTGATGTGGCTCTGTTTGCTTTCCCCCTGTAACTGCCCTCAGTCATTGGATTTAAGGCTCATTATGCTAGCATGACTTCTTAACTAATGCAGTGACCCTATTTCCAGATAGTTTCTAGAGTTATCTGTTACATTTCTCATTCCTGTGACCAAATACCTAACAAGTAGCAACTTGAAGATTCATTGTTAGTTCCCTGTTGAGAGGGTATATTGTTCATGGTGATAGGGAAGGCATGGCCACTGAAGTAGCTGGGTCCTTGGCAGTGGGGCTGGGGGTGGGAATGTGGATGGGAGAGGTGTAATACATTAGAGGAGGAGATGAATACATTAAAAATAGTAGGTATGGGGCTGGAGAGATGGCTTAGCAGTTAAGAGCACTGGCTGCTCGCCCAGAGGAGCCAGGTTCAATTCCTAGCATCTACATGGCAGCTCATAACTGTCTTAACTCCAGTTCCAGGGGAGCTGACACCCTCACACCAATGCACATAAAATAAAGTTAAACATATTTTAAAAAATAGTTTGCAACATACGTTTCCTATTATAAGACATATTACAATTTATTGTTGGTTTTGTATTCCCAAAGTAAATCTAAATGAAGACATTGCTTAAATGACCTTATTATTCATATGCACAGCTGAACAGTTTCAAGAACCTCCAAGGGTTGATAGCAGAATATGACACTGATTGTTGGTGTATCTGCTTTCATGCCTAGGCAAGAGTTCTCACAATATGTAGTCTACAATTTCTCCAAATGTGTTTTGGAATCTATGTACCCTGTGTTTTTAGTATATGTATGTATAGATCGTCAGATAAATACGTGGTCATAAGCCTCTTTTGTTGAGTCTGAAGAGATTAAATGTATGCACTCATAATACTGTATTCTTTAAAGGCATAATGTAGCACTCCACTTGGCCACTCTACTCTATAGTTTCAGCATTAGGTTGTATGGTAATTGCCAGAGTTAACTTGAGACACTCACGGCTTCTGAGAGGGTGGGCATTTCATACCAACTTTTCCTAATTAAATGCCGATTTATTTTCTAAGCTACTAAGAGGTAATCTGAAGGTTGTTCCTTTCAAGTCTATAAGAGCCTAACAGATACTTACCCACTTTCCCTCACCATTAAGTCATAACTAGTACTCATTCCAAAAACACTCTCCCTGACCCTGAAGGCTAACTACAGACCTCTTGTCCACGAAGTCGTCAGACATGCAGGTGAAAGTTGTTTGTATTCATTCCACAGCAATGACAACTAAATTATTTGCCTTTTCTGTGCCATATCTTTTATATTTCTAGGCAACAAGAAAGGATAAATTCACAGAGAGAAGAGATAGAAAGACAACGGAAAATGTTAGCAAAACGGAAACCCCCTGCCATGGGTCAGGCTCCTCCAGCAACCAATGAACAGAAACAACGGAAAAGCAAGACCAACGGAGCTGAAAATGAAACGTATGTTCTTGATGAAGTAAAATGAAATGCTTCTTACCCCTGATGTCTTGTTGAATGCCCTGGAAACACCTATAAATCAAAGAGGCCCCTGGAATTTGAAGATTTATTTTTCTAGACATGTTAATGGATTCTTTCAACTCATATTAAAAGCTATGTAAAATACATTAGCTGATTTTCTTAGCCATGCTCTTCATTCAGAAAGTGAGAAATGAGAAAGTACTGTTACTTATGGACAGCATATATTTTATTTTGCCTGTTTATAATAAATATATCATTATTTTCGCTTATGTGTAGCTATAGGTTAGGATATATTGGTATCATTTTATGGAAATCAGTATTATCTTACGGAGTTTATCTGGCTAATATTTTAGAATGCTCTTTACTGGTTAAAAGAGTACTTAGTCAACACAAGCTTAGGAGTAAGCCAAGAGGGACTGGAGATGACTCTGTGCTGAGCACTGGTTGCTCTTGTAGAGGACCAGGGTTCAATTCCCATCTCCCATATGGCAGCTAACTACTGTCTGTAACTCCAGTTCCAGGAAATCTGGTGCCCTCTTCTTACTTCCAAGCACACCAGGCATGTATATACTGCATAGACATACATGTAGTTAAAACACCTATACGTGTAAATAAAAAAAAAAAAAAAAAGGTAAGCCAAGAATAAAGTAGCTGTTTTTTAGGAAGAGAATATTTCATGATAAGACCATTCTTGACCTCATAAGCATTCCTCACTCCCTTACCCCCATGACCCCACACCCCACTCTGGAAACCTAAGAAACCACTAATACAACAGTTTTCAACCTGTGGGTCTTGACCCCTTTGGGGTCACTTAAGACCATCAGAAAACACAGATATTTATGTTACAGTTCATAATAGTAGCAAAGTTACAGTTATGAAGTAGCAATGAAAATAATTTTATGGTTGGAGGTCACCACAACATGAAGAACTATATTAAAGGACCGCAGCATTAGGAAGTGCTCTAGTATCTTGAAATACGGTCATCTTTTTTCTGTCAGTCAACACGCCTCAGCCGTGTTTTATCTTTTTAATGTTTGTCAGTACACAGAAACACATTATCTTGTAATCTCTGTAAGTATGCTATTTCCATTACTGTTATATTAAAAATTCAGGAACTGCATCTTTTGTTTCAATGAGACAGATGCTTAACCAGTCCTCACCCCATGTTAGGAAATCTACCTTTGACATGTACAGAGCTTGAAGGATGCAACCCCAGTTTTATATGTTCATAGTTTATATAGCAGAGATGAACATCTGAATAAGCCAAAATTGACTTAAGTATAGTGATAAAAAGTTTCCACAGTAAACTAAGTTTGAGAAACACTTGTTGGTATAGTAGAGTATTTTTAAAAGTAGAATACTTTGTATCAAAAAGTCCAAACATTAGATTTAAAGCTTCTCTAGACAACTCAAGTCATTGTTTCCTTTCTTGAGTCCTGTGGTTATTTGCATTGGGGTCTACCCTCCAGTATTACTTGAAAATTACTTAATGCTGGTGCCCGAAACCATTGGCTTAAGAAGGATAAAAAGGTGTGGAGTGTGGGTGCATGCATGCCACGAATACGATATGCCACAGAACAATAATTAGAATTTAATCTAGACCAGGAGTGTGTTCATGAGTGGTTACCATCTGCAGTCTTGTGTAAAAGCCAAGCTGGAAGGCTTTCAGTCCACTTTGTAATTAGAGTGTCTATGACTTGGCTCTTTCCTCTGACCAGAAGCCAAAAACAGGCCTCTAGAGTGAGTCACGTTATCCCTTCTGATAAAGGCATGGAGAATCCCTCCCTCCCTCCCTCCCTCCCTTCCTCCCTCCTCCCCTCCCTCCCTCCCTCCCTCCCTCCCTCTTTCACTGGAGAGAAATGGAGTACTAGATACAGATATTTCTGCAGCTGTGGACTAATTGCAGCAGCCCTAGAAAATTTGTTATTACTTTTTTACTCTTGTAGTTAAATCTCAGAGGCCCTGTTTTGTGGCTCTTTATGCTAGAATGATAGCTGTGTCCTTTGTCCTGGTAATTTAGTATGCATATAAATAGTGAAACTTCAATCTTTGAAGTAGATGAATGTGAGGGGGGTAGAAATGGAGAAAATTTACTTTTTTTTTAATTCTTAGGATACAGGATATATGCTTGGAGTAGGTGGAACTATCAATGAGTGCTTGCCCATCAAGTCAGACCTTTCTTTGTTCTTTTTTACATTCTCATTAAATAGTTAAAACATTTTTTTAGGTAGATATTTTGACTTATGTAATATGTCACTAAATATTTCATAAGTAATGTAAAGATATGGCTTATGTGTTTTTCCTTCCTCAAATTAAACTTAAGGGTTTTGAGTCTTCTTTACATCTCATCTGAAATTACTAGTTTCCTTTTGATAGGAGGTCTTAAAATAACCTGGCTTTTAGTCATACTAAACATGAAAACCACATTTGCTGTAGTAGCATACTTTGAGTATTTCTGTTTATAAGCATGTTATTACGTCACATAATTTACTGAAATTGCTACCATTGTTTTTTCAGGTTAACCTTAGCAGAATACCATGAACAAGAAGAAATCTTCAAACTCAGATTAGGTCATCTTAAGAAAGTAAGTATTTTGGGAAAATGTTTTTTCTTTCTTTTGGTTTTTCGAGACAGGGTTTCTCTGTGGCTTTGGAGGCTGTCCTGGAACTAGCTCTTGTAGACCAGGCTGGTCTTGAACTCACAGAGATCTGCCTGCCTCTGCCTCCCAAGTGCTAGAATTAAAGGCGTGCACCACCACCGCCCGGCAGGAAAATGTTTTTCAAGAGATGTAATTTCCACTTTACATTTGATACAGAAATGATTGGACAAATATAATCACAGCTTTGCATTGTGCAGGAATCCTGCATTGCTACTGTCACGTTCATGCCTTATATACAGTAGGATTTTTATTTTCAAGCCAATGCAAGCCCCTAAGTGAGAGTGTATTTTACCCCAGTGACCTATCTGTAGAAAATGTGTCAAATTTATAGAGCTACCCAGGTGACTGTCTTTAAAGCATAATATACAGGACTAATATGTCTGAAATTGATGGTAGGACTCCTGTGCTAGTTTGAGTATAATTTAGCAGCTCTTTTTGTTTGTTTGTTTGTTTGTTTGTTTTGTTGGTGGTGGTTTGTTTTGTTTTGAGATAGGGTTTTTCTGTAGCTTTGCAGCCTGTCCTGGAACTCTCTCTCTGTCAACCAGGCTGGCCTCAATCTCAGAGATCTGCCTGCCTCTGCCTCCTGAGTCTTGAAATTAAAGGCATGTACCACCACTGCTCAGCTCAGCTCTTATTTCTTACCTAAAATAACTAAAGAGAATATATTGTACCATCCATATTCTAACCCCTAAAAAATTTGTTGGTGATAGTCATTGAGATATCTTTTTATTGAGGGTCAGAGATACGGTGTCTGTTCTTGGTTTTTTTTTTTTTGTTTTTTTTGTTGTTTTTTTGAGACAGTCTTGTTACACAGCTCAGCCTGGCCTTGAACTCAGGATCCTCCTGTCTCAACATTCTAACTTCTGGGATTACAGGAGTGTGGCAGTGTACCTTGCTTATCATTTTCATGTGTGTGGTGTGGAGTGGGGTTTTGTTGTTGTTGTGTTGGCGTACTTGCCTGTCTCTGTGTGTGCTCATGGGCATGACTCCAAAGTTAAGAATGCTAGACAAGTAAGTGCTTGACCATAGATTTAACATCTCTAGCCCCAAATATCATAAATGTAGAATGTAGCTTTTTTATAAAGCTCTTACATTGAGCAGCCTAGGTGGTAGAGAAACAGCTTAGTTGTTAAGAGAGCTTGCTGCTCATTTAGAGGATCCGAACTTGGTTTCCAGCATGTCTGGCTACTCATACTGTCTGTAACTTCAATCCCAAAGATACGACATCCTCTCCTATCCCCTGCTGTCCCCTGCATACATATGGCATGCACATAGAAACACATACACATAAATAAGAAATAGAACCCTAAAAATTTCAGCCATCTATACATTACTGGTGGATGGTATTTATGATGATGGTGGTCAATAAACATCTAATAAATTGTTGCTGGTGTTGCCTTTTTATGTGACATTACTTTTTTTATAACACACACACACACACACACACACACACACGATTTCTTAGATGTTAAATTAGTGGAATTTAAGGTATCAAATGTAATATAAACCAAAAGTAAAGAATCGGACAACAAACCAGGATTTTGTAAGGTTTTTGCAAAGCTTGTATGTATGTGCATAAAATATTATTCTTGGAAAGTTACCAGCTGTTACATCTGAGGTGTGGATGATGGAATAGCAGTTTGACTAATCTTTTCAATGCAAAGTGTCTTCTATTTGTTTTTTACAAGTGAAATAGATGTCATTATTTTTAAATGGAAAGGTAAAGTTTGCTGGATTCTGAGCTTTTTTTCCTCCCTTCCCCCTTTTCAGGAAGAAGCAGAAATCCAGGCAGAGCTGGAAAGGCTAGAAAGGGTTAGAAATCTACATATCAGGGAATTAAAAAGGATACATAATGAAGATAATTCACAGTAAGCAACTTGGGGTATAATGGGCTGGAGATTGCTGAAAATTTTATGACATGTCTAAAACAATATTTTCACTTACAAATTTGCCAAATGAATGTAAAGTATATGTAGTTCCTTTTTAGGTTATAATTTTATGAACAAAATTATAATCTTTGTATTAAAAAGTAAGTTTATATATCTGTATATACAGCACTTTACATGATTAGCGTTTACACAGTATAGCTTGGCAGCTGTAAGTATGTATGGGGTATGGCAGATAGATCTAGCCAAAGAGCCTTGAAAAGTGGAAGCATTGGCCACAGTGGTGCTGTAGAAAGATGAGAGCACATTCATTTTCTGAGTAAGTAAAATTAGTACAACATTAATTATAAATTCACACTCACCTTTGTTTATAAGCCTAAAATTCAGGAGAAGTAGCTTACAAGTGGGAAATGGCTTTTATCACTGATTAGATCTTTCCTTGTGTATTGTTGAGTCTGTAACATTTTTTTCATGTAGCTACAGCTTGAATATTTTTGTTTGACCATGTGAACCATGACCATTATTCTGTCAAGTGGGAGGTACCAGCACTTACCATTTACTTTGACCTTTATCAGAAAGGAATGAATCAAAAGTGCCCTTTTGATCTCATACTTAATCTTCATGGCAATCCCATAATCTCTCTTACATCCATCAATCAGGAAACAAGTTAAAGAAATGAAGTCAATGACTAGAAGTCCAAATCAAGAGTCATTTAAATCTACTTAATTTAAACTTCCATGACATAATATTATCTCTCCCCCACAGGCACACTCCTTACTTAACTTCAAAGTAAAGGAATTTCAGGATTAGTAGGGAGACTTTAAGATTTTTTTTTTTTAAAGTACTGGGGTTGAAGTGAAGTGTAAGTTTGAAATTTGCCTTATGCAAAGTAGGCGTGCAGTCTACTACAAGCTATATCCTTGTCTTGTTTTGAGATAGTGTCTCACTATATAGCCCTGGCTGGCCTTGAGCTTTCTTTCCTTTTCCCTCTGCCTCCAAAGCACTGGGATTATAGTGCATGCTCTACAGGAAGAATCTTTCTTGGGAATACACTGTGTCCTAGACTTAGATTTACCATAGACTTATCTAATAAAGAGGGAAAAATGAGTTGAGTTGGTTGGATCAGATCTATATGCATTCCAAGCACTTGGGAGGCTAAAGCCAGAGTATACTGAGATCCTGTCTCAAAAGGCAGGCCATGATGGTGCATACTTGTTACTCCAATCTCAGCAGGCTGAGCCAGGAGGATTGGGAGTTCTAGGTCAGAGTATTCCCTGTCTCCAAAAACTCAGTTAGCTGGGTATAGTGGTACACAACTTTAATCCCAGCATTTGGGAGCTAGAGGCAAGTGGATCTCTGTGAGTTCAAAGCCAGCTTGGTTTACATAGTGAGTTCCAGGCCAACTAGAGCTACATAATAAGATGTGTCTCAAATGGAGGGGTCAGGGTAAATTCACATAAAACACATGAAATATTTTACTTTTTAAAGGCAATATAAAAATACCTTGGAAGTTTATATAATTTTAAAATGATGAGAAAAAGAAAGGAGATCAAAAACAGCCCCAAGTTTAGATGTGGCTTCTGACACTAGAACCAGTATCAGGCTATAATAGCTGTTACTGTTTGTTATAATTGCGCTGAGCTGTGTAACTGTGCTCATAGTTCACTCTACTGGTACCAGTTGTCAAACTCTGAGCAGTGCTTTATAACGAAGCATTTATTGTTGGAGATACTATAGGAATACTGGACTATTGAAGACTATAGTCTTTGACTTCAGGATGTTACAAATTCCATTTCCACAGATTTAAGGATCATCCAACGCTAAATGACAGATACTTGTTGTTACATCTTTTGGGTAGAGGAGGTTTCAGTGAAGTTTACAAGGTAAGTAGAAACAACTGGGTACGAAGAGAGGGTAATCTGATTTGTGAGGTGGGAGTGGGCTTGAGACAGGAGCTCCCTCTATAGCCCAGGCTGGCTTGTAACTCATGTAGCTCTAACATTCACAGCAATTCTCCTGCCTCAGCCTCCTGAGTATTGTGATTCTAGGTATGGGCTACCATGTCTGCTCTTTACTGTTATTAAGCTAGAAAAATTAGATATCTTTAGAATTTTTTTGTAATTTTATTTGTGCGTGCGTGCGTGCGTGCGTGCGTGCATGCGTGCGTGCGTGTATGTGTAGACATGTGTGTGTAGATGTTTGTGGAGTTCAGAGGACTACATGAATAGATTCCTTCTACCTTGAGTCCCCAAGACTGAACTTAGGTTGCCAGGATGGGTGGTAAGCACCTCTACCTACTGGGCCATCTTGCTGGCTTCAAATTGTTCATTTGGAAGCTGGCTTTCTGATTTAGGGAAGACTCATCCCGAGCAGATCTGCATTTTTAAAAGGCTTTCTTCACTTAGTGCTTCCTCAGGCCCTACAAGGAGGGGAGTCAGCCAGTTTTCAATACTCTTCAGCTTCATATCATGTTCACCAACAATTTTCTACATACTTTTTTGCACCTGATTATAAATGTAAAATTGATTTGTTGTGTGATCTTCCAATGTATAACTGTGGAATCTCTTTTCTAAGGTACAGAGATGTGGCCTCTGCTGTTAAGATTTCTGTTTATTTATTCACAAATTTATATGTAAGAAGTCTTCAGAGTAAAACAAATGCCTTTGCTTTAAGAAGAAGCAGTAAAACCTAGTGCTTGTGTTTTTCCTCTTTGTGCAGTCATGGGTCTTCAGCATTGGGCCTTCAATGTGTTTGCAAGCATTCTGTCACTGGGATATATCCCAGGCTGTTTTCTCTTTTTTAAAATGTTAACTTTTTGTTTAAAAACTTTATTTATTGGGGCTGGAGAGATGACCTCTTCCAGAGGTCCTGAGTTCAGTTCTCAACAACCACATGGTGGTTCACAACCATCCTGTATGAGATCTGGTGCCCTCTTCTAGTGTGCAGATATACATGGAAGCAGAATGTTGTATACATACTAAATAAATTAATAAAATATTTTTTAAAAAACTTTATTTAAAAATACATTAATTTGCCGGACGTTGGTGGTGCACACCTTTAATCCCAGCACTCGGGAGGCAGAGGCAGGTGGATCTTTGTGATTTCGAGACCAGCCTGGTCTACAAGAGCTAGTTCCAGGACAGCCTCCAAAGCCACAGAGAAACCCTGTCTCGAAAAAACCAAAAAAAGAAAAATTAATTTTTCACTTGGGAGGCAGAGGTGGGCAGATCTCTGTGAGTTCAAGGCCAGCCTGGTCTACAGAGCGAGTGCCAGGATAGGCTCCAAAGGTACACACAGAAACTCTGTCTCGAGGAAGAAAAAAAAATTAATTTTTATTTTGTGTATGTGAGTACTTTGCCTGTAAGTTTATATATAATATGTGTGCAATACCAGTGGAGGCCAGAAGAGGGCAACAGATCCCTGGGACTGGAGTTATACATGATTGTGAGCCACCATTTGGGTGTGGAAATCAAGCTTGGGTCCTCTGGAAGAGCAGTCAGTGCTCCTAGGCAATGAGCCATCTCTCCAGCATCTTAACTATTAATTGTTATTAGTTTTTAGAGCCCAGATTAGCTTAGAACTTGTAGTCTTTGCCTCCTGAGTGTTGAGATTACAGGTGTATATGCTAGAACCAGCCTAAATGTTAGGTTTTTATTGTGATGATATATGTATAAAATTTACATTTTTAACTTTGTTTTTTAAGAAAGGGTTTCTCTGTGTAACAGTTCTGGCTGTCCTGGAACTCACTTTGTAGACCAGGCTGACCCCAAACTCACAGAGATCGCCTGCCTCTGCCTCCCTAGTGCTGGGAGTAAAGGTGTGAGCCACCACAACCACCCCCCCCTTTTTTTTAAATCTTGTTTTTAAAACATTTTCACACGTTAGCCCAGACTGGCTCTAAACTCACAGTGTAATTCAGGGTGGCCCCAACTTTTGGCAGTTTTCCTGTCTCAGCCTTCCAAGTATTGCTTTAATTATTTTTAAGTGTATGCATCAGTGGCATTAAGTACACTCACTTAATGTGTATCTGTTACCACTGTGTACCATGGCCGTACCTTTAGACCAGTGCTGATTTGATTTTCAGCCCATTATTCATACTTAGTCATACTTTTAAAGTCTGTACTGGTAAATCTGACTGACAGATCTGTGGTTACCTTTTGTTTGCAAGTAACATAGCTGAGCTTTGATGACATAGTTGTCCTCGCTTCTTAGAAAGGGTTGTGAGCAGGGAGACATAGTTAGCTTGTTGATGGTTTTATGTACCCTTGTGGTAACATTTTGCAAGAAAACTTTTGTCTTGTTTTCTTTTTAAATCAAACATTTAAAAACAGTAGTTAACTGGGGCTGGAGAGATGGCTCAGCGGTTAAGAGCCCTGACTGTTCTTCCAAAGGTCCTGAGTTCAATTCCCAGCAACCACATGGTGGCTCACAACCACCTTGAATGAGATCTGGTGCCCCCTGCTGGCATGCAGGCAGAAGACTGTATACATAAAAAATAAATAAAATCTTAAAAAAAAAGACAGCTTTAAAAAACAAACAAAAAAACAGTAGTTAACTACTACAAAACAGACAGCAGTGCCTTGACCAATGCCTGTTACTAGGCCTGAAGCTTTTACATCCTTTTCAAGGGGCCATGCTAACCTCTCCTTTCATAAACACTATTCCTCCCACAGATGAGTTCTGTTTAGATTTTTCTACCCTTTTTGATAAGCATAATGCTCTCACAGACTAGGTTTTTTAGAGGAAAGGTGTCCTGGTATATTCCTTAGAGTGTGAGAAAAGTATATTTGTTTCATTGCTATGAAGCAGATACACACACACACACACACACACTCTCTCTCTCTCTCTCTCTCTCTCTCTATATATATATATATATATATATATATATATATATATTAGATTTCGATTTAACCTGGGTAACAAGTGCCTAGTTTGATAAATAGCACCCTAGTTGAGGTATTGCTTTCCTAGAGAAGTGTTGGGGAGACCTGCAGAATGTCTCTGTTCCTAGGGGTATTCTGTTCACCTGTGTCTGTGTGTGCATTTGTGGGAACTTATAGACAAGCATTACTTACCCCATGCTAGTCCTGGCAGCCCTGTCGCTCTTTAGGAAAGCCTTTCCCTGTATGCTACTTTGCTTTTATTTGGTACGTAGATGTGGCACCATATTTAAGGTTGTGATTTTTGCTTTTGTTTTGTTTCGGTTTCTATTTTAGTAAACACAACATACTGAGTTGTTTTCTACTTTGTGAATGATCATACCAATGATCATATCCAGCTGTGTTGTTTTCTATAGGAAGCAATTAGTGTATTTCCCAGGTTTTCAAGAGTAGGGAGACAGTGTTGACACATGTGAGCTCCCCAGGCTAGTGGAGGGTGAGAGACACTTGGTGAGAAAAGTCCTAGATGAGGAGGGATTATGTCCAGAGTGAGCATTGTTGGGAGGAAGTATGAGGGCATGGGTTGGCTTTCTGCTTGTGGTGTCTGCTTAAGTTTGTCTTCTAAATCCCATGGTGCCAGTGTGTCTGGAAACTTCTGAATTATCTAATCACAAGTTTCAAGAAGATGGTTGCAACACTGGAGCAAACATGACGTGTTGTCATTTGCTGCAGCTTTCATTTAATAATGTAGTTTGGACTTTGTGTTGATCTGTTAAATAGAAGCTTCAAGTGCATTCCCTGTGAATTCTTGTTAGTATTTATGTAAATATAATTTCTTCCCTTTTTCTTTTTTTAATAGGCATTTGACCTAACAGAGCAAAGATATGTAGCTGTGAAAATTCACCAGTTAAATAAAAACTGGAGAGATGAGAAAAAGGAGAATTACCACAAGTAAGTGATGCTGAAGTGCTTGATATTTTCCCACACATTGATGATAGCTGTGGTTCTTGCATTGTGAAAGCTTTGGATGAACTGTTGTTGGTTTCCTCTCACCTCCTAACTGTCTCAGCAAAGGAAATATATTCCATGTCTTACCCTTTAGAAAACTTAGAAAACCAAGACCATTAGAGACTAAATTTAAATGCAGCCATCCCTTAATCTGAAGCCCATATTTAAAACTCCCCTTCTATTGTCTCTGAAGATTACACTAAACAAGGTAGGCACCAAAACCCATTGTTTGTCTGTAGAAACTCAGTGAGAATGCCCAGTGGTCTTGGGGAGGAGACAGTGGGGCTAAAAGGATAGAGTCCTGGTGTTCCCCAATGGCTCATGCTTGACCTCAGCCTCTCAGTACATCTCAAAATTCTGTGATTTCAGTGCTTCACTTCCTATGGTTTCCTTTCTTGAGAATGCCAGTAAAGTGGTAGTCCTCATCTATTCTTAGGATTGAGGGTTAAGGGAGTGGTTTCCTTAGATTAAATAGTTACTACATATGCAGCTATGGATTTCTTTGTTCCATTCATGTCAGCTTTGCCATATTCCCCCCTGAGCTTCCAAACACTGGCGTTCATGGCTCATTTGCTTTGGAAGCTTCAGACTTAATTTGCTATTAGGTTCCCTGCTGTGCAGTTTTTGTCTCCTTATGGTAGATAGAAGTATTGAATGAGACAGGTTCTGTCCCTGAAGGAGGCGACAAGTCCCTTTGACAGTAACAAATGCTTCCTGTTATGGAGACAGCCTTGGTATTTAGCTTTTTTTTTTTTCCATCATAAGACTTTGGAAGAGAAAAAAAAAGGGATTGAAGAACCCTTTCAGTTAACTTCTAAATCTTAAAAGGAAAATCAAGTATTTCCTCAACAAACAGTTCTTCATGCCTGGACTGGGATAACTCTTGCTTTAGACCTATTGTACACCAGGGACCTGCTAAGTCTTTCTGTTCCACATTGATTGGTAGCAGAACTCAGCACTGCATCAGTGAAACAGGCTTTAAGCAGAGGTAGGGCAAGGTATGATATATGCCTTGTGCACAACTCCCAATGTGCACAAGCTCACTTGACAAGCAGCTGCAGTCCAGATGTTCCCTAGGAGCCAGATACATTATTAAAAGTGCATTCCAGTCACTTGACATCGGGATGAATGGCATGCAGTAGTGACTGCCAGGAACACTTCAGGGAAGGAAACCACATGTTCTGACCAGTTTTTAATGAAAATTATTCTTGTATTGAGACTTGTGGGAATGGTTAAGAGTGTTGAATCAGGATATGCACCTCTACAGGTTCCTTATAGATACCCTAGGTGCCTGTTCTGTAGCTTACCTATACATTGGCCACTGTAAAATAGTTGGTTCTAGGGACCAATGATGGTCAACCTTGAGAACATAATTTCTCTTCTGGGACTTGTACATATTTTGCCAAATCATAGACTTCAGATCTAGGTTTTAGGCTGACCTTAAGAAAACTGTGATATTGGATACCAGAGTGACTTTGGAAGGTCATTCAGCTTATCTGGCCTTTTGAAATGGGTTAAAGTTAGGTCCTAGACATATTTGGCAAGAAGTTTGAGTCCTGGGGGTTATTGAGGTTTTCTGTTTCAGTTTTAGTTTTATTTCTTTGAGACAAGGTCCCAAAGCAGTTCTCCTGCCTCTGTCTCCTTATGTGCTACCATGCCCAGACAATTGATAGTCTTTCTCTCATCTGTCTACTGAGTGAGGGGCTGGAAAGATGGCTCTGGTTAAGAGCGCTTGCTCTTTCAGAGATCCCGGGTTCAATTCCCAGCATCACACTGGGTAGCTCATAACCAACTGTAACTCCAGTTCCAGGGCATCTGATACTTTCTTGTGGCCTTTACTCGCATGGCCCCACGCCACCCCCAGTGCACAGACTTTCATTCATCCATATAAATAAAAACAAATCAGGGAGAAAGAGATGGACCGACAGACACTGCCTTCTTTGTCTAATCTTTGCTCTTCTAACTAGAGCTGTGTGTGGTCCTTTCTCAGTGTTTCCTCCTTAGGGGGAATAATGGTATCTGAGAGTGTCTGTTAAGCCCTTTGTTAGGGGTCATTCTCAGTTGACATACTGAGGAAGGGGTGTTCTTATGACCTCCAGTTGCTTGAGAGGGACTCTCTCTTCAACACTTCCACCTTTGATTTTACTTAGTGGTAGGAAATCTTGCTTTGGCCCTTATGCTGTAAATAATGGTAAGTTGGGGCTGGAGGGATAGCTCATCAGTTAAGAGCACTTGTTGTTCTTGCAGAGAACCTGTTGAGTACCTAGCACCCATATGGTGGCTCACAACCATCCATAACTCCAGGAAATTTATTTAAAAAAAAAAATAAGTAGGATTAAAAATGCACACCGCCACACCCAATTCTTTTCCTTCTTCTGTAAGCAAAATGTAAACTTGGCATGTCACTCATAAAGTATGAACATGACACATTACGAGGTTTCTTTAATTTGTGTAAGGAGTGTGTGAGGTGGACCTGGGGTGAGGTACATATGTGTATGTACAAGGACACATACACATTCATGTGGGAGATAGCAGTTGACATGGTCATGCCTTGCTGAAGGACAAGCAGTAGCCTGTGAACATGGCAGGCTCATTGTTGGGTTGCTTTTTTATGTACAGGATCTCATTCTGTAGCCAGATGACCTTAAACTCATGCCTCAGCTCCTTGTGTGCTGCTATTACGTCATTCACTATCACACTTGGCTTAGCTGATGAAGACTTTGAATGGCATTTTTCTTTCATTCTTAGCTTTCTCTGCCATTTATTTCCTTTGTTTTCTACACATTTATGAAGAAATTGGTCTATACTTTGAAATGTACTAAATAGAAAAGTTACTCAAAGGGGCACATAAAAAAAGTGTGCTCAACCAGAAATCATTTGAGTGGTGATCTCTTTAGACCACAGATGTGTAAGTTTGTTTTTTTATTTCTTAATAAACATTTTATTTTGTCAAAGGTAATATTGCATTGAATCCTAAATTGAGCTATTTTGGTGAAATGGGGATTTAAGCCAAGGCTGTGTGTGTTCAGTGCCCACAGGAATGCATCTCTGTACTCCCCACACCTGATTAGGAAGCCAGAGTTCGGAGAGCTAGGTTCTTGGTTCCTCCTTTACCTTGGTATGTGCCTGTCATTTCTGTATAGACAGACACAATGATGAAGAACTGGGGCGTTAGAAGCATAGGAAAACCAAAGGTAGCCCAAAGTTTCCACTCGGGGAAAACCTTTTATAATTATTTGGAGGCTTCTGTTCCTCTCTTTCCCCCTCATTTCCCCAGTTTTTAAATTTCAATTTAATTTTTTAAGGTTAAGTGCTTATGTGTACTTTTTGGTATCGGAACACACCAGCTTCAGAAACCATCATGAGTTTATTTTTTTCATTTATCCCATAGAAAATTTCTCTTTTCTGATTTCTGCCTTAAACAAAAAAAATCTAAAATGGCACTAAGTTATTTAAAGAGGTTTCTAGTTATTGTCTGTAAATAAGAGCCACTTTTAAAACCTTTTGGTAAATATATGATATAACAATAGTCTGTATGTGTGTACGTGTGTGCATTCTTTGTGTATGTGGTCTGTTTGTCCGTCTGTGCATGCATGCACTCCTCTTACTCTGTATGCAGGTACTCTTGTGTGTATAGATGTATGTGCATATGTGTGAGCCTACATGTGAAGACTACAAGATAGCCTCATGTGTTCCCCAGGAGCCATCACCTTGCTTTTTTGAGACAGGGTCTATCATTTGACCTCAAATTCAACAAGTAGACTAGACTGCTTGACCAGAGAGTCCCAGGGACCCATGCATTTCTGCTTCCCCTGCACTAGGGCCACCAGTGCCACCACATCCAGCTTTTTTTGAGCATGGGTCCTTGTTACTGGTAAGGCAAGTATTTTGCTGACAAAGCCATTTCCCTGGCCTCTGTTTTCAAAATTCATTATGTGGCTAATACGTATCTCTCATATTGTATATAGTATAGTTTTTCATAGTTTTATTATTTTAAAACAGAAAGGTACTTATTTAAAGCATCTTTAACTATATTCATTATTTATTTGGGGTATGTGTGTGCTACAGCACTCTTGAGGTCAAAGCACAATTTGTGGAAGCCAGTTCATTCCTTCTTCAGTGTGGATCTCAGGGAGCGATCCAGACTGTCAGGTTTGGCAGGAAGAACCTTTATCTGTGGAGCATGTAGTGGCCTCAAAAAGGTTTTGCCATTTGTGGTGGTGCATGCTTAAAATTGCTGTACTTACGAGACAGAGGCAGAGGATTGCCACAAGTTGAGGCCAGTCTGGCCTATGTAGTGAGTTCCAGGCCAGCAAGGGCTACATAGTGAAACCTTGTTTCAGAAAACCAAAACCAAAAATTCTAATATGGTTATCCATGAGTACAAACAGTACAGAGGATATATTCTAGGACCTCCACAGATAACAGATGACACTTAAACATAAATACTATGTAAATACTGAAAAGTCTGTACATATCCAATACAAGTACATTTTTAAGTAGTGAAATATAAAAACAAAACCAAAATTAACTGCTACTTGATTTATCATTTAACCAATTAATTCAAGTAGTTTACAAGCTTAATTTGCCTCCAGGTTCTCAATATGCAAGTAGGAAGTACCTTGTGTTGTTTTCCTTTGTATATGCATGTGTGTGCATGCCTGCCTGTCTGCCTGTGTGTGTGTGTGTGTATCTGTGTGTGCGTGTGTGTGCCTGTGCACATGGGTGGTGTGCATATGACTACATACATGTGGAGGCCCAAAGTTGATGTCAGTAATAATGCTCCATCACTGTTCCACCTTATGAGCTAGGGTCTCAATCAAACCCAGTACTTGTGATCTGTAGTGTTGTTGCTAGCTTGCTCTAGAGATTCTGTGTCCATCTTCTGAGGCTGGTCTGCTAATGGGCTGCCATGCCCACAGCTTTTGTGTGGTACTGGAATCCATACTCTGGACCTCGTGTCTGCATAGCAGGCAAGCACTTAGCCAGTAAGCCATCTCCCCAGCCCCTGGAAGCATCACTTTAGAAGAGAGGAAAAATTTTAATTTGTAATTTTTAATACCTGGGGTTTAACATAAAAGAGGTGTGGTTGCCACAGAAGGGTTTTGAAAGAGATTGGCATCCATTCATTTAGATGCATTTGAGCACCTACTGTTTTCTCAGTGGCTAGATAGAAAACATTAGAGAAAATAGAATGCAGAAAGAGTAATTAGATGAGATGACCAGATGAATTTCAATGGAACAAACAAATGAACAAGTGGAAATGGGAAATGGTAGAGAAGCCAGGGTGAATTCTAAAAAAGCAGACCAAGTATTCCCTTGTTAAATTTTCATTCTGCTTGCAGGCATGCATGTAGGGAATACCGGATTCACAAAGAACTGGACCATCCCAGAATAGTGAAGCTGTATGATTACTTCTCGCTGGACACCGACTCGTAAGTCCCACGACATTTCCCCTTACCTTATTTTCTTGTTAGATTGAGTACTCGTGGAATGGAGCTTAAATCTGGGCCCGGGAAATGCTCTCTAAGTGAACTAAATTTATTAATTTACAAGCAGATAATCATTCATAATTCAAATTTGGGTCAGCCAGGCATCTGTTGGCTAAAGGACAAGGGCCCTTGTATACTAGTTAGTAGCATTTTACAACTAGCTTGATAGGGAGAGGGATAAGGCTGATTGCCAGTATCTTTGGTATAAATAACTTCCATTATGTTCACTTTTAAGATACCAACAAAAAAAATTGGCAACTTTATTCTAATTTATATACCATGCGATTCACCCATGTAAAGTACACACTTGAGTGGGTTTTCATGTGTACATAGAGCATTTTCATTCTCAGAAGAAAGCTGAACCTTTTTACTGTCACTTCTCCATTTTACTTTCCCTCTGTTAAGCAGATACTACCCTCTGTCACCTTAGATGTCGTGTTGTAGGCTGTTTTATGAGTGGAATCATGGAGTGTGTGGACTTTGTGGCTGGCTTATTAAGGTCCATGCTTTTATAGTTGTGTGCCAGTAGTTCATCCATTCTTATACATTCTGTTGCATGAATTTGTCACATTGTGCTTAGTCTTACAAATAGTTAGCTAACCAGCTCACAAAATTCCTAAAAATGTAGCAGTCAGTCCTTAGGAATTGATTCAAGGTGGTGTTGACATGTCACTAGTGGGCTCAGCAAGTATAAACTGTTGAAGAGAACTCTACCTCACTATAGAGACTGATGGACCCCATGAACCTTAAGTACAACAGTGTCTGGTTACTCTAAAAACAGGAGGATTAACTTGATGCAAATAAAGATAGCCCAGTGCTGCTGGATGGAATGCAGGTTCATGGGCATTTTAGAGTTGGGATTTAGATTTTAGAACCTGGAGGGGTCTTAGGGTTCATCTTTCTTGATGTGTAGACAGATTTTTGAATAGCAGAAAAATGAAATGACTTGCAGGAGACCTTTGGTTCTCTTTGATAACCCTGTATGTAACAACATATAGGTCAGTACACTGCAGAGCCTTCAGGTTTATTCAAGGTTTAGGGATATTTCAGCATTTGGAAACTTTCTTTGTTGTAGTCAAGCCTGAGTCAGGAGAAGATAAGATACCTTAAGTCTGGCCTTCAGGTGTTCCCTCATTCTCCCAAGACAATGTCCAGGAGCTTTGGTCTATTCACCCAGCAGCTCTCTTAGACAGCCAGCCCATATATAGAAATAGATCCAAGAAATTCCGTGTTCCCTATGGAAACATGACTTGTTTCTTTTCTTATGTGCTCAAACTTTCCCCTTTTCATTAAGGAGCCTTTGCATCAATTATACCCCTGTGTGTGTTGTGAGTAGGGCTCAGAAAAAATACTATACTTAGATATCAAGGGGGAGAACCCTGGCCAAGTCTCCACAGGCAGTAAATTCCTTGAATACTAGATAGACTTTCCTGTGAAATATAAGTACTAAAACTATTTTAAAATAAGTGTAATGACTTGAATTATCTTCTGGTTTGAATTGTATACACATTTCAATGTGGTAGTAATTTCATACTACTCTTGTTTTGCTTTTCCTATTGTATTTCTTAGCAAAAACAAGTCAGATTGTTGCTTAGAACATCTTTTGAGAGTTGTTTAGATATATAAACTTAGATTTTTAGTTCTAGCTTGTTTGTGGGCAGAGTCAGCTCACCGAATGCAGTAAGAGTCTGACTCAGATTTCAGCATCTCAGGTGGGAGAATGAGCATTAGCATGCCTAGCAGGCTTCATAAAAAGCCGAGTTTCCTGAGAGTTTTCACGTGTGTGTGTTTGTAGTCAGTTGCAGTGCTGCTTGAGGTCAAGCCTGTAGCTGCTCACTGCTTCCCTTCCTTCCACTGCATTAGGGGGTCAATGCCAGGAAGCTATGTCAGCCAACGGGTAAGCACAGAGTTAGTTTCTCTTGTGACCTGCATTCTCATGGCACCATTTTCCTGTGACCCTCTATCTTTAGGGTGCCAACAACTTTCTACCATAACTAGTCTCTAGAGAGCCTTACTGGACGGTTTGTCTTCTTAGATCTCCCATCTGTGAATTAAAGCCGTCTCGCTTCAGTATTGAAGTGATTTTTGTTCCTGGTTAAGTTCTGACTGATAAGCCTAACCTACAATGATTTAGAAAGTATTCATCTCTCAGGAATATTCAAATAGTACATCAGTTTGAACACTTTGGAAGATAGATTCATTGCCTGTAGTGCCAACAGTGGTGTGTAATTTTAAATGGGGGTATGTGCAATGTATTGGCAAAAATGAAAGTAAAAGAACGTACCATATAACAGCATATTTGTGTAGTCTTGTATATATACCACTATACAACCAATTCTTCAGACCTCAGCACTCAGAGTTATATAAAATACTTTCGAGGACAATTGTGTGATTGATCACTGTATAGTAATGAGTACATTACTATAGCTACCCTGCTATAAGGGGGTGGCTAGCTCTAATATAGTTCTTGTCAGTGTTCTTAGAAGAGATAGGATGCAGTGAACTTTGGCACAGTCAATGCCAGTGTGGAGATGACAGGGGCTCATCTCCAGGAAAGCAAGCACTTCTCTTCCTGTGAGCCTTCTGGAAGCTGATGCTGAGTGGAAGATTGTTTAGGAACAGAGGAAAGGTTCGAGGCTTCATAATACCCGAGTCTTTGCTGGGAGTGGTTTAGATAGTTTTCATTTGCTCCTTACTCCACTGCTAAATGCTGATTTATGTGTCTTCAGGTTTTGTACAGTATTAGAATACTGTGAAGGAAATGATCTGGACTTCTACCTGAAACAGCACAAATTAATGTCGGAGAAAGAGGCCCGATCCATTATTATGCAGATTGTGAATGCTTTAAAGTACTTAAATGAAATAAAACCTCCCATCATACACTATGACCTCAAACCAGGTATGGCTCAGTTTTAGGAGACATTAGTAATGGATTTTCAGTCTTTTAAGTGACTTGTACATTTATTGAGTCAAAGAATTTGGAAGGAGCCAAGAAGGATGCCTGGGTAGGTGTGGGAAGAAAGGAGCCCTGACTACCTAGTGCTGGGTGTAGGGGGGTGGGTAGGTTAGACTAAATTCTCTGGAGAAACAATGCCATTGTGTACTGAACCAGGAAAATTCATGATGTCATTTAGAAACAACTCTTTTGGCAAGTTCCATTTTGCTGTTCCCATTACTCACACAATGAAGCAGTTCCTTTGTCTTAGGTCTCCCTGATACGTACACGTATACCTCAAAGTTTCCTTAAGTCCCAGCAGTTTTTCACCTTTTTGAATTATCATTTCACTTGATAGTCATCAGGAAAAAGCAAGGAGCTTTTTATCCCTTCTTTTTGGTTATCTTCAGCTGATGTTTTTCTGTTTTTGGTTTGTTCATGCTTCAGGTAGATGGCTCTAAAGTGGAATGTGGGTATTCAGAACCTAGTTCCATCATCTCCTTTAGGCAGGTTTTTTGACTGCCTTGCTCTTCTGTATGTAAGAGCTCACCACTCATTGTTGTTTATGTTATGTTCTGATATGGTTGACATGACTGGAAAATCATTTATAATGAAGTGAGTTTGTTTTAAAAATGGCTGCTGGGTGATCATTTTTTATCACTGAAGTCACCACAATTTCTGCCGTAGGAGCTATAGGTGGCGCTGTGGCACCATGTTTGGTTCCCAAGTCTGTTTTCTTTGTATCCCCTCCACTGTCTCCTCCCTGACATTGCTGCTCTAACCCTGTTAGCACAGAGAGCACATCTAAAGTTCATGTGAAGTTTTCCCACCTCTTCTTTTTTTTTTTTTAAACCCAACTGGATAAGTGATATTTTACTTTGGCAAGTCATTTTTATTTCCAGTGCCCAGAATGGATTTTGGCACATTAAACAAGCAATTCTTAGAAAATAGAAGTTTCCAGTGGACACTGAAGGTTCTCCCTGTGTCCAGTTAGATTACTTAGAGTTCACTTGTTTCCTTCTTGTGTGTCTTTTTTCTTACTGAAGAAGTCTCTGTTTATTCATGGACATTTTTATCTTTTTAGGTAATATCCTTTTAGTAAATGGTACAGCATGTGGAGAGATAAAAATTACAGATTTTGGTCTTTCCAAGATCATGGATGATGATAGCTACAATTCAGTGGATGGTATGGAACTGACGTCACAAGGTGCTGGTACTTACTGGTAGGTATCTAGGAGGTCTGCCAAGTTGGTTGGTGGGTATGTGGCTATGTTGGATTGAATCCTTGGTGATTAATCCTATGTAGTCTGCTAAAGCAGAAATACCCTGTCTTTTTAGCAGTTTGACTTTTTGTATTGTTATTTATTTTCTTTGTGTTCTTGAAAACCCTTGAAGAGAGTGCTTGTGTAATCCGATCCTTGGAGATGTATGTGTCTTACACAGTGCTGGCCATACAAGCCAGTAGAGAACGAGGTTGCTTATGTGTTTAAAAGAACAGCCCTGAAGTCTTTATAGTTCAAGTAGAGGCCTCTCCTTGTGTTAAAGGGATGAGGGATTTGTTTCTAGGATGATGAACTGTCAAGTCAAGGATTAAGGACTTGTGAAAATCAGGATAGGAACCAAAACAAACAGAAAAAAAAACAGAAATCCACAGTATCCCATGAAAGAGCGAGCACAGTTTGGCAGAGTTATAGCTGTTTCTGTCAGCCACGCCCTAAAGGTTTGAGGCTCCTCCTTGTAGGCGCCTTACTGCAGCTAGCTCTGCTTCACAGTTCTTTGAACACTCCTGCCTACGATAGGCTTTTTTCACTGTGACTTTTTACAGTGGGAACCACAAAGTATGCCTGTGCCTGGGGCATGCAACTTTATGATGGTAATTTACTGTTTTATTCCCTTCTGAGGTGGTTATACAAAGCCACACTCTGCCTTAAGTGACAGAGAAGCCTCCATAGCACTACAGGAGAGGTAGGTGACATGCCTTTGTACCCCAGCCTCTTGTAGAAGGCTCTGGGTCTAGAATTCTGTCTAGGAATGAGGGGCTCTATGAGGAAGTATGTAAAAGGGGCATGCCATTCAGAATGCGTGGAAGGAACCCTGTTCTCCTTTGCTGAGCCCGTTGATTGTTAGGTGGGCAGTGTTGCTCTTTGTGCTTGTGGAAATGGTACCTATAGTCAAGAGTCAGTCCTTAAATTAGAATTTTCAAATGCTAGGTTTAAAATAGAAGTTGCATTTATAGTGTTTACTCACTGTGGTGGTTATTGTGGGTTAGTCTCCCTGTCGCTAAGTGACACCAAAATATACATACAGTTGGTGATTTTGGGGAAGAGGTCTATACCTCTTTATATGAGTTTATTGGAACTTACACTTGAGTTTTTTGCTTGTTAGGTTATTCTTTTTAAAGTGTAGTCAGTCTGTCTCACACACTCACTCTCTCCCACACGTCTAAAATAGCTATTGAAAAATAATAAACTGTTCTGGGTGGAGTAGTGCACACTTTAATCCTAGCATGGGGGGGTGGGCAGAAAGCAGGTAGATCTCCATGAATATAAGGCCAGCCTGGTTTACATAGTGAGTAAGACCCTGAGTGTTCTTTCTACTTCAATTAGAGTTGAGTAAGATAAAGGGTTTCTGAGCTGACCTTGGTAGCTCACACCTAAATGGATCTCTGTGAGTTTGAGGCCAGCTTGATCTACATAATGAGTTCCAGGACAGCCATACTGTTTCTATAAAGTTTTTTTGTTTGTTTTTGTGTTGGTTTTTTGGGGGGAGGGGTAGGGGGAGGAGTTTTCTGTGTAACAGCTCTGGCTGTCCTGGAACTCACTCTGCAGACCAGGCTGGCCTCAAACTTACAGAGATCCACCTGCCTCTGCCTCCTGAGTTCTAGGATTAAAGGTGTGCACCACTACTTCCCAGCTCTATAAAGTTTTAAAGTGTGTATTGATAATGGTGTCATAGTCACCAGCCTCAATATGTTGCCCTTTTAGCATAATGACCCAGAGAGATAAAAACAGCCTGGGGGGGATGGGGGCAGGTTCAGAACATTTTAAATAACTCATTGTGGATTTAAGCTTACCTGAATTCTACATTGAACAAGATAAATGAACTGGGAAACTTGAGAGATGGATTAGTGGTTCAAACTGCTTTCAGTGGAAACATGAGGACCTGAGTTAGGATTCCAGTACCCACAAAAAAATAAAGCAAAGCATGCCCACACTGGTTGGGTCTGCAGCCTCTGGCACTGTAGGGGACAGACGGGAATTATTAGGACCTAGCTACAGGTTCAGTGAGAAATCATGTCTCAGAAGAATAACCGATAGCCAGACATGGTGGCACATACCTTTAATCCCAGCCCTTAAGGCAGAAACAGTGAGTTCCATATCAGCCTGGTCTACATAGCCAGTTCCAGGTGAGACAAGGCTACTACTCAGTGAGAGCATGTCTGTCTCAGAATGGGACAAGGAAGAGTAAGTGATAGAGCAGGACACCTGGTAGTCTCCTCATGTGCACAGGTGTGTATACCTGCATAGGCTTGCACATAAACCATACATGAACTCCCAGACATATGCAAGATGCATGAGTAGGGCATGGTAGTGCATTCCTTTAATTACAGCCTTTAGACCAGCCTGTCTCAAGAAACAAAACAAAGAAAGGAAGAAAGAAAGAAAGAAAGAAAGAAAGAAAGAAAGAAAGAAAGAAAGAAAGAAAGAAAGGAAAAGAAAAGAAAACATGAGGTGAATGAGCTCAGATTATGCTTTGGGCATTGTGTCTGAGCTTCATTTCTTCTATATGAGGACTTGTGATAAAAATGCAGCTGTTTTTAGCATAGTTTGTTATCATAGGCCTGTCCTCTGCAATCTCTCCCAAAGCTCTTGGTAGGAAATGAGAACATTTACTTTTCTCAGTATTATTTGTGTGGAAAACTAGTTTATTTTTTCATTTGTAGATGAAGAAACTATAAATTAGAAGCTGATTTACCAAACACATACTGTCAAGTTGAAGTGCCTTTTACATTCTGTTTTGTTTTGTTTTCAGGGTTTTTCTGTGTAGCCCTAGCTGTCTTGTAGACCAGGCTGGCTTCAAACTCTTTGCAACTCTTTTGGGGGTCAAACGACCCTTTCACAGGGGTCACCTAAGACTATTGGAAAACACAGATAATTACATTACAATTCATAACAGTAGCAAAATTATGGTTATGAAGTAGCAATGAAATTAATTTTATGGTTGGGGTCACTATAACATGAGGAACTTATTAAAGGGTTACAGCATAAGGAAGGTTGAAAACCACTGTTCTATTATCTTCAGAATTCTACCTTCAACTGAGCTGTGACTAGGATTCTGGACATACTTATTTTCTAAATGCTCAGAGGTTCTTACCTTCCACACTATACAACTTGTAGTAGCCCTCTGCCTCCAGAGAGCAGTGGTGGTGAGGAGTTCAGATGAGGGTCTTTGTGTGGCATTTGCTATACTAATTGTTAGCCTTTCAGCAAGCTATATCACCTTTAATGTGGAAAAGTAAAACATGTTCTATTAACTTGGACTTTAATGTCACTCTGGATTTTTATTGGGGTTATTTCTATATGGGTTTCCAAAAGAAGCTGCCTTAAAAAGGCAGAATAGACTCTGCCCTCGAGAGACCTCTAGGTCCTGAATTCATTTGGATTTCAAAACATTTATTAATTTTAGGACCTGGAAATGTAGCTTATTAAAAGCTCTGATTTAATCTTCAGCACCTCCAAAAAATTGATTGTGGCCTGAGTCTATAGCTCCATAGTAGAACACATAATTCAATGCCTGAGACCGTCCTTGTGATCCCCAGTTGTCACCATCACAACAATATACTACAACAAAATTTGTGAATGACACTTGGAGTTGGCACAAGCCTGAGAAAGAAGGCTGGGGGGTGAGCCAAATGAACCTAGAAAGAATATTTATATCTCCATAAATTGAGAAATAAAATACTTTAATGCCCTGAAGATATAGCCACCTCCATAAGTTTAAGTGTTCTTTTGTTTACTTGTATATATTTATTTCTAAGCTGATGGTTGAAACTAGAATGCTTGGTATATATATGTGTGTGTTCGCACATATATATGTATGTTTTATACACACACACACACATACACACACACACACTTTTTTTTCCTTGAGAACCAAGATCTCTTTCCTTAGCCCCAGCTACTACTTGCAGAGATCCGTCTGTACCTCTGCTTGTGCCATAATTAAAAGTGTACCTGACTGAGTGTTACATTTTTAACAAGGTCCTTTATTTTGCTTTTTTGTATATGACTTAGAGTTATATTTTCTGAGTGTTTTTGTTTCTATTTTCTCCTAGGTATTTACCACCAGAGTGTTTTGTGGTTGGGAAAGAGCCACCAAAGATCTCAAATAAAGTTGACGTCTGGTCAGTGGGTGTGATCTTCTACCAGTGTCTTTATGGGAGGAAGGTGAGGAGGAAGGCAGTGCAGCAACCTGGGGCCATGTCCACCACCTCAGTGTGGATTCTTTGCAGTTAATTATTGGGATCTTGAAAGTACTGGTTAAAGAAAATACAGGCTGGAGGACACCTACTGAATTCTCCCAAGCCATCAGAGCATGCATGTTGCTGTTCTCAAATATAGACGTTTTGGTTCTGATATGTGTATGAATTGGAATGTCAAGCAGGGTGGTTTTTTGTTTTGTTTTGAAAGGTCTTGCTCTGTAGCTGTGGTTGATCTGTTACTGTATAGTCCAGGCTGAGCCCAGACTCAAGGCATTCCCCCTGCCTTGGCCTCTTGAACACTGAGATTGTATCACATCTATCTTGAAATCGTTTAATAATGTGCCCAAGAACTATTCTCTAGGTTCTAATAAGTTCTGAAACGTGAAGATTCTCTAGATTTTATTTTTAATCACCTCTTTAGATAAAGCTGTTAATAAAAATACACCATGCCTGTACATGCTGTAAAAGCTAGAGGTTCACCTCAGGGTTGTCCTTAGTTATTTTCCATCTTGTTTTTTGAGACAAGGCCTCTCACTGAACCCCACTCAGCTAGACTAGCTTGCCATCTTGCCCCTACATGTCTGCTGTCTTAGTCTCCCCTGTGCTGGGATTACAGGTACATGGCTGCTACACCTAGCTTTTTTATGTGGGTGCTGGGGATCAAACTCAGTGTTTTATAGTAAGCAAGCACTTTACCCACTGAGCCATCTTCCTAATACCCCCCCCCCCAGTACTTTTTTGTTTCTTAGTTTTGTTTTGTGGAGACTGGATCTCACACTATAGCCCTGGCTGATTTGAAGTTCTCTGTGTTTGAATCAAGCTGGCCTCAAACTCAGAGATTGTCCTACCTCTGCTTCCTGAGAGAGCCTGAGATTAAAGGAGAGAATCACCATACCTGGCAAAGACTTATTTGAATATTTATTTATGTGTTTGTCTCTGAGTATCTGAGTACACGTTTGCCTGTGTCACATGCTGTCCTAATTTGCTTTCTGTTGCTGTGACAAACAGCACGACAGACAACAACAACAAAATAACTTGGGGGAATTATTTGGCTTAGGTGTCTGGATCACAGACCACCATTAAGAGAGCTCAGGGCAGGGACCAGGGAGGAGTGCTGCTTACTGCTGCTCTTCGAGGCTTGCTTGCATACATCAGCCAGAACCACCTGCCCAGGGTGACATTGCACAATGGGGGGGGGGGCTTTCCACATCAATCTTGAGTCAGAAAATGCCCCACTGTCTTGCCTCCAGGCATTCTGATGGAGGCAGTTCCTTAATTAAGGTTCCCAGGTGACTCCAGCTTATGTTAAGTTGCACAGAACTAACCATCACAGATACTCTGGTGCTAGATTTACAAGAGGTTGTGAGTTGTTTGACATGGGTGTTGGGAACCAAACTGGGGTTCTCTACAAGAATAGCAAGTGCTCATGTGTGCTGAGGTGTTGTCAGAAAATATCCCTTGGCCAACTGTGGTAGTTTATGACTATAATTCCAGTATTTGGGAGTCTGAGGCAGGAAGATCAAAGGAGTGTGGGAACCCTGAACTATATAGTAAAAACCCATCAAGAAAACCAAGGCTGTAGTTTAGAGGCATAGTACTTAGCTCATATGTACAAAGCCCTGAGTGCCATTCCCACACACCCCCAACAGTATTTCTTGTCTACTTCTGATAGAGGTGTTATATCATTAGAGAAAACAATGGCAGTGTTTTTTCCTTATGAGCAGCATGTCTTTTATACACCCACACAGTGTATATATATACACACACATACTAGGGTTCAATTGTATATTAATATTCCTCCTTCTGCCTTCAGAGTGTTTCAGTGTTCAGTTACACTGAACATAGGCATAAAGCAGATGGGAGTTTGGCAGCTCCCAGACCAAACTCCTAACACAGACAACTCCTTCCTCTTTAACCTCTTAGTCTTCCTTTATCCAGCCTCTCCTAGATAAGAAAACTATGCTGAACTAGTGGAGCTTAATTATTTTGTACTATCTAAGAGTGTGGAGTTCTGGCTAATGGTGTAGTCATTACTGTAAGTTTGAGCCTTTTTTAAAAGTTTACTAGGAAATGCAAGTTGAAGTTAAAAGCCCTAAGTGGTCCTAGCACTGTTTTTTTTTTTGTTAGGTTTTGTTTCTTTCCTTCTTTTTTTTTCTTTCTTTCTTTTTTTTTTTCTTAAAGATTTTATTTATTTATTATGTGTACAACATTCTGCTTCCATGTATATCTGCACAACAGAAGAGGGCACCAGGTCTCATAACGGATGGTTGTGAGCCACCATGTGGTTGCTGGGAATTGAACTCAGGACCTCTGGAAGAGCAGTCAGTGCTCTTAACCTCTGAGCCATCTCTCCAGCCCCTCCTTCTTTTTTTTCCTAAGACAGGGTTTCTCTGTGTAGTTTTGTAGACCAGGCTGGCCTTGAACTCACAGAGATCCTCCTGCCTCTGCCTCCTGAGTGCTGGGATCAGAGGCAAGTGCCACCATCACTCAGCTTAACATTTTTCTTTTTAGATTTACTTATTTTATATATATGAGTGTTTTTCCTGAATGTATGTGTATGCACTTTCTGAGTTCAGAAGAGGACATTAGATCCCCTGAAGCTGGTGTTACAGATGATTGTGAACCTCCATGTGGGTGCTGGGAACCAAACCCCAGTCCTCTGCAAGAGCAGCTAGTGTTCTCAGTTGCTGAGCCTTCTCTCCAGTCTTCTTGATTGATTTTTCCATCCGTTTTGTTTTTGTTTTTTGTGTATGTCTTGGGTTAGCTAGTGGCACGTAGATAGGTGACTCTGAACTCAAGAGGCTGCTAATTTCTGTACTGAATCTTTCTTTGCTATGAGCAAAGCTAGAGATAGGAGAAACTGCTCCTAGTTCCCTGTTCTACCTTGACCTGGTCTTTAAGCTTTGGACCCTCCCCATTAAGGTCAAAGGTGAGAATTAAAGGAGAGAATCCCCAGAGTTTGGAAACTCTTCTGTGGTACTGAATTGTGTAGCCAAAGGCCAACCTTTGTTTATTTTGTTTTTCTATGACAGCCTTTTGGCCATAACCAGTCCCAGCAAGATATTCTACAAGAGAATACTATTCTTAAAGCTACTGAAGTACAGTTCCCGCCAAAGCCAGTAGTTACACCTGAAGCAAAGGTAAGTTTGATTCATTGGCCAGCAGAAATGGCTGGCTTCGTGTGTCCTGTCTTTGGGTGGTAGCAACTGATTTGTTTAATATGAAATTCAGACATTAGTAAGCAGCAGATGGAGACAAATCATTGTTCAAGAACAGTGGGGCCGGGTGATGGTGACACACACCTTTAGTTCCAGCACACTCGGGAGTCAGAAGCAGGCGGATCTCTGTGAGTTCGAGGCCAGCCTGGTCTACAGAGCCAGTGCCAGGACAGGCTCCAAAGCTACAGAGAAACCCTGTCTCAAAACACAACCCCTACCCCCACCTCAGTGAGTAGAAGAGTATTGCGTATAGTCTGCCCATCTCACCCCCAGGTTCAGTAAAAAGGAATATTCACAAGCAGATTGGACCCACAAGGGCTGTGTGACACAGGACAGGGAAGGATTGATTGGTAGACTCCAGTAGAGTGACACCTGGTAGTGTGTGCGATAGGAGGGATGCCCAGTTTCATGCCTGTCAGGAGGGTGGGCTGTCTGGGGCACTAAGACCTACCCATAGGAGAAATGGTGCAGGTGGGGGTACTGAAGTGGAAAGGTGATAGCCCCCTCCATTTTTGATGGCGTGGTTGGGGTAGGTGTCCATGATCAGTGTCCTGAATGATGTGTAGATTGGAGTGAAGTGTGTTCTGTAGGGAAGGAAAGAGAATTATAGAAGAGGTGCAGAGCATTGTGAAATGGGTGAGAAGCAGGCAAATGGTGTAGTCATGGCAACTGTATGGTCCAATTTTCAGAGCCTACTATGACAGCTATGTGTCGAGACATTTATTGGGTAATGTTACAATCTATGACAACCTGGCAAAACTCTAGTTTTGTGTATTTCATTATCAAAGGCTCATTTTTAAAGCCAGGCATTCCATGTTCATTTCTGTGAACGTCTTTTAGCTTCCAAATACTTTAATCAAACAGATACCTGTGTCTTCAGTTTTGAAAAGTCAGAATTGCCCTTCTACCTTTATATTCTGCTACTTAAGCATGGAAAGAGAAAAAAAAGTCACTTGTGATGATGTTTTAGATTTTTCTGTAAATAAGCCTACGTCATTTTGTTTGTCTGTGCCAGATGGACTGTTTGATTGGTAGGTGAGCACTCCACCTCTGAGTTCCATCCTCAGCCACATTTTAAACAGAGCACAAAGAGCATAGTTCCCATATACGTATGTCTCTCCCTGCTCTACAGCATCCCCTGTCAGCATCCCATCTCTAGGTTGGGATGTGTGTTGTCATCTGTGAGCCTGCCACACATCATTATCAGCTTACTATGAAATACAGACTATTGATAAATAGGATGTTTTAGACTTAAAAACTGATTAACTGGGGCCAAGAACATAACTAAGTTGGTAGAGTGCTTACCTGGCATGCGCAGAGCCCTGGGCTCCATCCCTAGCACTGCACAAAGCAAATGTGGTTGGGTTCACATGTGTAATCCCAGCACTCTAGGTGTGGGGGCAGGAGGATCAGAATTCAGGGTCATCCTGGGCTACATACTGAATTTGAGATGAGCATGAGGTTCAAGAAAAACAAATAAGTTGATACATTTAAATACATTACATTATAAAATTTGAATAAATTGAATTCTCAGGTCAAAAAAATAGGGAGACAGAAAAGACTTAAAAGTCTGTTGCAGTAATAGGACTAGGACTACCCGGCCTTCTGTGTTGATAGTGAGGTTGAAGTCAAATCATTCTGTAATACTCTGCAGACCACATACTAGTGTTGGCCCTTGTCTCTTCTGCTCTGCCTGATGAATTTGGGAAGGCTGTAACCCTTTTTTGGAGGGTGGGAGGGTTTGCTCTGTGTAGCGGTGGTTTGGGTCCCTCAGGTTCCCACCCATGTACCAGGATTAACTCCTTCAGTCTTTGTATGAAATGTCCTCACACAGGCATTTATCCGGCGATGCTTGGCCTATCGAAAGGAGGACCGTATCGATGTCCAGCAGCTGGCCTGTGACCCCTACTTGTTGCCTCACATCCGAAAGTCAGTCTCTACAAGTAGCCCTGCTGGAGCTGCTATTGCATCAACCTCTGGGGCGTCCAATAACAGTTCTTCGAATTGAGACCAACTCCAAGGCCACAGACTGTTTAGCACAGAGTGGACACATGGCATCAGCAGTGGGTTTGGAACAGTGAATCCGAATGGATCTCATGAAACCTGTACCAGGTGCTTTTCTTTTCTTGCTTTTTCCCATCCATAGAGCATGACAGCATCGATTCTCATTGAGGAGAAGCCTTGGGCAGCTCTGGCCAGGCCTCATAGGAGAAGACCCCGCCCGGGGTCCGGCGTCAACGGTCACTGTGTGTGGCTGCTCTGAGTGAGGAAAAAATTAAAAAGAAAAAACTGGTTCCATGTACTGTGAACTTGAAAACATGCAGACTCAGGGGATTCCCTGATGCAGTGCTTCAGATGAAGAATGTGGACTTGAAAATACAGACTGGGCTAGTCCAGTGTCTATATTTAAACTTGCTCTTTTCTTTTAATAAAGTTTAGGTACCATCTCCTGAAAAGCTTGTAGCACAGAGGCTCAGCTGGGGATGGTGTTTGACTTCGGAGGAAAAAGTTGCTATCGCCCATTAAAGGCACTAGAGTTAGTGTTCTATCCCGAAATAATTTCAGTTTTTAAAAACATGCAGCTTCCCTCACCCCTTTTTTATTTTTGAAAGATTACATTTGGTCATAAAGTGAAACCCGTATTAGCAAGTACGTGGCAATGTTCATTCCAGTCAGAGGCAGCTCCTGCCCTCTGGTCTCCCGCTGACGGATCTTTCCCTCACGGGAGCTCTGAGATGCCTGGGCTTTGCCATCCGACGAAGAATGAGGTTAGAAGACTGCAGCTGGAGGCTCTCGAGGTTTTCAGATATTTCTTCACAATTTGAACACTTGACGGTTGTCCCTTTTAATTTATTTGAAGTGCTATTTTTTTAAATAAAGGTTCATCTGTCCATGCAGTCTTCCTGGATTCTCTGAATGTAGTAACTATCGAAACTCCTTCTAGAGGTAAACAGAAGGCTGGCGGGGGGAGGGGGTGGTAGCGCTTCAGTCTGTACTCACAGGACAGGCTACATTTTTTGTTAACCTTGCTATTAACTTGGTCAGCTCATGAGCTCTCCCCCTCTCAGAGCTTTGGGAGAGAAAACCACCTCTCCCAGGCATTTGAACTTGGTGAATATGCACTGGGGTGTGTGTGTGTGTGTGTCTGTCTGTCTGTCTGTCTGTCTGTCTGTCTGTCTGTCTGTCTGTCTGTGAGCATGTATGCTCTTCTAACTCACTTTGATAGATTCATCTAGTGGAATTTAAAAAAAAATCTCAAGGAATATAGGTATTTCAGGTATGAACTTTCTTCTGGATCGACACCCCCCCTTCTTTCTGAGATGTGTGGTCAACTGAAGACGGAGCTGCAATGGGAGCCGTGTGGCCCCACTGTGCCCTTGAACAGCAGAGCTCCTGCGGGAGACGGTTGGAGGCCAGGGCTTACACATGTGGTAGCCAGCTTGGAATGTTACTGACATGTGGCAAGAGGGCCAGCCAGAAAACCTTAAAGATGCAGAGTTCAGAGCGGGGGTGGGGAGTCGGGAAGGGCAGAGGGCTCTTAAGCAATTCATTGACTCTAGTGCTCTGTACATACGAATAGTGCCCCTGAGTGCACATTTCTAAGACCCTGTGTATTTTGTAGTTATGCCCCACTTTGCTCAGTATCAAGTGGTCTTAAAGGAAGGCAGAACATTCCAAACTGAAGGAAATTTGTAGGCAGGTCTTATCACATGGCCTTCTGGGAAAAAAAGTTAAGCTTCTGATGCTTGGGTGTCCCCAGCTTTGAAAGCAGCTATTGTTTTTTTTTGTTTGTTTGTTTTGTTTTGTTTTTCTTGAAATACATATTTTGTAAGTACCCCTCCTCTGGTCAAATGCTAGGGCTGGAGCCCAAGGCCTTACATATGGCTCCTAGCCTCCACCCCACCCCAGTGACTGCCTTCAAGCAGAAGGCACAGAACCAGACAAGCCCAGCAGTGATAGGATGGACGGTGGCCACACTCATGGAGTGGGTGAAGCAGAAGCTGTGTTCAACTAGCTCGAAGGAACTCAGTTTGCACCTTTTATCCTTCATTTGTGACCCTGCAATTTTTAATTTTTGACTCAGTTGGGCGAAAGATGCTGTGTCTTTCTGCCTTCCCTCGATTCCTGCCCTATTTCCTCTTCCTTATCAGCGAGTGGCAGGGCTTGCTTCGTGCTCTGCCTTTTCTCGCTCATCCTAAAGAAGGGTGTACCCTCCCTTTGTGCTTTGTGCTCTGTGTCCTGGCTGGCCTGGCTTGAATCTGGGCACTCGAGGCATCTTTCCACTGCCTGGAGCAACTCCAGAGAACACACACTGACCTCTCTTTGAAGGGGCAGTAAAGTGGGGCTCTCTGATGGATGAGGGTTTCACTTTCTCCAGGCTTTAGTCCTTTATTTCCACAGTGCTGATTGACTCTATCCAGTGCATCATCCTCTGAACATTGAGATGTGATTCTCGTCTACAAATATGCTGGGCTGCAGTTGTTACTCTCCCAAGTCCATGGTTGGACTCTCCTGCCAAAAGTACTAATTTATGGCCAGGTCGTGGCACACGCCTTTAATCCCAGCACTCAGGAGGCAGAGGCAGTCGGATCTCTGTGAGTTTGAGGCCAGCCTGGTCTACAGAGGGAGTTCTAGTACAGCTAGTACTACACAGAGAAACCCTGTCTTGAAAAACCAAAAGAAAAAAAAATTACTAATTTATAATTAAACTTATGCAGAGTATTTTGGCTTATCCCAATAGACAGTATAAGGCAAAGTATATATTAAACATAAATTATAAGAAGTGAATTTTAGGGTGATGAGATGACATAGCAAGAAAAGACACTCGTTGCAAAGCCTGATATCCTAAGTTTAATCCCTGGGAACCCAGAAAATTGACTCCTACAAATTGTCCTCTGACTTCCACATACCTGCCTTGGTGTACCACTATTACACACACACACACACACACACACACACAAATAAATAAATGTAATTTTAAAAAGAAATTAGGGCCGGAGAGATGGCTCAGCGGTTAAGAGCACTGACTGCTCTTCCAGAGGTCCTGAGTTCAATTCCCGGCAACCACATGGTGTTTCACAACCACTTTGAGTGAGATCTGGTGTCCTCTGCTGGAGTGCAGGCAGAAGACTGTGTACATAATAAATAAATAAAATCTTTAAAAATAAACAAATAAATAAAATGAAAAGAAATTAGTTCCCAACCTCTTGGTTTCATTCAGGTTCTCCAGCCTCACACAGGACCCTTTCTCATCATCAGGGGGATAGGCACAGGAATCTCGGTAGCTGGTAGGGTTCCCACGGGTCCCACAAACATAATGGAAATGTGTTGACTCATGTAGTACTTTTTGTGCCTCTTACATGCCAAAAACTTTCCTTGGTGGTGGAGCATACTGGATGAAGGCCTGCTGATGGGCTCACAGTCCCATGAGAGCCTGGGCCTAAGAAGAGGCAGAATGTGGGGGCCTAAGGGGGAGAAGTCGGGCTCTTAAACTGTTAAGAACCCTGCTGCTGTGGCTGTGGCTGTGGCTGACCTAAGACACTGGGTTTGTTTCAGAGCTGCATCTGTTTCCTTCACTGTAGTCTGGGAGGGGCAGGTTTTCTCCTAGCTGAGATTAGCAGTTAGAGCATGAAAATAGCTGTCTTTAAACAGTTACTTAGGGTCTAGAGCTAAAGCGAAGGTGTGCTTCTAAGAAGGTAACATGTAACTTGGCTACACTTAACGATTTTTTTTCTTCTGGGACTCCTTTCTTCCTTCCCATACCGAATCATTCTGATATCCCAAGTGTCTCTTCTTCCTCCTCTTCTTTCTTCTGTTTTTCCTCTTCTTTCAGTTCTTCAGGCAGAATCTCGCAGGCTTTAAAGTTAGACCCGAGTTCAGATCCCATCTTGGAAAGCTTCATGGATATCTTGCACTGTGGAAATAAGTTAGAAGGTAGATAAAGGGCCTGACACACAGGAGTGCCATAAGAAATATTTAAGAAAGATGACAAGACCCTGTAACAGGAGCCAAGTTTGGAATCTTCAAGTTCACTGGTTTCAAGTTTAGAACCTTCTTGCTAAGTTGGCAAGAGATCATTTGGCCATTCGTTGTTGGTCAATAGGTCTCATTCCACCTGGAAGATGGCTTCTGGCTGAGTCTGGGACCATCAGCGACACTGGGAGTTTGTTAGATGTGTAAAGTCTCAGGCTCCCATCCCACCATCAAAAACTGGAGGTAGAGGCTTAACTGACCGTGTTACTTCTAGGTGGTACTGATGCAGGGGCATATTTGAGAACATAGCTGTGGACAGTTAGACTCCCAGGGCAGGGTGAGCCTGGAAGGTTGCCATTTCTACCCTTCGCCTGCCTGCCCTGAAGTGACTATGGCAGGGTCATTGGAGAGGATGGCTGTGAGACCTCTTAGCAGTACTAGTATAACTAGCCTGCCTGGAAATGTGATGTTATATTAAAAGACATTTGTCCCTCCATTTGATAATGGGACCATTTAACAAAGACCTCCCCAAGAAATCAACTTCCCAAGGAATCTTAATACTAGGAAAGACTAAAGCCAGAACCTAGAAAAAGATTTGCAACTTGTCATACTACTTACAAGAGACAGTGATGGGTCGTTGCCAGCAGGTCCACCCCTGGATCAGGACTGTGTGATTACGCATATCTCTTGCTTCCCTTTTAAGCTTAAGCCTCATGTTGAGACTCTGAAGATGGACTTGGAAGGTCACAGAGCCCTTTGTCCCTCTTCACAATGTGACTATATTGAATAAATCTTTTTCTGCTTTTCCACTATTTTCAGCTTTTTAAATTGGCTTATTGAAGATGGGTGGCAGAATCTGGCTTATTGGAATAGCCAGATGGAACCCAAGGCCTTACACACAGTAGGTTTCTGGCTTCTGAACTCACCCAACTTCAAGGAAGATGAGTCCTGTTTTATTTTTATCTTTGGGAATCAAAGTCTAACTAAAGCTCAGGACCTCTGGACTATTGTTAAACACTGTGTCATTATGGGGAGCTGCAAGACATACCCTAGACATAAATCCCTGCAGGCATTGTAACAGTACTCTTGGGCAAAGCTGCTCACCTTGGACCCTTCAAACCCTAAAGCCATAGGGTATCTTTTGAGTTAGTTCGTCAGTTTCCTCATACATGAGGGGTTCAGGGCTACAGAAGAGAGATGGCTTCAACAGGAGGTCTGGATCAGGGATGAGCACAGATGAGCTGCAGTTCTTTGGAGGGGTGAAGAGGGTTAAAGGGGGAGAGGCCTGAGGATTGAGGGAACCTGCCAGAGGCTGGGAAAACAGGCAAGTCTGGGGCCAGGTGGGGGCAGGGAATACAAGAGTGCTTTTGTGCAGGCTGAGCCCAGAAGGGGCCTTAGACAGACCGGAGTCTGCCAAGGATGTGTGTATGTGTAAGGTTCTGGGCGGGAGACCCCATGGTGAGGGGTCAGAGAGCAGCGGGCAGGCTGGCTGGCTTGTAACTTAGCTCCACCCATCTGGCCCTGGGTCAGGCTCCTGGGTGTGGTAGTTAAATGTCCAGTTAGAAGACTGTTCAGGTCTTCTGGCCTCAAGCTTTCTTCCCCTGGAGATTGAATGGGAGGAGGAGGAGGTGGAGGAGGAGGAGGGGGGAGCCATATAGAAGGGACGGGGCCTTAGCACTGTTAGAGACTAAAAAACTGAAGTCCAGAGCCATTTGGTGACAAACAGTAGTTGGAGCTTGTAGTAACTGGGAAGGGGGCTGCAGATTGAACTTTAGTGAGCTGGGTTCATCTCTGCCATGTTTGTGCAGAGATGGCTGTGGGCAAAGATGACACTTGGGCTTCCAAACAGACAGAGGCATGTATTTGTCCTAATCTAGGCTAGTCCTAAACTGTGCTTGTTTTGCTCAAATCCTGCCCCTCCTGACTAGTAGTCCTCAGGGATCTACATGAAAGTGCAGCCAGTCTGGGCAGCAGCCCTGCTTCTGCAGTCCTGGGCTGTGGGGACCGGCAGGAAGAGAACGGAGACATGACTTCACAGAGCATCATTAGAGTTCCCTCTATCTAGTCCTATTGCCTTGGATGCATACGTGTGTGTGTGTGTGTGTGTGTGTGTGTGTGTGTGTGTGTGTGTGTGTGTGTGTGTATTCACAAGTTTATATTTTTATATATTTTTCTATTTGTTAAAATGGGTTCTTCTGATATAGTCCAAGCTATCCTGAAACTCATAGTGTAGCTTAGGTTGGCCTGGAACTTACAATCCTCCTTCAGCCTCCAAAGTGCTTCACCACCCCTAGTTTGATCTTGTTATCTTGCTTATAAATCAGGAAGCCACAGGGCCTAGGGAGATAGATGCCTTGGTTGGTGAAGTGCTTGTGAGGTAAGCATGAGGAGCTGAGTTTAAATTCCCCAACACCCACATAGTGGTGCACACCTGTAATCCTAGCACTTGGAAGTCAGAGATGGGTGGATCCCTGAGTTCAAGGCCAGTCTGGTCTATAATGAGTTCCAGGCAAGCCAGGGCTACGTAGCAAGGCTCTGCCTCAAAATAAATTAACAAGGTGGAGAGCAACTGAAGGAGACACTTGATGTTGACCAGGCTTCCACACACAGGGCTGGATACATGCACATATGTTCACCCTCACACATAAACAAATACTCACACAAATTTGGAAGACATAGTTCTTCCTGTCTCACTTCTAGAAACCCTTAAATGAATAAATGGGAATGATATTCTCTGCATTGAAGGTGGCATGGGGTGTAATGTGTCAACAAGAGGTATGGCTAGTCATTGTCTCTGTCACTAAGCCAATTCCCTAGGGTAAGTAAGGTCTTGCCGCTGGAAGATAAGAAAGGTATGTCCCTCCAAATTAGCTCCAGAAGCCACAGCTCTCCGTGTCGATGGACTCTGTTTTGTTTCTTGTTTTTGAGACAGGGTTTCTCTTTGTAGCCCTGGTTGTCCTGGAACTCACTCTGTAGACCAGCCTCTGAGTGCTGGGACCAAAGGCGTGTGCCACCACTGCCTGGCCTATGTCTATAGACTCTTTAGAGCTTCCCACAATCTCAACAGGAGTCGTGCTGGTTAGTTTTAACTGTCAAATTGACAGAACCTAGAATCTCCTGGGAAAGATTAATGAGTTATCTAGATCAGTTGCCCTGTGCATGTATCTGCGGGGCATTGTCTTGACTGCTAGCAGAGGGAAGATACGGAGCATTGCTTTAGTCAGACAAAACCTACCCAGGCTTAGAATTGTAGAATGGTGACAGTGGAGCTTTGTGTGAGATTCAGGTCACCACTCCACAGCTTACAATCAGGACCATAAATGCCACATGGGTAAATTTCTCATAGCAACCCAGGACACAGCTATAGAGAACCTGTGTCCATCAAATGCTGCGCTCAGGAGTATGGTGAATTCCATACATGAGAGATGCCGACCCTGGGAGCTCAAAAGGTGCCCCTGGGCTCTGGTGATACCTTAGCCTACTTGTCCTCACTTCATCAGGTTGTCTAATTGCACCAGTGCCTGCTGGAGAAATGTGAGTGGCCTGGCCTGCTGCTGAGTGCCTGTGAGGGACAAGTCAAGCCTGATAGGTGGGGGAGGGACCTTGGTGGTGATACCAAGGACTCAAGAGATAGCATATTAGGTGCAGTTTGTAGTGAGGAATTGAGTGGGGCGCCTGAGTGGCTAGGTCAGGTCCTGAATCTCAGTCTTGTTCAGATTGCTGGATGCTACTAGGTAGTGGGGGAGCATGTCTTTAATCCCAGAACTTGGGAGGCAGAGGCAGGTGGATCTCTTAAATTTGAGGCCAGCCTGGTCTACAAAGTGAGTTCCAGGCCAGAGTTGTTGTTATACACAGAAATCCTAACTTAAAAAAAAAAAAAAAAGTAAAGGGGCTTGAGAGATGGCTCATCAATTAAGAGCACTGGCTGCTCTCTCATAGAACCCCCAAGTTTAATTCCTTCAGTAACAGGTTATTGACACTCTTTTCTGGTCTCCTCAGGTACCACACATACACATGCACAGGCATGCAATCAGGCAAAACACTCATACACATTAAAAAATTATTACTACTATTTCTTGTTTTGTTTTGTTTGAGATAGGGTCTCACTATATAGCTCTAGCTGTCCTAGAATTTGCTATGTAGACCAGGCTGGCCTTGAACTCTTCCTGCCTCTGCCTCCTGAATATAGGATCTGTGTATATCACTACATCCAGCTAAAATTAAATTTTTTTTTTATTTTGTTTTGCAAGATGAGGTTTCTCTATGTAGCAGTCCTGGAACTCGCTCTGTAAACCAGGCTTGCTTCGAACTCAGAGAGATCCACCTGCCTCTGCCTCCCAAGTGCTGGGATTAAAGGCATACGCTACCACACGTAGTCAAAAATAAAAGTCTTAAAAAAATAAAAATAAGAAGATGCATGGATGGCAACCCACAGCCTGATATAATAACTACCATCTCAACCCAGTCCACAGTCCACAGAATAGTGCTCGATTCATAACTACCATCTCAACCCAGTCCACAGTCCACAGAATAGTGCTCGATTCATAACTACCATCTCAACCCAGTCCACACTCCACAGAATAGTGCTCGACTCACGTGCACAGCTCTCAGTAAACGTCTGGGAAACAACAGAACTCCAGGTGCCCAGTGTACTGCTTGCTGCTATGCTGGAGGCTGGGGGAGGGCTGGCCAACCTCTTCAGCCTGGAGTGGAGACTGTGGGCCAGCTGGACGAAGCCACTTGGCTCCTCTAGGGCTCTACTCCACCAAAGGCCAAGGGTGAATTGGGGCAGTTCAGTGTTTTGAACTTTCCTTTTGCTTCTGGGCCACTGTTGTAGACCCAGCTAACCTGGAAGTCATAGCAAGCAAGTCTCTTGTCTCAGTCTTCTGAGATTACAAGCATGGACCAGAGGAGAGAAGTTCCAAAGGTGAAGTGGACAACTTTTTCAGCCTGTCCTCAGGGTAGAGACACAGCACTCCAGGTTGGAGGGAGTGGCTGGAGAGCACCCAGGTGACACCCACGCACCAGCTGGGTGACAGAAAGTTCTGGAGACTCCCGACCCACCCAACTGTGGCTGAGGGTTCAGCTCATTCTTTGGGCCCCTCCTTCATTTGCTGTGGTTCCTCACTTGAGCCTCTACCCCTCCCTGAGCTCCATCGCCAGCTTGTGTCTGGGTCTTTGTGACTCCTAAACGGAGCTAAAGGCAATGAACATTTGAGAATTGTGCATTTAGACTCTGTAGCAGCCTGGTTCCCAGTCCGGAGTCTGTATCCTCTGAGCCTACTCCAGGGTCCTGCTGACGGCAACTGGTAACATTCCTGTGGCTTCTCTAAGTAGGAGTTTGTGTCCCAAACTCCTGGGAGTCAAAGTCTGGACTCTAGACTTGGGGAGGAAGTCTGTACCTCTTGTATCCTGGAAGGGACTGAAGCCATCTTTTAGCCTCTGGGAGCTAAAAGGCAGGTTGGCAGTCAAAGGAGTAGTTTGCATGAACACAGACTTTAGGCTAAATCTGAGCAAGACATAGAGGGAGTCAGTCTTTCCAGAGAGAGGGGAAGGACCTAGGGACATTGGACAGAATTCTCATAGGTGGCCATGATGGGTTAGAGATGACAAATGCCACAGTGCTCCCCAGTAATGGGACAGGGGAGGGATGGTTCCCTTAGGTTAAACGATAAATTCCCTAAAACCTCACAGCCTGGAGCCAAACTTGGACATTTTGGAGCTGTCTTTGCACCATAGTTTTTCTTTTTTCCTTTAGCCTACTGTCTCTGGAACCCTCTCTGTGCTGTGGAAGAGTTCTGCCTGAGTAGCCTTTGGGGGTTTGCTGTATCAGGGCCAGGGGAGATGGAAAGGGTGGGGCCCACCCACGTCAGTCTGAGCTGGGCAAGACTGGCTTGGAGAGGGTGTGGAGTGGGACAGTCCCGTGAGTCTCTTTGGGCTCACACTTCTAGCTGCTTCAAGCAGGAGCCAGCCCGGTCTTACAAGCCTCCTCCCAGGCACCCCTTACTTCCACACAGTCTCTCCTCTTTTCCCAAGCTTTGCTGTGGGTCTGGCCTGCTAGGTGGTCCTGCTTCCCTGGGCATCACTGACTATAGAAGTTGCTGAAAGAGAACGCAAACATCCCTAAGTACAGTGAGTAAAGACACCAATATGTTATCTCAGAGTCCCGAGACTTAGAGAGGGGCAGTGACTGTTGAAGGACATGTGGCTAAGTGAAGGGTGGTGGGGATAGGGACAAAACCCAACCCACCTTTGACACCCATTCCAAGGCTTCTGCACTGACTGTCATTTATTAGCCAGCTACACCAGGCATCAAGATATTTCTATTGGGACTTGTTTACACTTTGGTATGCCATTTTTGCACATAGTTAAACCAAGAAAGGTTCTGGCGACAAGGGGAGATTATATTTTCCTCTTGTGGGACCCAGTGTCTCAATCATGATTAATCTGGCCTGAACAGATCTTACTGAGAGAGGGAACAAGGCAGGTGAGGTGAAGGGTCATGTGTAAGAGAGACCTCCTGATGTCCAAACAGCAAAGACCAATAGGGAGAGGATTCTATTTCCTGAACGGCTCTGTAGATTCAGGGCCGTGGAATGTGTTTTAAGCCTTAATACTGGTAGGAATCATGGCCCCTTTTACCAGTCACTGTGAGCTCAGAGAGAACAGCACTGCTAAACTAAAGGTCACACAGCTGGTGAATGAAGGAACCTGGACTCTTATTCCTGTTTTTGACTCCAGAGTTCGGGGTCCTTCCACCACACTACCCTAATGAAACCATCCTGCCATGCCCATTGTGACTGAATGAGTCAACATTTGAAGGGCATTGTCAGAGTCTGCAGAGCCGATTCTCAGTTCCCGTATCACTATAGCAAGTGCTATCTTAGTATCAAGTCTCCAGATCCAGAAGGAGACCCACTAAGTGCCAAGCATCTAGCCAGGTACCTGGCATGTAACAGGCTGTCAGTTAGGAACTGTCCCACCACTACATAGTAGGCCATGGGCACAGGCCCTGGTACTTTTTTTATAAGAAGACAAAAAAAGTCTCAAATCTCAGCCCTCATGACACCCAGCACTCCTGACAGCCTGTGACCATGTTCTACTGACAGCCAAGCCACAGGATCATTTTGGGGTGTGTGTGTGTGTGTGTGTGTGTGTGTGTGTGTGTGTGTGTGTGTGTGTGTGTGTGTGTGACTGCTAAAGCAAGCGTGTGGAGGTCAGAGGACAGTTTTATGTTGTTTGCTACTGTATGCTCCAGGTTGAGTGGCCTTCAATCTTATATATTCAAAAGCCTCTCTTGCTATTAAAACATGAGGATTACACATATGTGAGACAACCCCTCAGCCTAGAATGAGTTCTAGACCGTGGGTTGGTGTTTTTGTTTTGAGTCAAGGTTTCATACGATGGCTCAGGTGGCCTGAAACTACGTTTCAAGATGGTCTTGAACTCTAAGCAGTCCTCCTGCCTCAGTCTTCCAGGTGCTGGAGTTACAGCAATATACCACCACAGTTGGCTTGATAGGGTCTTTAAGCCGAGGAGAACTGGGCCAGAAACCATTGCAGGATAACTGTCCAGTTAACCCTACTCTCTACTCAGGATCTAAGCCAGATGGTAGTCACAGACATGGCAGATATGGCCAGTTAGCAGCATATAGTGACCATCCCAGACTAGAACAGGCCCGGGTGCCTTCAACAAGACTCTGCTAGCATGGTGCACTTTCGGGCTTCTTGCTCCCACCCTCCACCCCCAGCACTCTTCTCAGCCTGGGATATGGTGAAAAGTTTGTTTTTTCCATCAAGTGAAACAAGACAACAACTCTGTGACCATGCCTTTGTTTTCCCAGCAGCTGGCACAGGGTAATGCTTGGTGAGGGGACAGCAGAGGACTAATGCAATTCGATAGAACCATGTCACATTGATGATACCAGGGTGCTGTGGGGTGTTCACCAGAGAAGACTGCTCGGACATTGGTGTAAGCCAATAGAAAGTTTTTATTAGCCAGTCAGTGACTACACTGGGCATTTGGGATCCTATTAAAGCCCGGAGCCTTTCTCTGGGTGAGCGTTTAAGCACAAAAACCATGTCCTGGGTTGACATACTTCAGTTAACAAGAACGGTTAGCCAGAAGCAGAATTGCAGAAGCCAAAAAGCAAGGTTAGTACATTTAGAGACTTTCCCAGAACTATGGACTTTGATGGATTAGGTTTTTGTTTTCATTTTTGGCAGGTGGTGCTGTCTACATGCTGAGGTTTACAGCCTGAATGACATTCCATCATGGAGTCAGTTGTGCTAAGATCTGGGGCTCTGTTACAGGGTGTTGGTTTGTGCTCTGCCAGCAGGGCAGTACCAAAACTTCCTCTGGCTGGTGGAGGAGGGATCCAGTTCCATTCCAGAAGCATTCTGTGCTTAGGCTGTTCAGATAGGGAGATGCAGCTTAGACATAGCTGGCAGATTCTCAAAAACCTCAAAGATGACAAGCCTTTTAAGGAGGGAAGGTGTCAAGAGAAGGCAGCCCCAGCATGGCCAAGTGTGTATAGAAACCCCCAAGACATGTCAAACCAAGAAGGTAGGACCCCAGGGGGCAGTGAGGCCATGAACAATCCCCAGGAGCCAATCTCTGACCTGCTCAAGCTAGCTGTGGAGTAGGGGTTTTGAACTTGGCTGACTTTAAGGGCTGTGTGGCTAGTGAAACCTCTCCAGGGGCCTGTTGGTGCTCCTTTGGGGGCCCTGCAATCAGTGGGCTATATTAAGCCAAGAATCTCAGCTGCCAGAACTTGGAAGGACCAAGGAGCAAAGCCATATTGCAGAGATAGGGAAAGATTACCCACAGCAGGAGTAATAAAAAGTCACACTTGTTATTTCCAAAAAAGCCCCGTAGTGGGGAGTTCAGGAAACAATAAAACATATTACAGTTTTACAGTGTTTTGATCACTTGTGATGGGAGAAGCTGAGGCTTCTTCGTGCTGTCTTAACCCTGCCCCAAGCAACTCTTCCAAAACTGTTTGGGAAATCGGGGGTAGGTGTGGGCTGCCTTTCAAAATCCAGACTCTCAGTCCAGTGCTCTGTGCTGCCATCTGACCTGTTGCGTAATACTAAGTAACTGGATTGTCTTCTTGAAATTTCCATTTTGTTCTTTGCTACCGGCCAGCACCCCAGCTGGTGGGAATGATGTCGGTCTTCTAAGACATCCAGTGGACCTTTTTTTGTCCCAGGTCTCTGGATTCGGGACTCCAATTAACTCAAGTGTTGCACACTTTGTGCCAAGGACACCGAAACAGGAGTCACACACATGCTGAAACATGACGATCAAGAATTGTCTGCACTGCTCCCAAACAACAGGAGCCCTCCCCTCCCCCAACCTCTGCGCGGGTGGCGGAGTTCTGGGCTCCTCCTCTTCCCTACCAGACTAGGGGAGGGGGTCCTCTTTGGAAAGAAAATAGCTGGGGTTAGCGGCTAAATACAGGCAGAAGAGGCAGGATGGAGAGGGTGCTGGCGGCCCAGGTCTGGCCACTTGAGTCAGTCGCGCGTCCCGGTCCTCGGCTGGCCAGGCCTCGCAGCAGCCCAGGTCTCGCCACGCGGTGAAGTTCTGCGGAAAGTTTTGCAGTTGCTTTGCTGCCCGCGCCAGCAGGAGAAGCTGTGACGCAGCGTCTGGGGCTCCAGGCCCCGGCTGAAAAGAGAGGGAAGACGAGGCGGGAAAGAATTAAGGAGCAGAGTGGAGGAAGATAAAAGAGCGCACGCTGGGGACGGTCCTTGTGGACCGCGCTGATCCTCCTCTCCTGCCATCCCCTTCTCTCCCTCCTGAAGCGCGGCCCCTGCGGCCGGGTCCCCAGCCCCGCGTCCCCGCAACTCCTCCTTCCCCTCCCACGCTGCCCACTTCCCTTCCCCTCTACCCCTCAAACCCTCCTCCTGGGTTCGGCGCTCCTCCCTCCGCCCTCCCTCCTCGGGGCCTGCCTCCTCCCTCCTCCTCTCCGGGAGGCATCACATCGTCCCGACCCCTCGCCGGCGGTCATCCGAGCCCAGCATCAGTGCGCCACTGCGCGCAGCCCGGCCGTGCGCCCCCGGTCCTCCGAGCGCCGCAGAGATGGGGCCCATCCGACCTGCCCTCGAGCCCTGGCCTCGTCACCTGCTGCGCTGCTTCTTGATTCTCGGGGGACTGCATCTCGGCCACCCGGGGGACGCCGCCGCCGTCCCCGCCGCCCTCCCGGGTAAGGCGCTGCCAACTTGGCCAACTTCGGGGGCGGGCCCGAGGGGAAGTGGGGCCTCTTGATTTTATCCTCTTTTTTTTTTTTTTTTTGACTCCCTTATTTTCTGGAGGTAGGTGTAAGTGTGTGTGTGTGTGTGTGTGTGCGTGCGTGCGAGTGTGCGTGTGTGTGCGTGTGTGTGTGCGCGAGTGTGCGTGTGTGTGCGTGTGTGTGTGCGCGAGTGTGCGGGCGTGTGTGTGTGTGTGTGTGTGTGTGTGTGTGTGTGTGTGTGTGTGTGTGTGTGTGTGTGTGTGTGTGTGTCTGGGTTTTTAAAAATCGCCTCCGCTTTTCTGGGAGCGAGGGAGGAGATGGGAGGAGGAGCGCGCCTGGAGGTGGGGGAGGACCTGAGTGGAACCAGATGTGGCAGGCGGCGGGGGAGGGGATCCTGGGCACTGAGGCCTGGGAGGGAGAGGGAGGGAGATGGAGGGCTGGCGACGACTCGCGTCCGGGCGACCCCCGGCGCCCGCCCCGAGCTGGTCCGGTTTGGTGGGTGGGATGCACCCGGAGAGCCAGAGGCGCGTTGTTTCACACTCCGTACGTGAGGGTCAGGCGCCTGTGCAGCGTCTGGCAGGGTCTTTATATTTTCTTTCTTGGTCTTCAAGGACGGCTTGTGGCATACAACTTCTGTAGTGTTCGAATGGAATCCTGTGGTACAGTTTTATGTCAGAGGGCCGAGTGTGTGTGCATCTCTGTGTGTGCGCCTGTGTGTGTGTGTTCGTGCTCTCACTTTGTGTGAGCAATTCTAACTAAACTGGCACTTCTCCAGAGTGGACAATCTTAAGCTGCAAAAGAGTTTCTAAAGATGCAAAACCACAGCCCACAAAAAACCAATCATACAAGCCCCCCTTCTCTTTTCTGCTGATTCTTCCTCCTCCTCCTCCTCCTCATCCTCCTCCTCCTCCTCTTCTTCTCCTCCTCCTTCTCCTTCTTTTTCTTCTTCTTTTTCCAAGAAGAGACTGAAATGTGAGGTCAGACAGGTCTCTCACCAAGACACCGAATATTGGTGGGGTAGATATTCCTCCCTGAGAGGATTTTCAGAAGTAAAAAATAAAGCGCTGGGTGCTGCCTCCACAAACCCCTTTTATGTTTCACTGGGGGCTGGGGTGAGTGGAAAGGGATGGGACTGCAGCTTTGTGCTGGGGGGCGGGGGGCTGGAGAGTCTGAGGCCTTTCACAGTGGCCTGGTGTGCTGTGGGCATCTACTAAAAGGAAAGGAAGGGTTGGGGTGACCCAAGTCACATAAGGACCTGAAGCTTAGACAGACAGGAAGCAGACTCGGAGGCCTGTCCCTTACTCCTGGTCTTCTCCACCTTAAAGAACAGGGCACTGCTGGATTCGAGGGAGGGAAAGGATGGCCATTCCAAGAGCCCTAGCCTGGGTTTTAAAGCCAGGCCCTGGGAAAGAGCTGGGCCAGACGGCTGACTAGGTCTTTTCCTCCAGAGAGCTTTTGACAGGGGGGTGGAGGTGCCTGATGAGGGGCCCAGTTAGGGAGGAAAAGGAGGCCTACAGTGTCCCCGTGCCTCCTGATCTTTGCTTCTGTCTCTTCCTGCGCTCACTCTCAGGTTGTCTGTCCTACACATGAAATACCCATAGCCTGGGTGGTTGCATTGTCTGGATTACCCATGCCAGGCCTGGGCTAAGGCAGCTGGGGTGAGGAGCCTCCACTGAAGCAACTGAACAGGAGGGCAGCATCACACAACTCCCCTCTCAGTGCACACAAGTGTCAGGTGAATCCTGGAAGTTGGCAGGTGGGGGCAGGAGCACCCAACTTCCATATGGGAGGCTGGTGCAGGCCCTATGGGCTCTTGCCGCTGTGAGCCTGATATGAGAGGCGGCCACTGGCTAGGGAAACCGTGGCCCCAGGAAATGCTTGTGGGAAGTAGGTAGGATTTGCCTGGCAGGCTATTGCTGGGGTGAAAGGCCCCCTGGGGGAGGGGCTGCGGCTTTGTAGCTGCCTGATCACCAGCAGGAAGTCCAGTGGGCTCAGGACTGCAGAGATACTGCAGCTCTCTTGGAGGTCAGAGGTGACAGGGCTGTAGGAGTTCTGGACATAGGATGGCAGAATTCATCTTTACTTCCTCAGGTAAAGCGTGTTGTTACTGCAATACTGGTCCATTCTCCATGTATGCAGCACCAAGCCACATGCTTTACAAGAGTTAAAAGGTGTCCTTAGAGAAAAGGAAGGAAATCTTCCAGAATGACACAGGTTGAACCGTTAGTGTTAGGTGAAGGCTCAGTTGGTGAGGGCCCTCTCTCAGCCTGGAAGCCCTGTTAAGTCCAGTTTCTCCTTTAGCTCTGATGATAACCCAAAGAGCTAGGTATCATTGGACCCATTTTGCAGAGTGCAAAATGGAGTCTTAAGGGGAGTCTGATGATTTATTTTGGGCACATCTAGTAACTGAAAGGCTAGGACCAGGGATGCTTGATGACTACAGACAGAGGAGAGAGTGGTCCAAGGAGGAAAGGCTGTCTGGGGAGAGTGGGGAGGCCAGAAGGGAGAGAGAGCAGGCCACGAAGGAGACGGCTGCTGCTGAATTATGGGGAGGCTTCCTGGGTTCCTGAAGGAAAGGTTGATGGAAACTGGCCAGGTGCCTGGAAGGCTCCACTTGCAGCTGCCTGAAGTGCTGATGCTTTCTTACTACAAACATGGAAGAGGGGGCTACTGTCTGGGTGGAGCTGGCAGGAGACCTTGTGGAGTCCTCCTGTGGTAAAGGACTTCTATCTAAAGGGCACACAGAGGTGCCTCATTCCCTCTGAGAGGTATTGGGGACTTGTCATTGCCGCCAGAGTCACGAGACAAGCCACTATGTCCAGCCAGCAAAGCCCTGTCCTTCCCCATAAGGCTGCCTTCCTGGCTTTAGCAAGCTGCCAAGGCCACTGTGCTCCAGCTGGGTTTCTGTTCTATCCCGAGTTCACCTGGGCAAGGTGATGTTGCATGCAGGGGAGGAGGAAGCCTGGATTTGGTGCCAATGTTTTTATACCAGAGAGGTCTGATGCCCGAGAGTTGGCATGACTGTGAGACAGGATGGAAGAGCCATGAACTTCTCAGGGTCTTCTCTTAAATTCATCACTAGTTTGAGTCGGACAAAGTGACAACACCAATAAAAGTGGTTGTTTCTATGGCTGTGGCTCGGGACGTCTCCTAACCCTTAGAAGGCCTTACCTCAGACCCTGGGAGTCACGTGTTAGAATTGTTTGGTGATTTGTCAAGATCTCACCACAAGAAAGTGGTAAACAGGACTGGACGCAGGTGAGGCAGGGGTGAACACCTAAGCCCAGCAGTGCCAGTCAGGAGTGAAAGCGCTGCAGAAGGCAGGAAAATTGCCTTGGAGCTCTAAGCCTAGTAGAACCCCCTGTGTATTAGCCAGCTTGTCACCGAGACTCAGTTGCTTTATCTAAACAACTTAGGGAAGAAAGGTTTATGTTGGCTCTCAGCTGCACAGCCTTCAGCGTAAAGCCAGCTGGTTCCATTGCCCTTGAGCCTGTGGTGAGGCAGAAGCATAGCAAAGGGTCATGGCGGCAGAGGAAGGCTGCCCAGCTCATGCCGGCCAGGAAGACAGTGAGGCACCGAGGACAAGGTGCAACCTTTAAAGGTCTGTTCCCAGTGACCTACTTCCTCCACCAGGCTCTACTTCCTAGGGGTCCAATAATGTCATTCCATCATTGGAGTGGTCCATCCAACCGTTAGCTTAAAGCCCTTATGCTCTAATCAAAAGACTCCCTCCAAACATCACACTGGAGACCAAAGCTGTCACACCCAAACATAACACCCTCTTGAGAGGGACAGTGGAGAAGAGCATGGGTGGACAGCCCTCTTTTGTCAGCCGGTTCCCACACATCTCCATGGGCCCAGGAGGCAGAGACTAAGTTCCCTCTCCCTGTCCTTGGGGTCCCTGGTATGTTCTCCTCCAAGGAGGTTCCCCTCCAAGGAGGTTCCCCTCCAAGGAGTGCCAAATGCCTGAAGGGGCTTCAGCCACGCCCCTCAGCTCTTTGACTGAGTGGGGGGAGAGGAGCTCCCTGGACTTGGGGGCCTGGGGTATCACTGGCAGGAAATGTGTCTTCCTGTTTAGCCCTTCATGAGAAGTGGAGGGCCCCCTTTCCCATGACTGAGCCCTATAAATCTGGGTGGGGTTAGCCATTGGAGTGGCGACACAGCTCTTGGAACTCACCCTGAGCTCTGCAGACTCTAGTTACTCCTCGGTAGGCTAGAGGAGGGTTACATGGTGATGTGTGACCCAGGAAATGCTGGGGACAGTCAGCACCAACGCCCTAGCAAATAGACTGGATTGCCTCCTCCAGGCCAGCACGGTGGCTCCAGCTGGAGCTCTCGTGGTTGGTTTCTCTCTATGCTTAGTCCTCGGGACCACTCTGTCCTCTCCTGGGGCCCTTGGCTTTGCACCTTCAAAGTACAGACCCTTGAAGCTGGAGAGATGGCTCAGTGCTTAAGAGCAGCCTTCCAGAGGTTCAAGTTTTGATTCCAGCACCCACATGCAGCTCCCAGCTGTTGGTAGCTCCAGTTCCCAAGGATCTGACACCTTCTGGCCTCTGAGGGCACCAGAAACACACACAGGGCACAGATGTACATGCAAGGCAAAACACCATACCCATAAAAATTTAATTTAAAAAGTGAAACTACAAATCCTCCACTGGCGTGACCCCCACTTTCTGACAGCCTCTGCCCCCTTCAGCTCCTTTGGCTGTGTATCACATCCTCCAGGAGACAGCCATTAACCAGCGGCTGCTTTCCAGCCCCCTGGCCCAGGCCTTCCTGTCACTTTCCCAGCATGCTCTGCTCCCTCGCACCTCCAGGCCTTTGCTCGCTGTTCTTTCTGCCAAGCAGGTCCTTCCTTCCCTTGGCCTTCCTGGCTCCCCCTGAGTTTTTCTTCAAGACTCAAGGATCTTGAGAATACCTATAAGGTAAGACAATCCCAGACATCACCACCAACTATAAACCTTAGAACAGCGAAGGATGGTGCGGCTTGTGCTTTTCGGGAAGCACCCCAAAGAGATGTAGTGAGTTGCATCCGTGATGGGCTGAGAGTTGTGCTAGTTTTTCTCATTGCTGTGGTAAAATACCCGAGACAAACAAAGAGGAAGAGAGAGCTCCTTTGGTCAGCAGTTTCGGGAGACCAGTCCATGGTCACTTGGTCTAGTTGCTTTGAGGCTGAGGCAAGGCCAAAAATCATGGTGGAGGCTGTGGTGGAGAACTGCTTACCTCATGGCAGCTGGCGAAGCAGGGAGAGGAAAGGGCCAGGGACAAGGTGCAGTACCTCAGTCCCCAGTGACTTCCTTCAGTGAGACTCCACTTCCCAATATGTTATCAATATGTTAGGTTCAGCAAGGATCCATCCATTGATTAGGTTTGAGACCTCGGAGTCAAGTCAACTCCCCAAATCCCATCACTTGGGCAAACAAGACTTTATTTGACAGATGATCCTTCAGGGACATTTCAGGTTCAAGCCACACTATTTCACAGGAAAAACTCAAGTCAAGCTCTGATGTCCACAAGGTGTTTGGAAGGGTAATTGGTGTGGTACTGTCCTGCTGACTCAGGCAAGGGTGGTCTAGCCTATTCCCTTTCCCTCTCAGTCCTCTGAATGTATTAATGGGCAGAATCCTTGAAACCAGAATTAATTGACCAGCTGTGTGGCCTCAGGCTCTGGTGTCTTCTTTGGTCGGGTGAGAATGAGAACACCCCACCTTGTAGGGGGTTGCATGGGAGTCACACACTAGTCAGATGATAGATGGCTGAGGTACACGTTCGGTACGCTATCAGGCACTAAGCTATTGCAGTTTTAATTACAAATAGAAAGAAATCCCATGAATATCAAGGAGTTCAAATATGGTAAAACACAGTCTTCAACACCCTCAGCCCCAGCTAGAGAGATGGCTCAGCACAGTTAAGCACACTCACTGCTCTCGCACAACACCTAGGTGTGGTTCCCAGCATCCGTGTCAGATGGCTCACTACCATCTGTAACTCCAGTTTCCAGGGGACCCAGTGCCCTCTTTCAGCCTCCGTGGGCACCAGGTATACATGTGGTACCCTTATGTACATATAGGCAAGCACTCATCCACATGAAATAAAAAAATAAATCTCTTCAAATAAAGGGTAAAATGAGAGTAATTTTTGTTTGTTTTTGAGACAGGGTTTCTCTGTGTAGCCCTGGTTGTCCTGGAACTTGCTCTGTAGACCAGGCTGGCTTTGAACTTGGAGATCCACCCGCCTCTGCCTCCTGAGTGCTGGGATTAAAGGTGTGCGCCACCACTACCCAGTGAGAGTAATTTTTTGAGAAAACAAAACAAAACAAAACAACAACAAAAAACTATGCAAAGTCAGTTGGGCAATAGTGGCCCTCCAAGGTCCTCCTGTCCCTTCCAGTACTGGATTGCAGGTGTACCACCACTCTACAACCAGACTTTTACATGGGTGCTCAGCAGCCAACCTCAGGTCCTCATGCGTGGGCCATTCCCAAAGCCCCTGGACCAATTGCTTTTGGTGTCACTGCAAGCCTATATGCATCCGAAAGTCACCTGTAAATATAAAATGTAAAAAGTAAATATCAATATCAAATTGGGGAAGGGGAATCCCACCCTTAGTGGCCCTGCCTCCCTCAGGTCCTTCCTTACCACACTCTCTTCTTAGTGGCCCTGCCTCCCTCAGGTCCTTCCTTACCACACTCTCTTCTTAGTGGCCCTGCCTCCCTCAGGTCCTTCCTTACCACACTCTCTTCTTAGTGGCCCTGCCTCCCTCAGGTCCTTCCTTACCACACTCTCTTCTTAGTGGCCCTGCCTACCTCAGGTCCTTACTTACCACACTCTCTTCTGCAGGATTTCACTTCCTTACTTATCCCTCATTGAGGGTGCCTTGGGAACTTTTTGGTCCCTGGAGTGGGCAATGCTAAACACAAGGCTGACCCAGTATGCTTGCTCTCCTCAGAGCCTGTGGTACCAGTTTTCTTCAGGTCTGTCTCTGTGCCTGTCTTATACTTGTGCATGAGTGCCCGAGGCTGGACAGTTGCCTTCAGCCAGAAGCCTCTCTCTCGAGCCCCTCTGAATTTTACTGGACTTTATGGCTGCTGCCCTCCCCAGCCCTGGCGTGGCTGCTTCCTCCCTTGCTACCCTCTTTCAGCAAGGTGTTTTGTACTTCTACCTGGAAGCTGCATCCCCACGGATGGGTTCAATGCCTGAGACACGGTGGTGTTTTGTAGGTATTTATTGAGTTGGAAAAAATTAAAGCAAGCAGACAAATATCCCAAAGACAATAAGGAACATGTTAAATGACATCATGACCTTGGAAATACATCCAGTATTGGGCTTAGATAAACGGTAGAAAGTCCAATGGAGGAGGCTTAACCTCCAGAAGTCAGAGTTTTAAGCTATTGTAAAAATTCGGTGTGAGAGACATTTGAGAAACACCACTTAGATAGAAGATGAAATCTTCACTTTTAAATGCTGGAACGAATAGGTGTGGACTTGGGGAGCCCATTCCACATAGAGGAATACTCCCTGAGCCAAGACACACGGGGTTGGGCCTAGGCCCTATCCCAAAGGATACGATAAACTCTGATGACACCCTATGGAAGGCCTCACCATCCAGGGGGAGCAGAAAGGATATGTGATAGGTAGGGTTTTAATTGAGGGGGGGTGGTAGGGGAGGAGGGGAGGGATAGGGAACTGGGATTGTCATGTAAAACAATCTTGTTTCTAATTCAAATAAAAAAATCTGCAGAAAAAAATTTAAAAACTAACAAAAAATGCTGGAACGATATGGATTTTACAAATAGAAAATGCTGGGGTGGGGGGGAAGGCAGGTTCAGTGGTGGAGGACATGGTTAGCATGCAAGAAGATCTCAGTTCGATTCCCAGCTTTGCACCTCCCACCAAAAAAAAAAAAAGGAAATTTAATTTCAATTTGCAGCTAATCACTCCTGAAGGAATGCAGATGCTGTACTATCATGTAGACGGTGCAGAGATGACTAGAATTTAAGGTTGCTTTTGGAGGGGGAGTGAAGGCTCAGTGGCTAAGAGCATGTACTGAGTGCCCTTGTAGAGGACCCAGAAGGAAAGCTACTGAGCAAACACACATTATGAATCTCTGGCCTGCGCATGTAACATGGTCATACACACACATGTGTAAACATGCTACATGTTCACACACACATACAAGTTCATGCACACACATATATGCACACACAAACATTTGCACACCCCAAACAAAGGGTCAGATGTTCACCAATTTTATTTTATGTGCCATTTATAAAGTGCATTTCATTAAAAGCAAAAAGAGGGGGCTCCCTGAGATCTCTGGTAGGAACAGACACTTGTTTGACAGCTAAGAGACCCCTCTGACATGGGCAGAAAAATGTGAAGAACTGAATTAGAGCAAGTAAAGCAGTTTGCTCCGTGTGAATGAATGAGTGCGGGTTTCACGCAGCAGCTTGCGGGAGGAGATCAGGTTGTGTGGAAGAGTGGTCCCAGAGGATTCCATGACAACATGCTCTTTCTCAAGTCACGGGAAATGTAACGTTTCATTTCTAAATACTTAGCCACTTGTCAACTACAAACAAAGACATCGTCTGAGTTAGGGTGACTGTTGCTGTGATGAAACACCATGACCGAAGAAACCCGGGGAGGGGAGGTTTTATTTGGCTCACACTTCCCCAGCACTGTTCATCATCAAAGGATGTTGGGCAGGACCTGGAGGCAGGAGCTGATGCAGAGGCCATGGAGAGTGCTGCTTACTGGCTTGCTCCCCATGGCTTGCCCAGCCTGCTTTCTTAGAGAACCCAGGACCACCAGCCCAGGTGTGGTGCCGTCTACTAGGCCCTCCCCCATTAATCACTAATTAAGAAAATGTCCTATACCAGTGGTTTTCAACCCTTTCTAATACTGTGACCTTTTAATATAGTTCTTCATGTTGTGGTGACCCCTGTGGCTTTGTTGGAGGAAGTGTGTCACTGTGGAGGCGGGCTTTGAGGTCTCGTGTATGCTTAAGGCACGCCTGGTGTTTTAGTCCACTTCCTGTTGCCTGCAAGATGCAGAACTCCCAGCTACCTCTCCAGCACCATGTCTGCCTGCACAGCGCCATGTCCCACCATGATGATAATGGACTGAATCTCTAAACTATAAGCTACCACTTCAATTAAATGTTTTCCTTATAATAGTTGCCGTGATCACCAGGCGTTGGTGGCACAGGCCTTTAATCCCAGCACCCGGGAGGCAGAGGCAGGCGGATCTCTGTGAGTTCGAGGCCAGCCTGGTCTCCAGAGCGAGTGCCAGGATAGGCTCTAAAGCTACACAGAGAAACCCTGTCTCGAAAAAACAACAACAAAAAAAGAGTTGCCGTGGTCATGTGTCTCTTCACAGCAATAGAAATCCTAACTAAGGCAACCCCCAACCATCAAATTATTTTGTTGCTACTTCATTACTGTAATTTTGTTATTGTTTTGAATCATAATGTAAATATCTGATATGCAGGATGTCCAATATGTGAGACCCACAGGTTGAGAATTGCTGCTCTAAAGGCTTGCCTACAGCTGTATCTTCTGGAGTCATTTCTCATTGGAGGCTCCTTCCTCTCAGTTGCAGTCCAGCCAAGGCTACATAGTGAGGCCCTTTATCTAAAACAAATAAAAATCAAAATGAAGAAAGATTTTATGAGTTAAAGCAATAGCTAAGGAACAAGTGAGTGGTGTATAGTGTATCATATAAGAAGGCATGCAGCTTTAATTTTAAGATTACGTTTATGTATCTATGTATTTAATGCATGTGTAGACCTGACAGACAGCCAGGGAGATAAGAGGACAGCTTCCCCCTCCTTTTACCGTGTGGTTTCTGAGGACTGAACTCGGGTTGTTGGTCTTGCCTTTACTTGCTGAGCCATTTCCCAAGCTTGAATTTAGGTATAAAAATGGCTTGCCCCCCACCCCCATATTCTAAAAAGCAATACTTTTAGTGAAGAATTAAATATGGAAACAAGATTCTAGAAAGTGTTGTTTATATTCATATATTGTATCTGTACATATGTATAATCCTATTTGGGGTGTGTAGAGAAGATAAGAGAAAAATGCCACCCAAATCTAACAGTTTCTCAGACACTAAACTGAATTATGTGTTATTTAGGAAACATGATTACCGTGGAAAGCTTTTTCTTTAGACACATCTGCATTTTAGGTCAAAGAGTGGCAGCTGTCACTCTGCCAACTGTACAGACAAATGTTCCCGGCAGCCCTTCCTTTCTGCCCACAAGTCCTTTGTGTAGCTGGTCCAGACCTGCAGTGAGTGACTCCACGGAGTCAGTCAGAACTGCAGCTCCTGGCCTATGCCATCATTTGAAACATTTATTTTATCATTTTATTTGTATGAGTATTTTGCCTGCGTTACATATGTGCAGCATGCACATGCTTGATGTCTGCAGAGGTCAGAAGAGGGCATTGGAACTGGAGCTACAGACAGTTATGGGCCACCATGTAGGATCTGAGACTCAAACACTTGATTCTCTGAAAGAACAGCTATGCTTTGTATTTTATTTTATTTTTTGGTTTTTCGAGACAGGGTTTCTCTGTGTAGCTTTGGAGCCTATCCTGGCACTCACTCTGGAGACCAGGCTGGCCTCGAACTCACAGAGATCCGCCTGCCTCTGTGTTTGTTTTTTAGATTTTGTTTGAGAAAGGGTCTCTCTGCATATCCCTGGCTGTCCTGGAACTCACTATGTAAACTAGGCTTGTCTCAAACTCACAGAAACCCTCCTTTCTCTGCCTCCCGAGGCCTGGGACAGCCAGTGCTCCTAACTGCAGAGCCATCTTTCCAGCATTGTTTTAAAGGCCCACAGATATGCCTTTTAGGCTTAGGTGGCATTGCTGAGTATCCTCCACTCACAGGTTAGCCTCAGAAGGGTTTCCCTGAGTGTGCACTGGGAGAAGCAGCAGTGTTACAGTAGGGAACCACTCCCCTGATGTCTCCACAAACACCCCAAATTACAGTGAAGGAAGGATAGCATGCTTAAAAGCCGGAGGACACGTTTGATGTTGGAGTATAGAAGGTCACAAAGCTCTGTAAATTCAAAATGATTGAAAGTTGGAACAGAAGGCAACTTTATGTTGATAGATGGGCTTTTGGAAGGCTTCCTTTGGGGAGAAAAAGGAGCAACTTTAGCATTTCTATAGGACATTGTGCAATTGTCAAGACCACCAACTTTCTCTGAGCATGTGAGGTCAACTTGGCTGTGAGATTCCTTCTGCCATTTCTCCATCACAGAGGTCAGGAGCCAGGGTTGCTGAGGGAGCGATGCTATCTGAATGGAATCTGGATCTGTGTGGTCCCCACATCATCTTCTGCAAATACAAACTCTCTGTAATTATAACTAATTCAGGTGGCGAGGTTAACAAACGTTATGTTACCTCAGCCCCTAATCTACAGTGTAGAACATCTTAATGCTTGGTTAGCCCACATGCCTTCTCATTCTCGCCTGCCCAGTCTCTACTTTGACTTCAGTATTATACATTCCTTGGTTTCACACTTTAAGAATTTGTTTGTTTGTTTGTTTGTTTTGGTTTTTCAAGACAGGGTTTCTCTGTGTAGCTTTGGAGCCTATCCTGGCACTCACTCTGGAGACCAGGCTGGCCTCGAATTCACAGAGATCCACCTGCCTCTGCCTCCTGAGTGCTGGGATTAAAGGCGTGCGCCACCAACGCCCGGCTGGTTGGTTGGTTTTCTGAGGCAGGATTTTTCTATGTAGCCCAGGCTGTCCTAGAACTCACTTTGTAGACCAGACTGGCCTTGAACTTACAGAGATCCACCTGCTTCTCCCTCCCAAGTGCAGGGATTAAGGGTATGCACCACCACCACCTGGCTTGGTTTCACATTTTTAATTCTTGGAGTATGGCACAAATGTGAACACACTTGTTCAGTTTGATTAATATTCCACAGAGCACAACTCACGTAACCAACCCTTGGGGTCAGAAAATAACATTCCCAGCATTTCTAGGGCTTAGAAGCCCTTGCCACAGACTTGGTGTAAGCCTTTCTTCTTTGTGTGCTGGTGCCCATCTTATATTTTTGGTTGTGAGCCGAGCCTTTTAACGGCTGAGCTATTCCTCCAGTCTCTGTTGTCTGTCTTATCTATCATCAAATCTGTCTGGCCCTTAGCACCATGCAGTTCTCATGTCTGTGTTTTTCTCCTGGCTAGCTTGAGATGCTGATGTATTTTTCCCATTTGGGGTCCATTTATTTTTTTTACTTTCTCTCTCTCTCTGTCTCTCTCTGTCTCTCTCTGTCTCTCTCTCTCTCTCTCTCTCTCTTTTTCTGAGACAAGGTTTCTGTGTAGCTTTGGAGCCTCTCCTGGAACTCACTCTGTAGACCAGGTTGGCCTCAAGAGACTCACAGAGATTCACCTGCCTCCTGAGTGCTGGGATTAAAGGCATTTGCCACCACCACCCACCGTCGATTTAAATTTTTAATAATCTACCCATTTTTATTCTATGTGCATTGATGCCCTGCATGGATTCATGTCTGTGTGAGGGTGTCATAACTCTTGGAACTGGAGTTACAGACAGTTTTGAGCTGCCATTGTGGATGCTGGGACTTGAACCCCGGTCCTCTGGAAAAGCAGCCAGTGCTCCCAACTGCTAACCCATCTCTCCAGCCCCCATTTAAAAGTTTTATTTGGCTCATTTGTTTTTTGTTTGATAAAGGTCTCATTATGTAGTCCTGGCTGACTTGGAATTCACAGACATCCGAGTGTGAGGGCTCTGAGTGCTGGAATTAAGGGCGTGTGCTACCATTTCCATCTTAATTTTTTTTTTTTTTTATCTGGGAAGCATATATTTTCTTCACCTTTTCCCTGTACCATTGCTTATCCTCCACTTTTGAGTACAGGTTTTGAGCTCAAGGTGGCCCCAGACACACAATCCCCCTGCCTCTGCCTTTTAAGTGCTGGGATTACAGATCTGTCCATTACACCACTTTGGCCTTATTGATATGGTTTGTAAAAAGCATCTTTTTTTTTTTTAAAGATTTTATTTATTTATTATGTATACAACATTCTGCTTCCATATATATCTGCACACCAGAAGAGGGCACCAGATCTCATTACAGATGGTTGTGAGCCACCATGTGGTTGCTGGGAATTGAACTCAGGACCTCAGGAAGAGCAGTCGGTGCTCTTAACCTCTGAGCCATCTCTCCAGCCCCTGTAAAAAGCATCTTGATCTTAAATTTGGTTCCCTCTCTAGGCTTTCGGCAGAAGTTAACCAATTATAACCAAAACTGCAAAATGACCAAATAAATAAATAAAGAAAGAAAGAAGAAAGGAAGGAAAGAAAAGAAAAGAAAGCTGTATGAGCTATGTGTGTTCCAGGAGCACTGAGACACGGCCCAGTAGGTCAAGAGCTTGCTGAGTAAGCATGAGATCTGGTGTATGACCGCATGTAAATTCTGGATAAGTGCTGTGTCCCACCTGTAATCCCAGCCCTTGGAAGGTATAGACAACTAGACCCCCAGAGCAAGCAGCCTGGTTATATTAGTGTAGCACAAATTCTCTTTGGTCTTAATAATAAAAACTCGGAGTCAGCTATCAGGGGATGAAAGCTGAAGATCAGAGAAGCAAAGTGGCCAGCCGCTAGAGAGTTCTTACCTCTACCAATGCTCAGACCAAAGGGGAGATCCTGTCCTCAGAGGGCATCCTCAGACTGACTGCCTCAGACTGCACTGCAGCTCCTCATACTGCTCCCATTCTATGAATCCTCAGACTGAATTCTGCCTCTACAAAACCTCAGACTGAATCTGTCTCTACCTCCCTAGTGCTGGGATTAAAAGCATATGATCTGAAGTTCCGGGATTACCTTTGAGTGAGCTCTGTTTCTCTTTTAGATAGATTCAATCTCATGTAGCCCAGGGTGGCCTTGAACTCACAGAGATCTGCCTGCCTCTGCCTCCCAAGTGCTGGGATTAAAGGTGCGTGGCAACACCACCTGGCCTCTATGGCTAACTAGTGGCTAGCTCTGCACTCTGATCTTCAGGCAAGCTTTATTTGTTAGATCACAAACAAAATATCCCCACAGGTTAGCTCAATCAGTGAGCGCTAAATCACATGAGAGACCCTCCCTCAACATAGAAGGGGGAGAGTGATCCAGGAAGACATCAACTTCTGGTTTACACATTCAAACTCATGGACACACACACACACACACACACACACACACACACGCACGCACGCACGCACACACACACACACACACACACACACACATACACTTGTACACACATATGCATGAATATTTACACACATATGCACACCACAGAGATGAAAAACTACTTAAAAATTACGTTTACTTATTATTAATGGGGATGATGCTTATGGCAGGGCTGGCACACAGAGATCAGAGGACAACTTTGTGGAGTTGGTTCTTCCACCTTTACATGGGCTTCACAGATTGACCTCGGAGCATCAGGCTTGTGTGGCAAGCACTTTTACCCACTGGGCTATTCCACCAGCACAAGACTACACTTTAATGATATCAAAAAGTATACCTATTCATAGTAAACCACTCAACGACAGAAGAAAGTTACATGCGCTTTCTGGAGTAATCCTGTCTTGGAACAGCTTAAAGTATCGCATATACCACATAATGAGACAACTTGGGCATGGGACCAGGCCTAAGCACAATTTATGTTTTGTGTACTCCTAACCTGAAGGCAATATTTTTAATGGCGCTTTTTGTTTTGTTTTTTGTTTATTTGAAATTTTGAGATAGGATCGCTTCCTGTAGGCTAGGCTGGCCTCTTGGCATTCCTTCTGTCTTAGTCTCTGAAGTGAGAGGGTTACAGGGCTCAAGCCTGTGTTTTGAGGGTGACAGTGTGACACCTCACATGAGATGGCGCGTGGAACTTTCCACTGTGGTTTCCTGTCAGCACTCACAAACTGTCAAGACACTAGAGAGCTGATGTCGGCTTAGAGCTCTTGCCCCTGCAGAGGATCTGGGTTCGAGCCTCACACCCACATGAGGGTGGCTCATTACCACCCATAGCTCCAGTTTCAGGGGACCCGATGCCCACTGCTGACGTCTTTGGGCACCAGGAACATACATGCTACTTTGTCATCATACATGCAGAAAAACCACTCATGCACACAAAATAAGTAAGTCATTTTTTTTTTTTTTTTAAAGAGGAACTTTCAAAATCTGGGGCATTTCAGATGTTGCCTGTGAGCCCAAAGGCATGGGTCCCGGAAGCAGGAGTTATCGGCAGCTGTGTGCTGCCTGATGGGGAATTGAACCCGGGTCATCCACAAGAACAGTGTGGCTCCCAGCCTCTTAGCTGTGTCTAACTGAACAGTTTCTAATACAGACACACGAAGGAGGGAAAGCAAGACTGACTCAGCTACAGAAAATTGTTCTACGCTTCAGTCAGGACAACTCACCACGCACATCTCATTTTTTTGTTTGTTTGTTTGTTTTTTGTTTTTTCAAAACAGGGTTTCTCTGTGTCTTTGGAGGCTGTCCTAGAACTCGCTCTGGAGACCAGGCTGGTCTCGAACTCACAGAGATCCGCCTGCCTCTGCCTCCCGAGTGCTGGGATTAAAGGCGTGCGCCACCAACGCCCAGCAGCGCATCTCATTTTTTAAAAAATGTGTTTTTGCATATCTTTTTATTTACATGGGTTCTGGAACTCAAACTTGCACCATCATGCTTTCACAGCAAGTGCCTGTACCCACTAAGCCAGCCCTTCCGCTCACCAACAAGTGCCTGTACCCACTAAGCCAGCCCTTCCGCTCACCAACACCTTTATTTTAAAATCGATAGTTCAGACGGTGGTGCCCACCTTTAATCCCAGCACTTGGGAGGCAGAGGCCAGTGGATTTCTGAGTTGGAGCCCAACCTCGTTCTGCATGGTGAATTCCAGGACAGCCAGAACTATGTACTGAGACTCTGTCTAGAGAGGTTGGGGGAGGAGGAGGGTGGAGGGAGGGGATATGATTGAGTTTGGAGGAGATACTCAAAGATATCCTTTGCAGGTGAAGTCTGGTTTGTTTATTATAGATCCAGATGATGTCACAGTGGTGGTGGGGATTCTGTATGTGACCTTTTGTGGCTGATGGAGGCTCATAAAATGAGCTCTGTGGGAAATGCAGTGGCATTCTTGTGAGGGTCTTAAGATTCCTCTTGTGTCTCCCCTGCCTCGACTCTATTTACTATAGCAATATTTTTTTTTAAGAAGGTACCTATAAATCCCAACCACCAGACGGTACAGATTCATATTTTTATTCCTTTCTTCTAATCAGCCCTGTCTAGGCCTGTCTTTATTTTAAAACGATTTTCATTACATGGATTGATTGATTGTGTGTATGTATGTGCCAGCGCATATATGTCATGGCACACGTGTGACCAGAAGACAATGTGTGGGAGTCTGTTCTCTCACTATGTGCTTCCCTGGGATTGAATTCAGGCCTGGCAGCAAGTGCATGTAGCTGCTGAGCCATCTCACTTGACCCCCAAGGTCTGTTTTGTTTTGTTTTTTTAAAGATTAGTTGGAAGCTGGGCGTTGGTGGTGCACGCCTTTAGTCCCAGCACTCGGGAGGCAGAGGCAGGAGGATCTCTGTGAGTTCGAGACCAGCCTGGTCTATAAGAGCTAGTTCCAGGACAGCCTCCAAAGCCACAGAGAAACCCTGTCTCGAAAAACCAAAAAGAAAAAAGAAAAAAAGGTGGTGTGTGTGTGTGTGTGTGTGTGTGTGTGTGTGTGTGTGTGTGTGTGTGTGTGTGTGTGTTAGGGTATCCACTGAGCCAGAAGAGGGTGTTGGATCCCCAAGAGCTAGAGTTACAGGCAGTTGTGAGTCTCCCAACACAGGTGCTAGGAATTGAACTCAGAGTGCCTATTAATTGCAGAGCTGTCTCTGCAGCCCCTAAGATCTGTTTTTAAAGAATTTGTAATATAGAAGATTTGGGACCTGTTCACACAGAACACAGGGGAAATGCTCAACACTAAGGAATGACTCATCTCTGGAACTGTTCACTGGGAGCTAGATGCCCCCAGAGATCGGTCCGTATTCCTGTGGATCCCCCCAGTCATCTGTGAAGAGAGACTGGGTGTGATGGCTTATGCCTATAAACCCAGCACTCTGGAGGCCAGCCTGGTCTGTATAGTGAGTTCTAGACCACCCTGGGCTACAGAATGAAAGCTTGTCTCAAACAAAACAAAACAAAAATCCTGAAGAGGCAGAGGTTGCATTTCACAGTTAGGAAAACAGAGAATGTACCTCCAGTCACTAGTTCGTAAATAGCCAGAACCTGGACTCCGGAGCTAGAACTGCCAGTGAGTCCTCTCTGCATCTGCCCTGCCCAGGGCAGTAGGCGTTGTCCCACCTCCTTCCTCAAGCTCAGTTCCAGCTGTGCCTCCTATGACTTCATTTTCCCCTGCAGCTGCCTTCACAGTTCTCTCTGCAGAGCTAGGATGTGGCAGGCAGGGAAAGCGTTCCATAGTTCCTGACCCTTCCAGAAGCTTCCTTTCACTGACACACTCTCCTTGCATCTCTATCCAGAGAGACCTGAGAGAGAGTCGAGAAGGTCAAAGAAAGCCAATGATGGTTTCTCGGGCCCCAGCAGGCCTGGGAATGCAGGGAAAGGACTCTGCATCTGGACCGTGGGTTTATTTTTCTTTTAATTCTTCTGAAGAGTAAACACTCTAATCTGTAGTTATTTCCTCTTATCCTTTCTTCTTATCCCAATTGCATCTACAAAGCCTGTTTCCCAGGCTCCGTGTCGTAGGAACCTAAACAGATTCTCTTGCCTGAATATCAAGGCACAGTAGTGACTGCCCCTCAAGTGCTGTCTGGGTACGGGACATCACTGGCACTCCTTCCCTATAGGACAAGAGTGGGTACCCTCTCCAAATCAAGGCTCACAGCTCCAGGCAACTGGCTCAGGGTCCAAGGACCTAAGCAGGGATTTGAAGTTGTGTAGTCTAAATTCCGGTGGTTCTTCTGCGCCCTCTCTGACGGTGCCTTCCAGGAAAAGGTGGAGTAATGTCTCCTAGCCTTGCCCTCATAGAAACTGGCAAGTGGTTAGGTATGGGGATAGCTTTGAGGAAGATTTTTTTCTTTTTCTTTTAAAAGATGGGGGTCTTACTAGATAGTCCAGGCTGCCCCCCCCAAAAAAAAACGCACACCCATCCTCTGCCCCAGCCTTTGTAGTGCCGGAGCAAGGGATGTGCACCTATATACTGAGTGTTAAGAGGGTTCATGACATTCATAGGCGAGAAAAGATTCTAAACTCCCTGGACTTATAGCCACACTAGGCTTTTCAAGCCAAGCAAATCATCCTTGAAGTTGGGTCAGGAGCTTGATAGTGAGGAGAGCGAAAAGCTCATTATAGGACTGTCGTGTTTTCTTAGTCATATTGTGCAGGCTTTGAGACACGAGTCATGAAAGGAATGTAGTACGTCACAGAGACTGGGGCACAGAGCGCCAAACCCTGCCACTCCACCTCTGTCTCCCTCTGCCTCTTTCTCTCTCTCCATGAGACAGGCAAACAGAGAGATTTGAAGCAAGCATGTCTTTTGTTGGTTTGTTTTCTGGGGATGCAGTCTCCCATGTGCACATGAGTTCTGTGTCCCCAGAGACCAGAGGAGGACTCTGGATCCTCTGGAGCTGGAGTTACAGGTGGTTGTGAGTCTTCCAGCATGGGTGCTGGGAATGGAACTTGAGCCCTTCGTAAGAGCAGTGGGCATTCCTAACCACTGAGCCATCTCTCCAGCCCTCCAAGTTCTTCTTTTTTTTTTTTTTAAACTAGAAATGTAAAGACTTATTTTTATTTTACGTGTCCGTTTTTTTTGAACAACACTTGAAATCAAGGGTAAAATTTCACATCAGCCTGCACAGAGGTCCTCATCAGCTGATTGGCCCTTGAGGGGCTCCGTTTTTCTGAATGCTGAGATCCCAGGCGTGGACCAGCACAAGTGGTCTGTGGTGGTTGTTAATGGAGATCAGGTTTCTGAAGATCACCTCATCAGTCAGAGAAACAATAGTACCAGTATGGAAATAGATGGCATAGCTACCTCAGAGAGAGAGAGGAAGGAAGAGAGAGAGGGGGAGCAGAAAGACAGAGAGAAAGAGAGAGGAAGACAGGAGAGAGAGGAAGAGAGGAAAGGAGAGAGAGGAAGAGAGGAGAGGGAGAGAGAGAGAGAGAGAGAGAGAGAGAGAGAGAGAGAGAGGCTAGTGACCCCACATACCCCGACATGTGCAGCTTCGCTCAGTCCCTGTGACTGATTCCTGGCAGTCATGCTGGCTCACTGTTGCCAGCTCTACGAGAGAAGCTGGAAACTCACATTAAAACTCTCGAGTTTTAAATGTCGGTTCACTGTTCTTATCACATACAGTGAAGGCCAAACACAGCTTGCCTGTGAGCCATCAGTTTAAAATACCTTAGGAGCTATCTAAAGCTCAACCGAAGCCAGTCTTCCCGGCCTCCACCCTAAGCAAACTGGGCACGGTGGCACGTACCTATAATCCCAGCACGTAGAAAACTGGGGCAGGAGGATTGCCGGGACTTCGAGGCCAGCCAGGGCTACATAGCCAGACCCTGTCTCAAAACAAAGCAGACAAAAATAGTTAAATGTATCGGTTTCATCCTTTGTCAAGTAGAGATAGTAATTTTACCAACTCTCGGGGTTACTATGAGAACTTACAAGAAAGTGTTGCAACCAAGGACTCAGCAAGTACATGGTAAACGTTCACATATCATGCTTCTGTCTCATTCCACAAATGCAGGTGACCACATGTTCGCCAGGGACAGTCCTGGCTTCTGTAGTTTGTACTGGTATAATTAGTACCAATTCTCAACTTCGTTCCTATCATTGAACACAAGTTTTATGGGGACAAGGCAGATGACTCAGTGGGTATGAGTGCTTGCTGCACAATTTTGAGGACCTGAGTTCAAATCCCCAGCACCCACATCTTTAAAAAAAGAAAAATCCAAGCCGGGCAGTGGTAGTGCACCCCTTTAATCCCAGCACTCAGGAGGCAGAGGCAGTAGGATCTCAAGGCCAGCCTGGTCTACAAGAGCTGCATCCAGGACAAGCTCTAAAGCTACACAGAGAAACCCTGTCTTGAAAAACAAAACAAAAAAATTCCAGGTGTGCCTGTAACCCTATTGCTCTTGGGGGTGGCCAGTAGATACGAGAATTGCCGGCCACCAGCCTAGCTACAGGTCCAGTGAGAGACCCCGTCTCGAGGGAATAAGGTGAAGAACAGTAGAGTGAGACACTTGAAGTTCTCCTCTGGCTTCCACACCACACGTACCCATACATACATGTATATATAACACACACACACACACACACACACACACACACACACACACACACACACACGAAAGGTACATGATCACACCCGAGTGCTGTGCCTGTTAGAACAGTAGCAACTATCAGACCTATTAAAAAGGCTAACCTTCAAGCTGGGAAGTGGTGGTTGGTGGCGCACACCTTTAATCCTAGCACTCAGGAGGCAGAGGCAGGCAAATATCTGAGTTCCAGGCTAGCCTCTTTACAGAGTGATTTCCAGGACAGCCAGAGCAACACAGAGATATGTTGTCTCAAAAAAAAAAATCAAACAAATAAATAACAAACAAGATTCAGAGCTGGAGAGATGGCTCAGCAGTTAAGAGCTTGTGTCGTTCTTACCAAGGACTAGAGTTCGAGTCCCAGCATCCCTGTCAGGCAGCTTACACTTGCCTATGACTCTAGCTGTAGGCACATTTTTACACCTCTGGCCACTTTGAGGGCCCTTGGCAATCATTTAACCTTGCTATCTGTCACTTCTGCTTGCCAAAGGGAGATGCTGAAATTTTAAGCTCTCTTGGTTCACATTCAACTGTCATTTAACAAAAACTTCTCCCGACCCAAAGACTCAGAGAGAACACGGACAGCACCCAAGCCCTCAGGGACCAATCAGCCAATGACGACCTCTGTGCAGGCAGCTGAGAGATTCTTCCTTTGGGTTCAAGTGGTAATATTCGGAAATACTCTTACCCAGAAATTGAATAGAATATTAATATCAGAAACCTTAATTTCTCAGTAACATATCATTATGTTTCAGTATAATTCTGCATTTCTTTTGTCTCTGTACATGTTTCTAAATTTTTGTTTTGTTTTGTTTTTTCGAGACAGGATTTTTCTGTGGCTTTAGAGCCTATCCTGGCACTCGCTCTGTAGACCAGGCTGGTCTCGAACTCACAGAGATCCGCCTGCCTCTGCCTCCCAACTGCTAGGATTAAAGATGTGTACCACCAACGCCCGGCTGCTAATTTTTTTTTTTAATGTTATTTGTGTGTGTGTGTGTGTGTGCGCGCGCACTTGTGTGTATGCACACATTTTTGTGAGTACCCACAGAGGCAGAAGCATGTCCGATCTCATGGAGTTAGGTACAGGGTTTGTGAACCACCTGATATAGGTGCTGGGAACCGAACTCAGGCCCTCTGCAAAAGCAGCAAGTGCTCTTAACCATGGAGCCCTCTCTCCAGCCCTGTTTACTTAGAATTCCATGGAAAACTGAAAACCACAGGGTGACCCAAAAGAGAGCTTTATTTTTGTTGGTGCTACAGTAAGCGGGGGGGGGGGGGGGGGGTGTCTCATATTTCTAATTTTTTTTTCATGGAACAAGCCTTGATTTTTTTAAATTTTTCTCCCACACACAGAAATAAGCCTTGACTTTTATTACTTTAAAAAGCTTCATATTAAGTTCCTTTTCTGACTCCACACTTGTGCCTTCAACACTTCTACAATGATTTTCTGCTCCTCACTATAGGAGGCACACTTGATCCTCTTCCCAGGGTTTCAAGTCAGCCTGGTTTTGTTATAGAGTCCATATTATAGGAAAGCCTACAAGGATATGTCAAACGTCGCTGGGCCATTCTGAACTCCTCTAAGCACTGTCCCTATAAAAGGAAAACTAGTATTTCTAGTATGTTAGCTTTCAATCATCGTTGTCCCCCCAACAAAAGTTAACATTAAATTTAAAGAAATACTGCTTTCCTCAAGTTGGTGTGGATGTCTACAAATACATTCACTCTGCCATTCATCCCTCATCAGTTACGTGGGTGTCTAACCTGGCACGGAGGCTGGGACCCGGATAGACTCCTGTGAGTGATGTTATGAAATAATACGCTCACGGTCCCCTCCCACACACGCTGGCTCACAGGAGCCCTGGGGACCTGCTTTAATAAAGTAGTGGCTGTTGGTGGTGGCCAGGCCCTAGCAGGGGTGCCAAGGGCATCCGCTTTGGTGTGGATGTATTCCACCCACGCGTGCCCGAGTCTGGATTCCGAGTTTAGCCCCGGGGCAATCGGGTTGGACTTTGCTGGCCCAGAAAACCATTTCCTGCTGTCACAGTATCCGTGGTTGTGCAAGTACCCTCATCGGGAAGGAAGTGGCTGTTGGGCTGTTTATTTTGGCTGTGGACAGGCAGACGGCCTCTGGGGAGAGGGCTGGCTAGCTGGGTGCAGATCTGTGTGGTGCAGGCCCCTGGAGATGCAAACCCTCGTGGGTGTGGTGGGCTCCTGGAATGCTCATAGGTGGAGGTCTGGGTCCTAGTGAACTGGAAGGAACTGCTCCGGAGGGGAGCAAAGAGGGTCCCTAGGGTCCCTATGCCGCTTCTGTGGGCTCTGTGCCTGTGGTCTTGGAAGATGAAGCCTGCGAAGGGGCAGGCTGAAAACCATTTTGAGTTTTGAGTGCTGGGCTTGCAGGCATGTGCCACCATGCCTGACTAAAAAAGACCCAACACTCCCAACAGCAAGAGAGAGAGCCAGGGTGGTGATTTGTGTTGCCAGAGAACCCCAGGGTCCAAGCCCCACTGAGACCTTTTCCCTAGGACAGGACCTGCAGATCCGCCGGAAGTGGCACAGGAATCCAGGCTTCCCACCGTCTCCTGCAAGAGCACTTGCATTTAATAGAGAGAGACGAGGCGATAGTCCCACCTCTACATCCATTCCTGTCAGACACCAGATAGCCCACTTAGCAACCCACATGTTAAAGCAGAAGGAAATGCACGTCTGGAAAGGAACCATAGAGGAATCCCACAGCCCCCGGAGCAAGGGACTGAACCCTAGTGAGAGCAGCCCATGCTGTGGGTTTAGGCACAATATGCTTGAAGCAACGAGCCGCCAGCAGTTTGGACACGCAGGAACTGATAACTGCTGAGCAGCAAGGAGAGGAAAGCCCACTTCAGGGTCTTGGTGGGGTGCCCCGGCCAGAGGACGGGGTGCCTAGGTGGAAGGGATGTCTCGGTCCCCTAACCCAGGATCAATGTGTCTTCAGGTATATGGGCACGGGCTAGCAGAGGGGAGGTTGTGTGAACTGCTGGGTCCCCAGGGTTGGCCCCTTCGCGGGGCGGAGCTGGCAGCTTTTGCTGACTCAGGGACATTTCCAGGCTTGGTCTTAAGGCCTATTAAAAACAGCTGTTTCACTTGGCTAGCGGCCCTGTGGCCAGCCCTGGCTCTCCCTGGAATGACCCCTCACCTCTGCCTCTATTATTCTCTGGGGAGAATAGTAAGAGACAGGCAGAAGGGCTGAAGGCCACTCTGCAATGCCTTCTCTGGGTCATAGCTCCCTCCCACCCCCAAAGTCACCACTTCTCTAAGAGCTAAGCCAGATGGGTGCTGGCCCCCCAATTTCAGATTCCAATGTCTGGCCTTTGCTCCCACGTTCCCCAACTTGGAACTCCCTCCCTTCTGTCCTCACCTCTGCTCCTGCCTTCAGGGTTTTGTTGAACATGCCTTTCGTTCAGCAGAGATTCCTGAGAGTCTGCTGCGTGCCAGGCACTGTGCTAGAATTAGCTTCTCCGCTGCTTTCCTCCGCAGTGATGTCTTCAGCTTGTCCTCGAGAGCTGCTAGTTAGCCAGTCCTCAGCCTTCTGGCTGGGTCTGCTCTAGAGGAATCCTGTAAGCTACAAGGGCATCGAGGAGGGATTGTGTGGAGAAACAAAACCTACAGCAAGCATCCTGGCCCGGGGACTCCAGAAGAGCATTGTGTGTATGTGGACTCCAGAAGAGCATTGTGTGTATGTGGGAAGGGGAAGACACCTTGAGAGAAGGGAGACAGGCACCTCTCCAATCAGGGCACATTGCTCTAAAACCCACTTGCCTCTGGGCATTTCCATGGCAATGACCTGGACATCTGGGATGCTGAAAGAGGGGACCACAGGCTTTGCTTTGAGGTCTCTGTGGCAGTACCGGAGAGGTTCCTATTAGACTCGTTACCTGGAAAGCCCCCCCCCCCTTTTTATTTTTGGTTTTTCGAGACAGGTTTTCTCTGTGTAGCTTTGGAGCCTATCCTGGCACTCGCTCTGGAGACCAGGCTGGCCTCGAACTCACAGAGATCCGCCTGCCTCTGCCTCCCGAGTGCTGGGATTAAAGGTGTGTGCCACCAACTCCCGGCTGGAAAGCCCTTTTCTATCCAGCACCTTCGATCCAACCATGCAGTGTAAATCCAGGCTGACCGGTTTGCACATGTGTTGATGAGTGGCTTGTAACTTTTTCTTCGATTGCTTCAGGGTGTTTCTCTCCAGCCTCCTTGTAAACAGCCCGAGGGCAGAGGCCGTGTCATCTCCTTCATGTTTAATTTCCCTGTGGTACCTAGGACTGTGCTTCCTACAGGCTTGTCATCAGCGTGGGGTGAGAGGGCTGGTGGGTTAGAGGAGCAGCCAGAGGGTGGTCAGGAGAGTGGACTGGGGGTCCAGCCTCCCCTGAAAGGATCCACATGCTACCGCAGACCCAAGAAACTGGTCTGGCAAAGGCTTAGGGATCCTGAAGCAACAGCCCCTTGGAGAGTAAGGTGGACTCTGCCCCAAGGATTCTTACAATTTCCAGAACAGAAGCATAAAGCAGCAAGTTCAACACAAATTGAAGGTGGTGGCTCAGTGGCAGAGCACTTGCTTGGGGGGTGGTGGTGGTTAAAGACCTGGGTTCCACCCTCTCAACACAGCAAAAAGAGAACAAAAAGTCATGATCCTGGGTGATTCAAAGAATGGAGGCCAGAGCCCTGGGAGAGACACGGGGAGCTCTGGGCGGCAGACTCGGTGCCCAGTGTTACGGGAACACGCTTCTTCTCCTGCCAGTACTCAGCTCTGTTTCTTTTTACGTCACCCCTTCAGGACAGGAAACGTGGCTGCTGGCAGCCTCCATCTAGAGATCTCTACAGAAAGACAACTTTCTTTATTCTAGGATCATTCACTGATTGACCTGGTTTGAGTTTTGTGTCAGTTGCATCACGGGGGCCAAGGGGATTGGATACTGTCATCAGTCAAGAGTGAGCCTTGTGTTCACCCGTGTAGCCATAGCTTATTATTTACATACAAAGAAGAGTGGTGGGAAGGGGAAAGGGAAGGAAGAAGGGATAGGAAGCTTGCTAGGCAAACAAAAACAAAGGGCAAGAGACTATGGGCAGGAGGCTCACTGAGGCTAAGCATCTGCCATCATCCCCATTTCCTCAATTCAGCAGACTGTGATGAGGGCTGGAATGTGCCACTGTGTCCTCCAGGCCTGGCACCAGGCCTGGCACCTATGAAATTCCTTCCTCCTCCCTGTTCCTGTTTTTGTTTTTTTAACCAGGTTTCATGTAGCTCAAGCTGGCTTTCAACTTGCATTGTAGTTGAAGATGACCCCCTCCTGCCTTTAACTCCCAAGGGCTGGGATTAAAGGCATGTACCTGCCTCCATGACAGGAGGATATGCTTGTTATGTTTCAAATATGAATACTGTGTGCCTTTTTTTTTTTTTGTGGTGCCAGCAGTTGAACACAGGACCATGTACTTGCTGGGCATCTTACAACACAGTTACATTGGTTGAATGAATGCATGGCTCACATCCAACCAGTGCCCAGTGCACAGGCCACTGACTAGCTTCATTTACTTAATCATTCACAAATACGTATCGAACCACAACTTAACAGGTAGCATTGTCCCAGGCATGAGATGATTGACAGCAAAAATACAAGTGGTCGACCGGGCATTGGTGGCGCACGCCTTTAATCCCAGCACTCGGGAGGCAGAGGCAAGCGGATCTCTGTGAGTTCGAGGCCAGCCTGGTCTCCAGAGCGAATGCCAGGATAGGCTCCAAAGCTATACAGAGAAATCCTGTCTGGGAAAAAAAAATACAAGTGGTTACTTTGTCCCTGGGCAGGACAATCTGAGATCCTGGTAAGGGTGGCAGGTGGGGGATGGGGGTGGGGGTCTCTGAAATGGGCACTGGCATCCTGTACTCACAGGTATGTGGGTGTGCTTGGGTATGATTGAGGCTGGATGGTCCCTTTTGGCGCATTAGGTCTCTGTGCCATGAGCCCTCCCTCCCCCCACCTGCTCCATATATGACTGATGAGAACACAGGTTCGAAGAACTCGGAGCGGTTTTCAACAAGCCTACATCCCCTTTGCTCCCTGATCAGCTCTTTCTGCTCTTCCAAGGCTATGTCCCTGCACTATGTCCAAGTGCCCTGGCCCCTGGCTTGGCTGGGACCCGAGAACTACCTACAGGAATTCTCGCCGCCTCTCCTTTGCTCTCTAGCTCTCCTCGGGTCTTTGTTCCTCATCCAGGACCCACTTTCAGTCACTGCCTCGAAGCTTGTGACCTTCATTCTTCCCTCTGCCTCCAGATCGTCAGGCTTCAGAGCTCTGTCCTGAGCTGGCTTTCTGACCCTAAGAAGCCAACTGAGATCTCTCTCATACACCCAGCCAGACACCTGGAAGTTAAGGGCTCATTTGTTCAAAGTCATTGTCTTTTTCTAATAGGATTACAAAGGCCAAGAGGGCAAAGATGGTAGTAGGTGCTGGGAAATTCCTTAGAGTCCATCATTGCCTGGAATGTGTTCCTCCAAGTGCTCCAAGAAGTTAAGTGGATTTGAACGCAGGACTAGTGTGGTCATAGGAGGCCTGCAATCATATCCCATGGGACAGGAGGGAACCCAGGTCCTGAAAGACATGGTGGTTGGGCATTCCAGTCCCCTCTCTGGGCTTCAATTTTCTCATTTATCAAATGAAAGGGGTCTGGAGCAGCCTTTTCTAACTGGTGTGGACCTCTTTTGTACCCCCCCCCCCCGTTTCTCTGTGTAATAGCTCTGGCTGTCCTGGAACTCACAGAGACCCACCTGCCTCTGCCTCCTGAGTGCAGGGATTAAAAATGTGCACCATCACCAGGCTCTTTTGGTCCTTCCATTTGACATTTATCATCTCAACTTCAGTCTGACTGGGATTGAGCTGGTATGCCAGCTGGGAACAAGAGAAAGATACTGTCCCATTGGGAGCCCATGGCAGCCAGAAGTTTTGAGCCATATCCCAGTCCTATGGTTAGGAAGCATTTATAAAAACAAGCAATATTATCTCTCTTTTCTGCTTCTAGGCCCTTTCCCTACCCCCTTGCTATGGCCACTGTCGTTTGCTGCTGTCTTCCCTGGAGTGAAATTTCAAACAATACCTTATGCAGCCTATGGTTTGTGATGACCATAAATAGGTAACAGGGCTTGCTATGCAAGCATGAGGACCTGAGTTCAATTTCCTGTGTCCGTGGGTAGGTGGGTGGAGCCAGGTGTTGCTGTGCACCTAGAACCCTGGCCTTTGTGGGGCAGAGATAGAAGGATCTCTGGGGCCTGTTGGTTGCCAGCCTAGCTGGTTCCATGAGAGACTCTGTCTCAAGGGAATAAAGCAGAGAGCAGTAAAGCAGGATACTGGCCTCCAAACATGGTATATGGGCTCATGACCTGTATACATGACATGTGCATACATCATAATTTATGGGATGTAGCTCACACACACACACGTATACACACACAGACACACACACACACACACACACACACACACACACACACGTATACACACACAGACTTGCACTCACGCAAAGATACTCAACCTTCAAGGTAGATTGGGTGGGTGTGGATCAAATCCAGAATATTTCTCTATTCCAAAACTAGGGGTCATTTGTGTTCATCACAAAATATCACACTTAGGAGGGTTATAAATAACAGGTTATTTGGTCCTGGATTTGGAAGCTGCAGAGTCAAAGATCAAGGCGTCAACAGCTTCGGTGTCTGGTACCACTCATCCCTCCCACACAGCCATCTTCTCACTATTACCTCATAGGTTGGAAGTTTGCGGGAGGGGCACTCAGTTAGCTCAGGTTGGCCTTGAATTCCAGTATGTAGCCAAAGATGACCATGAATGGGTCCCCCTACTCCCACCTCCTGATTGCTGCTGGTGGGTCACAGGCATACAGACCATGCCTGCTTTATGTGGTGCTGAGGATTGAACCCAGGGTTTTGTGTGTGCTAGGCAAGCTCTCTACCAACAGAGCTACATCCCAGCCCGGCCCTGCCCTGCCCTGCCCTACCCTAGGGAGTCTTTTATAAGGGCATGAATCCTATTAATTAGTGTTATTACCCTTATAACCTCAGCACTTCCCAGAGGCCCACACCCTAACACCATCACCCCCAGGGTTAAGATTTCAAAATAGATACTTGGGGAGGGATGTAAATAGACTGTAGAAGAAAGGAGGCCAGGTCAAAGGTGGAGGAGCCAGTGATAGGAAGTTTAGCTGTGGCAGCCACCAGACGGTACATGTGCATCTTGCAGGAGAGGACCCCTACACACAGACAGACAGACAGACAGACAGACAGACAGACACACACACACACACACACACACACACACACACACACAGACAGGGTATAAATGTTAAAATGTAATAAAAAATTAAAGAAAAAGAAAACATATTCTTAAAAAGAAAAGAAAGCTAGGTGAGTGGTGTTTTGAGCAACTTCTCCCCTGAGCACACTGCCCTGCTTGAGGTACTGATCGAGGCTGCTGACCCGAGTTTGGGGTTACTAAAAAAGCTAAAAGTCAACAGGGAACATTCTAGACAGGGAGCAGTCAGAAGTTCTCCCGACAGGCTTCTTCAGATCCCCAATGGTTCTTAAGTTGTCATATGCAGGGAAAGGCCCAGCTCCCTACACCCAGAAGCAGCAACTGGAGGCAGGGTTTTTTTTTTTTTTTTTTTGATTTTTCGAGACAGGGTTTCTCTGTGGCTTTGGAGGCTGTCCTGGAACTAGCTCTTGTAGACCAGGCTGGTCTCGAACTCACAGAGATCCGCCTGCCTCTGCCTCCCAAGTGCTGGGATTAAAGGTGTGCGTCACCAACGCCTGGCAGAGGCAGGGTTTAAGCTCTCTCCTGAACAGAGTTTGCAAGAAAAGTTCCACCAAGTCAAAGAGGCCTAAAGTTGTCACCGGAGGTCTTTACCTGAGGCCCCAGTAGGGCCTCACTTGGACTCAAGACTGAGTCCATGGCTAAGGAGTACACCCAAGGCACGACAAAGCCTGAAACCCAGCTTCCACAGGATACAAGTGATCCACTGTGAATGTAACTGCTTATCAAAACAGTCTTGACAGTCTTTATAGGAAAACTTAAAAACATTCCCTGTAGCACATCATCCACAAAGTCCAGCATACAGTGGAACACCCATGTATCTGATATGTAATAAAACTAAGTAGACATGGTGGCTGGAGAGCTGGCTCAGCTGTTAGGAGCACTTGCTGCCCTTCCAGAAGACCCAGGTTTGGTTCCCAGCACCCACATCAGACAACTCACAACCACACATAACTCCAGCCCTAAGGGACCTAGGGTCCTCTTCTGGTAACCTTAGGCACTGCATATGTACATACATATGAGTGCATACATACATACATACATACATACATACATACACACATACGTACACTCAGGTACACACACATACACATTAAATAAAGAAGTCTAGAACAATTAGTCAACATTGTCCACAAAAAAATGACCAGATAATGCAGGCATCAGGCTCACCGATAACTCAGATGCAGGGGGAAAATCAAAAGGACATTATTTCAAGGAAAATTATAATAAAACCATAGAATGAGGACAACTATGGTTTATTAGGAGGTTAGAGGGGGCTCTGAAAATCTGACTTTTTTTTCTGTAATATGAATTATCAGGGGGGAAAACAGTTCAAAGGCCTTGAGACTGGAAGCAACTAAACAGGGACATAAATAAATTGGGCACAGTAAGAAATTAATGAGGTGTCATAGGGTTTCTATTGCTGTGAAGAGACACCATGACCACAGCAACTCTTATAAAGGAAAACATTTAATTGTGGTGGCTCGCTTACAGTTCAGAGGTTTAGTCCATTAATATCATGGCAGAATCAAGGCAGCATGACGGCAGACATGGTGCTGGAGAAGGAGCTGAGAGTTTTATATCTTGCAGGTAACAGGAAGCAGCCCGAGACACTAGGTGTTGCTGGTGTTCAAATTCTGCTCTGGTTCAGGTCCTGAGACGGGAAGGGGCCTTGGCACAAGGAAGAAAACCATGGGTTGGATTGCTCTCAAGTGAACCCAAATAGCTCGAGCCATCTTTATTTATACTTAAACTGAGTTTTTCTTACATGAACAGATTTATTATTGGCTCCTGTTTTTGACCTTTTAAGAAATACTGGTGTGCTATCTGGTCATTTTAAGGAATACATTGTAATCATTATGAAAGCCTTCATTGTTCCCCTTTATGTTTCCCCAAATATACCTTCTTACCCCTACATAACCTTATTCTAGACATAGAGTTCAGCATTTTTTGCAGGTTTAACTCAATATGGAACCAGACACATCCTGCTCTTGCAGCACTATTCAGCTGACAGCTACTTGAATTTACAAAGTTTAAAAAGCAATAGACATGGGTATAATGCTTTAAGGACAACTGTGCTCAAATCCAGACAACTCTTTCCTGTCTGCAAGATATGCTTTTATACAGTTCCCTTTTCTACAACAGGGTCCCATGTCTCAGTCTCTCTGTAAAGGCAGACTTTGATAAGACACTCTTTTCCCAGCCCCCTATACCACACTTTCCCCACCATTATAAGCTCCTGGGTATGGTGAAGATGGATCTGTCCATCCCACATTTAGTATTGTATTTTTTCCTCCTGGACCATACCAGATCCTACCATTGAATCTATGCTTGGTGTCCAGGGAACTTACTCTCGACAGTTGGCACTCTATGTGTTCTTGAGGCTTTCCCCCCATTCTGTGTATGCATGCCTTACTCTCCTTCCCAGAACTGTGAGACATGGTTCATGTTCCAAGTGTTGTTTCCTCATATGTGCCTAACTGTCTCTATGGAGTCAGAAAAGCTCCCAGGATTAGGAGTTGTAGTTAGTAATTCCAGATAAGAGAGTTGGGAAGCATTAGCCCCCTGCTGATTCTAAGGGGAAAATATTCAAGAAAGGACAGAATTTCCAGGGAAAATTACAGCTGTTGCATGTGTGACTGACAAAGTAAAACTAAAAACCACCTAAAGAGTCAACAATATAATGAGAGAGAAAACAGCCTGCAAGCTGCATGAGTTCAGCAAAGTCCTGCCTTGTTCAGCCTTGAGGTTGACTGGTCCTTGCCAAGTGAGAGACTGTCTTCCATGAGCTTTGCCTCTGGGGACCCATTGGACAGGTATTCATATGCTGATCCAAGACTAGTTTGCGATGCGACAGGGTGTGGCTTGAGCACATATGAGACCTCAAAGCCCATCCCCACAGTGACACACTTCCTTGAACAATGCCACACCCACTCCAACAAAGCCACACCTCTTAATAGTGCCACTCCCTTTGGGGTCATTTTCTTTCAGGCCGCCACAAAAAGGAAATAGGACAATTATAAAAATGCTATAGTGACAGTTCTTTAAAACATAGGATTATTTATTTCTAGAATGTTCCAGCAGTTGTCATCAGGTAACACTGAAGAAAATGAAGCCACAGATAAAGGGCACAGGTGTATGGGGCACTGGATGTTCTCTGGATTGTAGAGTTGGGTAGAGCCCTGAGTCCTGCTTCCACATGGTGATGGGACTGAACAGGAATGAGCTATGCCACCTTTGAATACAGGGGCATAGCAGTGTGCCCCTCATCCTGCCTTGAACTGTGACAGAGCCGAGTGATTTAACACACGAGACAAGTGCAGACGGTGGTCAGTGCCTGAAGACCTTAGCAATCCTCAAGCCCAAGGTTATGATGATTTCCTGTCCTGTATTTCCTTCCAGAACCTGATGTCTTCCTCATCTTCAGCCAGGGGATGCAGGGCTGTCTGGAGGCCCAGGGTGTGCAGGTCCGAGTCACCCCAGTCTGCAATGCCAGTCTCCCAGCTCAACGCTGGAAGTGGGTCTCCCGGAACCGACTCTTCAACCTGGGTGTCATGCAGTGCCTGGGGACAGGCTGGCCAGTGGCCAACACCACAGTTTCCCTGGGCATGTACGAATGTGACCGAGAGACCCTGAGTCTTCGCTGGCACTGTCGTACACTAGGAGACCAGTTGTCCCTGCTCCTGGGGGCCCGTGCTAGCAATGCATCTAAGCCTGGCACCCTTGAGCGTGGTGACCAGACCCACAGCGGCCAATGGAACATCTATGGCAGTGAAGAGGACCTGTGTGCTCGGCCCTACTATGGTGAGGGGCTACTTGCTGGCAAGAGGTGCCAAAGGGACAGGGTTATGTTAGCAAGGCCTTTGACTGCTGTGGATCCTTGGCAGTCACTGTTTAATAGGAAGAAGTTTTAAATAATTAGGAAAATTAACTTCAAAGGGTTTAATTTGATTTTTTTTTTTTTTTTTTGAGACAGGGTTTCTCTGTGGCTTTTGGAGGCTGTCCTGGAACTAGCTCTTGTAGACCAGGCTGGTCTTGAACTCACAGAGATTCACCTGCCTCTGCCTCCAGCGTGCTGGGATTAAAGGCGTGTGCCACCAATGCCCGGCGTTAATTTGATTTTTTTTTTAATTCAAACTTGATGCTGGGGAGATGACTCAGTAAAATGCTTGTCATATAAGTCTGAAGAACTGGGTTCAATTCCCAGAGTCTGCATAAAAGAAGTCACATGTAGGGTGACATGCTTATCTCAGCACTGGGAAAGCTACACAGGAGGATCCCGAGGTCCAGGCTTAGTCAGCCTCTCTAATTATATGCCCCACACTAATAAGAGACCCTGTCATAGAACCCAAGGTGGTGTGCACGCTTTAATCCCAGCACTCGGGAGACAGGCAGGAGGGTCTCTGTGAGTTCAAAGCCACCCTGGTCTACAGAGTGAGTGCAAGAGCTACACAGAAAAACCCTGCTCAAACCCTTACTGTCCCCCCAAAGTGGATAGCTCATAGATGTAAACATTGAAAAGAAGATTATGTAGAGGATAGCTGATTTCTTAGGAGCGAAGATGCAGCTTTTTCTTCTTCCTCTGAAATGTGAATTGTCAGCTGGTGAAGACAGTGCAAAGGCCTTGAGACTGGAAACAACCAAACAGGCCCATGGAAGTTGATGCTGACTGCTACCTCCACATGCACTTGAGTGCCTGTGAATACATGCTTGCATATGTATAAACACCCATGCATTAGTGTGCACACACATAAAATTCAAAATTAGAGATCAGCAGGGTGGCTGAGAGGGTAAAGTTTCCTGTTGCCTGAAACCTACATGGTGAAAGTAGAGAAATAATTTCTCAGAGTTGTCCTATAGAACACCCCACACACACACACACACAATAATTGAATAAAATGTAACAAAAATTTAAAGAGTAGAAAGTAAAAATAATGAAAATTTCAAAATTAGTTTGCACCATCCCATAAAGTGACAGAGGACACGCAAGGCAAGGGTTCCCCTTGTGCCCCGGGAAAATGGCATTATGACAGGAAGTGGCTATGGATACTAATCTGATTCTTCTGGAAAAGGGCTAACACCATAAAGAGGATTGTGCCAAGCCTGGTGGAGTATGTTAAGCCCAGCTAAAGGCCTTAGAGAATGCAGACTATTAAGACATGGAAGCATTTAAGGCAGGCATCAAGGCTCAGGCTTACACTCTCAGCACTGGGGCCGTGGGAGCAGCAGGACTAAGGCCAGCCTTGACTACACAGTGCATTGAAGGCCAACCTGGGCTGTGTCTCAAAGAGAGGAGGTGAAGGAAGAGAGCTGCAAGCATTTTGAACTGAGAGGAGATAGGAGAAGGGGCCAAGAGAGCCACCCTAAGCTGCATTTCTGTAGACAGTAGAAACATGGCATTGGGGCAGCGATGGCTCTATGGGTGCACATACCTGTCACCAAACTTGACAACTTGAGTTCAATCCCTGGGACTCACATAGTGGAAGGAGAGAGAGAACCAACTCCCCCGTAAGTTGTCCTTTGAGTTTTATTTGCTGTGTGTGTTCCCTGCCCCCTAAATAAAATGCAATCAACTTTTTAAAACTCCTGACAGCATATTAGAATAATTAAAAGAATTCAAGATTAATACTGCTTATAAAGACTTCAAAAATGAATACCTTAAAGTTAAATGGTGCCCCAACCATCCATTCACTCTCCGGAGGAACCCCATGGCAACGCCACCCAGGTTTTACAGGTGCTTAATGGGGGCCTTGGTCACAAGACCTTGTGACCAGATCCATCTTTGAAATGCTTTCCCAGAAAGACACCTGTGTTCCAAGATAGAACTTTAGGGGCAGCCTGGAGTTATCTTCTAGGAGCAGCCTGGAGCTTCAGTTGGCTGTGGCATTGGAGGGGTTGGGAAGTCCTTTTCTCACCTAATGGGGGTGTGCAGTAGGCCTGTTCCATGTTCCTCAGCTGTCCCAATAACAAGAGTTTCTCTCTTTAAAGCCATTGTCGGTTGCCTCCCACCCCCAGACTCTTCAGGACCCTGCCAACTCCCGGATTCCCAATCCCCTGGGTTATAGTGGCTTTTCCCTTGGGGTGGGGCAGGCAGCCTGTGGGGGTCTAGGCACCAAGACTTGGCTCTCTTCCCTGTAGAGGTCTACACCATCCAGGGAAACTCCCACGGGAAGCCATGTACCATCCCCTTCAAATACGACAACCAGTGGTTCCATGGCTGCACCAGCACTGGCCGGGAAGACGGGCATCTATGGTGTGCCACTACCCAGGACTATGGCAAAGATGAGCGCTGGGGATTCTGCCCCATCAAGAGTGAGAAGCAGACAGGGTGGGAGAGCCCCGGAGGGAGGCTGGTGATGACGAGCAGGGACCTGGGGTTGGGGGCCAGACAGACTCAGAGGGCTGAAGAGCTTTCTCCGGAAGTCCCTGTTATGTGATGTGTTAGCCTGTGTGGGAATTGGGGAGGGACCTATGGCCCATCTGTGGTGGTGGCAGGTAACGACTGTGAGACATTCTGGGACAAAGACCAGCTGACTGACAGCTGCTACCAGTTTAACTTCCAATCCACGCTGTCCTGGAGGGAGGCCTGGGCCAGCTGCGAGCAGCAGGGTGCGGACCTACTGAGCATCACTGAGATCCATGAGCAGACCTACATCAACGGTGAGGTGGAGGCAGCCCCCTGCTGCTCAGCCCACCCCTGCTGCGGGTGGGGGACACCAGCAGTCTGAGATCAGCCCCTCCTCCCACCTCCCGGCAGGACCCTATACTCTTCTGATTTGGGAGGGTACATGTGAAGAGAGAGTGGTAGGGGCGAGGACAGGGATTTCTTAGTGACCGCTCTTTTCAGGACTCCTCACGGGCTACAGCTCTACGCTGTGGATTGGCCTTAATGACTTGGACACCAGTGGAGGCTGGCAGTGGTCAGATAACTCACCCCTCAAGTACCTCAACTGGGAGAGTGGTGAGACATGGGGACACCCCCCCAAACACCCCGGCCCCATGGCTTCCTTCCACCCTGTGATAGAGGTGGGAAGCCTGGTTTTCCAACCCCCCCCCCCAATGTCAGAATGTGCCCCAGTGCCTTGATGTGAAGTGGGAACTTCCAGCCCAGCACCCTTCTCAGTCAGATGAGTCCTGGCCTACTCTAGGGCTTAGACCCAATTTTGGTCTCTATTCTCAGCTTTTAGATACACACAGCTGCATCTGTGTACCCAGGGCCTACCCAGGGAGGTGCAGGCTAAAGTATACATTGCTGATTAGGGGTTTTAGGATGGTGTGAGCACAAGCAAGAAAGCAGGGTGACTCAAGGTGGAATGGACAAAGATCTAGGGGGGGGTGCTTCTCTGGCTAATGCAGACGTCACAGGGAGTGAAAGGGACAGACACCCTGAAGAGCGCTGGGTGGGTGGGTGGTGACACAGTATGAGCTTCCCTTTCCTGGGGTGCTGGCACCCTGCCTGTCCCACAGATCAGCCAGACAACCCAGGTGAGGAGAACTGTGGCGTGATCCGCACAGAGTCCTCAGGTGGCTGGCAGAACCATGATTGCAGCATCGCCCTGCCCTATGTTTGCAAGAAGAAGCCCAACGCCACAGCAGAGCCCATCCAGCCAGGTAAGCCAGGTCACAGAGTGCCAAGGCCATCAGGGCCACAGCCCAGTTCAGCCTTTGTTGTTCTCTACAGACACAAGTGACTCTGATTCTCTCTCATAATTATTCAGCTAGTCTGGAAAAATTGGAATGTGCCATTAATTCTTTGGGTGAACATTTTGTTGGGAACCGTGCTAAAGGCTGGCAATGTTCACCAGGCCCTGTGGAGACCACGGTCTGCTGGAGGTCACGGGCATCTTAATAGTTAGAATATGGTGAGCTATGGGCTACAAAATATGTAATAAATGCAAGAGGAGAGAGAGAGTGAGCTTCTGAGAGTTGAGAGGGTTTTCACGAATATGATCTTGGACTTGAAATTTCCAGGTTGATAGTAAGTTTAAAAGTCAGAAGGAGGGCTGGGGTGGGGCAATAGCTCAGTTGAAGACCTGAGCTCAATCCAAAGCGCCCACATTAAAATAAAAAAGTCAGGTGTGGTGGGGGCAGCTATGATCCCAGTGCTGGAGAGGCAGACAGGAGGATCCCGTGGCTCACTGGCCTCCAGGCTAGCCTGCTTGTTAAGCTCCAGGCCAACAAGAGACTTGAAAAAAAAAATGGCGGATGACAGCTAAGGTTGTCTTCTGGCCTCCGCATGCACACATGTGCACCTGCACACACACACAAAGGCTGAGAGAGGTGTGGGAGGGCAGCAGTTTTGGCAGTGGGAACTGCCGATAGGAGGAGTGGATGCACTGTACTTTAGAGGGAACCAGACACTAGCCCAGCAGCACCTGGAAGCCTGTTAGCAGAGCAAACTAGGTGGCCCAGCCCCAGATGAGCTGAATTAGAACCTGCATTTAACATGACACCCTCCTCCCCCGGGTGATTCCAAAGCAGGGTGTTTGACTGAGTGCAGAAAGGCAGGTTGCAGCCAGTCTCTGGAGTCTGAGTGGGGCTGGGTAGCCCATGGGAAGCTTCTGTGGGCTTTTAAGCCAGGGAGTGTCTTGCTCGAATGTGTGATTCAAAGAGATAAACCCTGAGGGCGATGGAGCCAGGGGTGATGGGCAGGACCTACTTTGGGGACTGTCCCCTCTGGCATGTGGCCTTGGACATGCAGCTGGGTCTCTTTGATGTAGAATCCTCACTTGCAAATTGAGAATGGATGCAATTCCTTCTTGCAAGGTTGTTGTAAAGCTGAAACCCCAGCCTGCCCTGGCTGGCCCGGGGAGTGTCTCTATGACTGGCATTTGCCAATGCTAAGCTGGAGGGGCTACGCTATACCCATCTTGTGTAGCTGTGGGCTGCTAAAGTAGGGATTTTGACAAAGAAAATATAGTATGCCCACGGAAACCTCCACAGAGGGGGGGAGGAGACCCCGAGAGCGGAGCCCCATCTAGACACTAGGACTTCAACACCAGGCTGTGGCTTAGTTAGATTTGCAGCCCCCGGATGTTTGCAGGAGGCCTAGTCTAAGCAGGAGGATAAATTCTGTGTTCTGGCCAGTTTCATTATAAAGGACAATGTCATTTCCAAAGCAGGGACCACATTTCCTGAGGACCCTTCTTCCCTTCAGGCCCCTGGGACTTGAATAGTTACTAAAATCTGTTCCGGGCTGCAGTCTAGAGTCTTAACCCATTGGCTAACAAAAGATGATTGACACACAGAGCAGGCCTGTTGCCTTTCTCAACCTACCCACTCTGAGGAGTCTGTAGCAAGAAGCGTGGTGGGAGCACCTGCGGTTGACCCAGATGGAGCTGGTCTCAGTGTTCTAATCTGGAGCAATGCATAGGAGGGGCTCACTCTTGCCCAGACACAATCCTGCCCGAGCCTGACTTTGTGGGTGGTTGGATGACATTTAGTTTTCTTTTGCCAAGACTCAAGTGAGGACTTGCTTGCCTCAACTGCCCTCAGACCCATTCCCTGGTGGACAAACCCAAAAAGCACCTCTGTGGGTGCAGGAGAGGGCCTTCAGAAGCGAGAGGAGGTCTAAAGAGGAAAGGAGCTGGGGAGGGATCCTAGTGAAGGGATGTGACGATCTGCCAGACTTGATGTGCCCCGTGGTGTTCCTGACTGCTCACCCCACCTCTGGTCAGATAGGGCCCCCTTATTCATTTTTCTTTTACCCAAGACTACCCAGGCCAGCTGAGAGGGGGTGCTCCATAAATGCTGTTTGATGGAGGTTCCATTTAATAAGCGAGGAGGCTTTGAGATAAGTTTGATTCTCTTAGCAGGAAACCCTATTTACATACGGTACTGGCTTAGGACGCTAGTGTGACCCATCACCTACCCATCTCAGTCAGAGAGGGCCTGTCCTGTCGTGGATGGACTCTGCCCCTAGGCTTCCAGGAGCCATGGAGGATTTTTAAGTATCTTACGGTTATTGTCATGGGGAAGGCAGCTGTGAAACAGGTTGGGGAGGGTGTGTGTGTGCGACACCCACAGGGTTCTGTCTGAGCACATCCATGTGACTGTCTCCATAGACAGGTGGACCAATGTCAAGGTGGAGTGTGACCCCAGCTGGCAGCCCTTCCAGGGCCACTGCTACCGCCTGCAGGCTGAGAAGCGCAGCTGGCAGGAGTCTAAAAGGGCATGTCTACGGGGTGGGGGTGACCTGCTTAGCATCCACAGTATGGCCGAACTGGAGTTCATCACCAAACAGATCAAGCAAGGTGAGGGGTGGCCTGGCCACTGTGCGGGGTGGAGGGGAGCGGAAGGTGGGGGCAGCAGAGGCCAGGGGAGGGCAGGGTCTGTGTGTCCAATCCCTTCCTTCCCAGGTAGTGCAGAGAATGTTCTTTCTTTCATTGCTGGCCTGAGGCTGATCTCAGTGTCCTCTCTCTCCTGCTCTCCTCCCCTGCCATTCCTCAGAGGTGGAGGAGCTGTGGATCGGCCTCAATGATTTGAAACTGCAGATGAATTTTGAGTGGTCTGATGGGAGTCTCGTGAGCTTTACCCACTGGCACCCCTTCGAGCCCAACAACTTCCGTGACAGCCTGGAGGACTGTGTCACCATCTGGGGGCCGGTGAGACTCTCCTTCCTCACAATAGCACCCGCCCCCCGCCCGCCCCCACATTCCAGGTGCCCTCTCCTCAGCTGAAAAACAAGTGTCCTACTACTAGCGGCCTGTGTACACCAAGCCCCTTTCTTCCACAGGAATGGCTGTTAGGGTTTGAATCCTACCTTCACCTGCAGGGTTGGAAGAGAATTCTCCAGAAGCCTTAGGCAAATTGGCAGGCCCATTCTTGGTCTCCTGCCAGATATTGCTACCAGTAGGTGGCACCAGAATCTACACAATGGCGAGGCTGAGAGAACAAGGACATTCTGCCAGTCCTTGCTCTCCAGGTCCTTTCTCAGCTCAGGGTTCTGTTTTCTCAAGAAATTATGGCATGGTGTATTGCTTGCCATGCCTTGATTCAGATTCGGGGTGGATGGGAGAAGGAATTGAGGAAGGATTTTGACAAAGAGCCTGAGTCCTGAGCATAGATTGTCATCAGATGCAGCCTTAGAGCTAGGCAGCAGATCCAATTGCATTAAGGCATTATGTTTAAAAAGTGGATTATTTGGTGAGTGTCTCCTATGTGCCAGGCATCTCCTGAGTGCTGGGATACATAGATGCCGTGCTGTCAGTGGAGTGTAAAGGCAGGCTCAGTCCTGACTGGGAGCATGGGATACTGAGGAGGGCTCAGGTGTTCTTCACCATCTGAGTTCAGGTCTGGGCACACCAGCTTTATTTGCTCTTCAGTAGTCCCAAGGGTAAGACACATGTGTTGGGGGATATTTTATCACACTGTGAACCCCAAGATTGTGTTAATTAAATAAAATCAACCTTGGGTCAAGAGATGGAGCCAGCAACTAACTAGTTGACAGGAAGTATCCAAAGAGGGTATGAGGGAGTCAGGAAAACGGATAGAGAAACACATAGGAAGTAGTAGGGAGGGACCTTGAGTTTGGCAGGCCTTTTAGGTTTGGGGCAGCGGAAGAGAAGCTCTCTCTTCTGAGAAGTTGGCTAAGGAGGAAGGTCAGCTGGTTGCTCCTCATCTTCTCTGAGCCAGCAGGTTTTCACCCCAGCACCTGACTCCCGAGTCTTTATTGGTAAAATCATGAGATTGAGATTTAGTTTAAAAACAGCTCTCATGGACTCAGTTTCCACAGTTCAATTACCTAAATTTACCCACAAACCAAAGTAATTAAAGGGAGAATTTCAGAAACAGTTCAGAAGCACTCTAACTTTTTTAAAATTTATTTTTTCATGCATGGGTGTTTTACCTACATGTATGTCTGCATTCCATGCCTGGCACCTGTGGAGGTCAGAAGACAGCACTGAATCCACCAGGAACTGGAGTTATAGATGGTTATGAGCTGTCATGTGGGTGCTGGGATTTGAACCCAGGACCTCTGGAAGATCAGCCAGTGCTCTTAACCTCTGGGCCATCTCTCTGGCCCCTCAACAACTTGTTCTTTCATCTATCTATGAGACCTACTGAATTAACTGCTCCCTCCATTGGACAACCTGGGACAGAGAGAAGTTAGGCTAGTTGCTAGAAATCACACAGCAAGCTAGAGACAGGTTCCGGTCTAGGAACAGGGCTGGCTGGAAGATTTGTGGGGAGGGAGAGACTTGGGGGTGAGGCTTCCCTATCATGTGTCCTAGGAAGGACGCTGGAATGACAGTCCTTGTAACCAGTCCTTGCCATCCATCTGCAAGAAGGCAGGCCGGCTGAGCCAGGGTGCTGCTGAGGAGGATCACGGCTGCCGGAAGGTGAGGGTGTTTTTGGAATTGCCCAAAGTGGGGTCAGCCCCAGGGACTCCAAGGGGCTCTCAGGGTAGGCAGGGAGAGACAGAAGAAACTCTGCAGCCTTCCCCAGCATCCTCCTGTCCTCTGATTTCCCTACTGCCCCTTCCTGGGGGAGTGGCATTGGGGAGGGGGGAGTGGAGTGGGCCTATGGGGGGAAGCAGAGGGCCCCACCTTACCTCTGAGACTCCATAAGGAAACTACTTCCTACAACAGCCAATGGTTATGCCTGTTCTAGTCACTGTAGGGGTCGTCTGTGCAGGGGCTGCCTCTGTGCGCCCCAGTCCTCTCTCTGACAACAGAGTGTGTTTGGCTGGCTGTCTCCTCTGGAGGAGAGAGGCCACTTGGTGGGAATGGCCTTCTCCCTCCTTATCCTTTAGCTCACCGGGGTCCAGCAGAGTTTTGGGGAAATGAGGGGGGCTGTGAGTTGTGAAGAAGGGTGGGTGGGTGATGGGTCTCCCCCACCCTGTTTTGCCATCGCTGTTTGGCAGCGGTGTGAGTGCAGTGATGTGGAGGAGGCTGCTCACAAGGCACCCTTTGTGGCGTGTGTGCAGCGGCTTCTTGGAGTTTTCCTTCGGATTAAACTCCTTCCACAAGCCCAGCCCCAACTGAGCCTTTCCTCAAAGGCACGGCGATCACACTTGCTGCAGCAGGGGGGAAAGAAGGCTGGCAGGGGTCCAGCTTAGGAGTCTGGGGGTCAGCGAGCTCAGGGCGTGGCTCTGTCCTGCTGTGAGGGAGGTGGAGCAGTTGACTGGAGGCCAGCCTGGAATGTATGTGTGTGGACACCGTCTCTAGGGGCAATGCTGGGATAGCTAGGGGTCTTTGGCTAGCCCCTGCTTGGCATCTGGGTACCTCCCTGGCACATGATACACAGGAGTCTATCCTGACTGCTGCCACTGCTCTGGAACTGCAGCTGTACCTGAGGTGGCCACTTCTCTCTTTGGTGAAGGTCTGCCTCTGCCTCCCTCCCACCCCAGACACACCCTACCACACCCCAGTCTGCAGATTCCTAACGCAGCAGCCCCCTCCCCATCCTGTCTGTCGTCTCTACATAGCTTTTCAGCCTTGGTGTCCAAGCCAGCTGCTCTTGTCCATTGATACTGATTATTTTATTATCTTATTTCTCATGACTGTGTTTGTGTCTATCATATCAGTGCGTGGCGTGCACATTTCGTAATGTCCATGTAGAGGCCAGAGGACAACTTTTGGGGTCAGTTTTCTCCTCACACCGTGAGATCTGTGGGTTGAACTCAGGTCATTGTAGTAAAGGCCTTTACCCTTTGAGCCATCTTGCCAGCACCTGGTAATTTTTATGTGTTTATTTTTATGAACACGTATGTGTGCACATGTGCTTATGTGTGTGTATGCATGCACACCTGTATCTGTGTTCATGTCGGGTATAAAGATCAACCTCAGGAGATTGGCCCCCTTGATTTGAGCCTGGGGCTCCCCAGTAGGTTAGGTTTGCTCACCAGTAGACCCTCAAGAGTCTGCCTGCTTCCTCCGCCTCAACGCTGAGACTAAGAGCACATGTCACCGCATGTGCTTTTCTTTACATGAGTTTTGGGGATCTGAACTCAGGTCTACATGCTTGCATAGTAAGCACTTCACCAACTAAGCCAGCTCCCCAACCCCTGATTGTTTTTGTTTGCCCTTTTTCAGTACTGAGGATTGAACCCAAGGCCCCACATATGCTAGAAATGTGTTCTTACCACTGAGCTGTATGGCCAGCTCCTGTATTTATTGATTTAAAAGCTGCTTATTTCTCAAAGCCACACCAGGTCTTAGGCAGGTCCATCAGCTATGTGCAGCTGCACCTCCACCCTGGTCCAACAGTTGTTGGTCATGGTAAGGAGAACTGAGAGTAATCATATGCAGCACAGACTACAGGCACTGCTCTCTGGAGACAAATTAGTCCCCTCTGTCCTGCGTACATCCAGCAATATCCTAATGTCACTCCTGATCAAGCATTGGCAGGTAAGGGTGGAATATTCCTACCATAGACACCCTTCTTTCCTCTTTCTCGAGCCAGGGTTGGACGTGGCATAGCCCATCCTGCTACTGGCTGGGAGAGGACCAAGTGACCTACAGTGATGCCCGGCGGCTGTGTACTGATCATGGCTCTCAGCTGGTCACCATCACCAACAGGTATAGAGGATGGACAGAAGTCCTGGCCAGCCCTCTCCCATGATCTGGTCTAATGGGATGCTGTCCTGGTAGCTTGCCCAGAGGGACCAGAGTCCTTTGAGTCTCAGTGTGCTTTAGAATCTATGATATCTTGTTCCAAGAAAGAGTTGTGTGACTAGGTGACCTCAGGGTGGAGTAGGAGAGGGTGGGTGCAGGTTTGGGCTGGATGCCCAAGAAATAAAAGCATGGGCAGAAGAGGGAGCCCGGTTACACTGTGAGCACTCAGGCATCCCCGTTTTCCAGGGTACATTATTGACCACACACAGTACCTGAGCTGGGGTAGGGTGTCTGGCCTTTGGTCCAGGACTTGAGTGAAGCTCCTAGAAAGTGACCCACCTGACTGGCTTGTTTCTGAAGATTTGAGCAGGCCTTCGTCAGCAGCCTCATCTATAACTGGGAGGGCGAGTACTTCTGGACAGCCCTTCAAGACCTCAACGGCACAGGCTCCTTCCGTTGGCTCAGTGGGGACGAAGTCACATACACCCATTGGAACCGAGACCAGCCTGGTGAGCCATTAACGCCGTCTGACTGGCTTGAAGCAGGGGCTCTGGTAGATCCACAGCTGTGTCAGGACTTAGTGCAAGGCCTTCCCAGTAAGCTGTTCCTTTGTACTGCATGACCGGTTATCCCTGGAGCCTATGGGTCTGCTCAGGACCCTTGGCACTGCTGTTTGCTAGCTGAGCCTCCTCTGAGTCTCAGTTTCTTCATCTTCAAATGGGGATGATAGTACATTCCTTATAGAGTTGGTGGGAGGTATACATAGATATTTTACTTATGGAAAGGGACTTAACCTATGTAACATGCACACAATAGTGAACATATACAGACACTTGATATCTGTACAAATTTCACATTCATTGCCTTTTTTTAAGAGAAAGGGTCTCACTATGTAACTCAGGCTGGCCCTGCAGCAATCCTCCTGCCTTAGCCCCTGAATACTGGGATTATAGTTGTGTGCTGGTACAGCCAGCTTCAGTATCATTCTTAACCTTCCTATAACCTAATGGGGTGCATAATGAGATAGGCTCAGAAAGGCTAATTGTCCCCTACACAGCAAGTAACCGTGGAACTATGGAGCTAGGACTCTGCCTCATGTGTTCCCCTAATTTGAATCCCTGTGGAGACAAGCTCTTTCTCCTTCTCAGGGTACAGACGCGGGGGTTGTGTGGCTTTGGCCACCGGCAGTGCCATGGGACTATGGGAGGTGAAGAACTGTACATCATTCCGGGCTCGCTACATCTGCCGACAGAGCCTGGGCACACCAGTGACACCAGAGTTGCCCGGGCCAGACCCCACACCCAGCCTCACTGGCTCCTGTCCCCAGGGCTGGGCCTCAGACCCCAAACTTCGACACTGCTATAAGGTGGGATACCCTAATTGGCATGGTGGGGGGGCAGAGGGAGGACAAGAACACTGAGGCAGCTCAGCTGGGGACCATCCTGACCCTGAGGTTCCAGTCTAGACCGCAGACTAGAGTAATCGCTGATGAAGAATTTGTCAGTAGGTTTTGAGGCCCGACATGTAGTAGGTACTCAATATATGGGAAGAGTTGAAGGAGCCAGACCCCAGCATGATCTTCAGAATTCCCCGGGAAACCTGATAAAAAGAGACTCTGCTAGTAAAGCATGTGCAAGGCTCTGGGCTCTCTCCCTAGTGCCTCTTCTGGCTGCCATGCAGAGGTTTGGATTTGGAAGGTCCGGGTATGGCCTGGTGATTTGCCAAGCGTGGGCACTGCCAATGTCCTTTGTTGTTTGAGATTTTTGTATTTGCTTTTAAGACAGGGTCTTGCTCTGTAGCCCAGGCTAGCCTCTAGCTCTTGGCAATCCTGCTTCAGCCTCTCAAGTGCTGATACAGGCATAAGCCACTCTGCCCAGCTTTTCACGTGTAGCCTAGGATGGCCTCAAACTCTCTATGTAGTTGTGAATAACCTTGAATTTATGACCTTTGCCTCCATTTCCCAAGTATTAGGTTTGAGCATGAGCCATGATGCCTGGCTTCTGAGGCCTTTTATTACATACAGAAACTAAGGTCCAAGCAGGGGTGGGGGTGGAGGGAATGTGTCCTCACAGTCAATGGTGGCCCTGCTTGGATTAGAGCCTAACTCCTGGTCTGAGGATGAGGTACAGCTCTTGCAAGGAGCTGATGGTGTCACTGGCCTCCGTGAGATAGGATTGTCTTTAGCTATCGCTGCCTGGTAAAGCCACAGCACCTACTGCTGTCATGAGGAGGTGGCAGGTGCCATTTGGCCCATGGCCCCAGCTTGGACAGGTGTTTGCTCCTACAGGTGTTCAGTTCAGAGCGGCTGCAGGAGAAGAAGAGTTGGGTCCAGGCCCTGGGGGTCTGCCGGGAGTTGGGGGCCCAGCTGCTGAGTCTGGCCAGCTATGAGGAGGAGCATTTTGTCGCCAACATGCTCAACAAGATCTTTGGGTACTGAATGGGTGTGCTGGCCTGCACTTGGGTGGGGACAGACTTGGTTGCCGGAGTCTTGGCTCTGTCAGGCTTGGGGTGAGAAGATGGGCAGATTGATGGTGCCCTCAAAGGGCCCAGCCGAGGCTTGGAAAGACCTGTATTTGTCAGTAATGCTACAACCATCTTGTTTCCTTCAAGTTGCCATGGTCTCCTGAAACCTTGGGTAAATGCACAGGGTGACCCACTCATAAGAGACCCTATTGCTAACCAGTATCCCAGAGCCTGTGTCTCTCAGACACAGTTCTCATTGCAGACCTATCCCCTGCCCCAGCAATGTTTCCTAAGACCCCGCCCTCTCAATAAACCACCCTGAGAGACAGAAGGAGAAAAGCTGAAACCACTCAGGCAAGAGATGAGGAGTGTGCCCAGATCCCATCTTTGTCCTGTAGGCTTGGAGCAATGAAATTTATGGCACAAAGCATTGTAATCATTTACTATCAGTGGGAAAAAAAAAAGAAAAAAAATGTGGACCCAGGCTTCCCAAGATCTAAATTTCAGGGGTTATCTCCTCCCAGCAGTGAGATTTACCACTTGACTAGTAATTACAGCAGCCCGTGTTGGCCACTTTTCGCAGCCTATCACGTGTGGGCTCTTCACGTCCCTTGGCACCCTGTTCATCATATATTCTCGTGCTCAGCTTGTCCCGATGAGTTGGGCTGTTTGCCCATTGTCACATGGGTCCTTGATGAATCGAGATTTGAATCCAGGCTTTTTGAGCTCCAGATCCTCTGGTTTCTCCTACCATCCCTCCCATATGCTCATCAACTTTCTAACCTCCGGCTGGCCAGGGTACCCCAGAAGGAGGTCAAGGGCCAGAGAGGCAGGCTACTGTTTTTTGACTTAAGCAAGGCACCTGGGAACTTTCCAAAAACAGAACGAAAAATCCCACAGTGCTTTGGTGCATCTGTCCACAGCGCTGACTGAGAGGTTTCTGGCACCGGAGACTGCCCAGAAGAAAGCTGGTGGTGGCGGGCACTATCTTTGGGTCCAGCTCTCATCTCCCCTCTCCCTCTGTCCCTATCCAAGTGAGTCAGAGCCTGAGAACCACGAGCAGCACTGGTTTTGGATTGGCCTGAACCGCCGAGACCCTAGAGAGGGTCAGAACTGGCGCTGGAGCGATGGTCTAGGGGTGAGGAGCCCTGGAGGAGGCAGGCTGGGGAGGTGGGTAGGGCTTGGTTGTGGGTGGGCACCCACTGGAGCATGGCAGGGCCTGGCATGGGAAGGGATTTTGCCAGTGTGGGTTGGTTACAAGTAATCGGGTGACTGACTGGATGCTCACCCTACTTGCAGGCCTCGGCTCAGGCCGAGCTTCTTGTTTACCTGTTATACATCCCTCTTTCTTCTTTATCTTGCTTTCCAGTTTTCCTACCACAATTTTGACCGGAGCCGTCATGATGATGATGACATCCGCGGCTGTGCAGTGCTGGACCTGGCCTCCCTGCAGTGGGTGGCCATGCAGTGCCAGACACAGCTTGACTGGATCTGCAAGATCCCTAGAGGTTGGAGGTGGTAGGAAGTGGGGTGGCTGGGGCAAGTGCTTGGAAGCCAGGGATTTGGGGGATCCGGCCCCCATCTCCCTTGACATTTTTTGGCTCTGTTGTTCTGCAGGTGTGGATGTACAGGAACCAGACGCAGGTCCACAAGGTGAGGCTCCCCAGGCTACCTGATCCCTGCTTTGGCCCAAGAAGGTCAAGGGTTCCACCCTAAGGGGCACTAAATTAGCTAGCACTGGACACCGCTGCCCTGCTTTCTGTGGTGTGGAAGGAGGGCCCAGCCAAGGGCCTATCCCGGGTTCGTCTTTGCAAGCCACGTGCTGCAAGTTCTGGCTTTGTGCAAGCCCAGAGCTTTCCAGGGCCTGTATGGTGGCCTGGCGTGTGCTCCCACCCCTGTGCTGCTCCCACAGGCCGGCTGGGGTGGCTGCGCTTCCAGGAGGCAGAGTACAAGTTCTTTGAACACCACTCGTCGTGGACACAGGCACAGCGCATCTGCACGTGGTTCCAGGCAGAGCTGACCTCCGTTCACAGTCAGGCAGAGCTGGACTTCCTGGGGCAAAACCTGCAGAAGGTGGGCATGAGAGGCAGCAAGTGGTTATGGGCTCGGAAAGAGCCAAGGTTGAAGACGGGGCAGCTACTAACCCTTGCCTGCCTGCCTCCTTCCCCAGTTCTCCTCGGGCCAGGAGCAGCACTGGTGGATAGGCCTGCACACCTCGGAGAATGACGGACGCTTCAGGTGGGAGCTCTAGTGGGCAGCAGGTGTGAGGGGGGCACGTGTGTGAGTGGCTAGCTGTGTCCCCAAGCTAGAGGTGTCTGGGCTGACCAGACAGAGACAGATAGACCTGCCTTTGAATTCAACTCTGCTCCTCACTGGCTGCATGGCCTTGAACAAGTAAGTGACATGTTTCTGGCCTTTGTTTTCTTATCTGAAGGTGGCAATTGTGACGCCTGCCTCCAGGGATTCTTGTGAAGATTAGAAATAGCAAATTAAGGGGTCAGGGATGTAGCTGAGTGGTATAATGCTTGCCTAGCATTCTTGTGACCCTGGGATTGATTCCCGGATTACAAAGCAAAACAAATATTCCAAAACACCGATTTTTATTTCTATAAATAAATAAATAAATAAAATGTTATTATTTAATTTAGGTACTTATTTATTTTGAGACAGGGTCTCATGGTATAGCCATGGTTACCTCTGTAGACCAGGCTGGCCTTGAACTCACAGAGATCTCCTTGCTTCTCCTTCCCAAGGGTTGGAATTAAAGGTGTGCGCCACCACATCCAGCTTTATTTTATTTTTAAAGGCTAATTGTCACTGTACTGAAGTATTCTTTTAATTATTTTTACTTTTTAAAAGATTTTTAAATTTATGAATGTGTATGTGTTTCTATATGTGTGTGTGTACATGTGTGTGCTGGTACCGACAAAGTCCAAAAGATCTCCTGGAGTTATAGGTGATTGTGAGCCATCCATGTGTGTGCTGGGAACTGAACTGTAGTCCTCTGGAAGAGCGGTACACACTCTAAGCAGCTCAGCCCCCTCTCCAGCCCTCCAATGATGATCACTTTTAGGCTAGTTTCTAAATAGGTATAAATTTTTACAAAAAGCAAAGGCCATGATTTGCTCAAGAATACCATTGCTCACATACCACTTAGCTTATTGTACAGCTTGTACCAGTTTGCGAAGTTTCAGATGACAAAATGCTAAGCTATCAAATCTGCTGTTGTCCACCTAGTTGTGGCTTACTGCTCTGGGGACTCTGGGGGTATGTGGTGTTGACAGGTCACCGTGCCACTACCACTTCTCAAAGTCAGATCCACTAAAATAGCACATCCATGTCCTTAAGATGCAAGACCTAGCAAAAGGCCACTGGATGTCACAGTGTTCTGTTTGATCAATAACAATTTAAAGCCTTACTACAGCATCCAGCAAGCACCAGGTGCTACATAATGGTGGCACTTTCCCATTATACCTGGTGTCACATTATGAACAAAACTGGCTAGGACATGAACAAAGCAAATGCTGGGCTACAGGGGACTCTAGTCAGTACCTGCCTTATATGAATTAGGGAGCCTGAGGCAGAAAGACTAGGCGTCAGTGGAGATTTGGGCACTTCTTTTCGGGAGGGTTTCCAGGCATCTGAGAGAGCCGAGTGCATGCTGGGAAGGGCTTTACTTGGAGGCTGTAGGTCTGGGGTCTCTGGGTGCACTGAGCTGTGTGCTCCTTCGTGCCTCTGTTCTATGGCCTCCAGTGCTGGATATGGAGGAGGCTGAATCTGACTTCTGTGATTCTGTAGGTGGGCAGATGGTTCTATTATAAACTTCATCTCCTGGGCACCGGGAAAACCTCGACCCATCGGCAAGGACAAGAAGTGTGTTTACATGACAGCCAGCCAAGGTGAGGATGAGGAGGACCAGAGGGTGTTGTCAGCATGAAGAAGAGGCTAAGGTTGGGGGTATCCAGGTAGGCCTAGGGGTGCCATTAGTCTCTTTGAGAGCAAATCCAAGAAGGGCTGTATCCCAGGAGCAATAGGTGCGTCCATGCCTCCAAGGGCAGAGGACTTGAGCTCAACCCATATTCTCAGAGCAAGAGTGCTGTCTGCCCTGTCCCGCCTTGCCCTGCCCCACCCTGCCCTATGATACCGGTTCTCTTCTCCCCTTCACAGAGGACTGGGGGGACCAGAGGTGCCATACAGCTTTGCCCTACATCTGTAAGCGCAGCAACAGCTCTGGAGAGACTCAGTCCCCAGACTTGCCACCTTCAGCCCTAGGAGGCTGCCCCACTGGCTGGAACCAGTTCCTTAACAAGGTAGGCAGTTGGGAGGAGACACCAAGAGAGCCAGGGTAGAGGGTGGGATCATGGGTGGGATGACTGAGCCTCAGGAGCCTTAGCTGTTTGGCAACTACAAAGTCATGCATGACCTCTTGTCTGACCCCCACCAATGTCTCTGTACCAATGAGACCAAGGCTCTTTGAGAGCAAGGCTCCTCAGAAAGTGGCTCAGTGTATAATACCTGATTCACCAGGGAACGAGGCTATCGAAATACTTCTGTGAGTTTTCTAGATCAGTAGTTGTCAAACCTTTTGATAATGAAATCTACTAATAAAACAAAATATTGAGCATTTATACCTAATCTGTATGTGTGTATATGATGTGTGTATACGTGTAAGAAGATACAAATAAAATTTATAGTTACTTTTACACTGAGACTGTCATCATATGGAGTCAAATATGCATAAGAACAGAACTGAGAGCCGGGCGGTGGTGGTGCACACCATTAATCCCAGCACTCAGGAGGCAGAGGCAGATGGATCTCTGTGAGTTCAAGGCAGTCTGGTCTACAGAGCAAGTTCCAGGACAGGCTCCAAAGCTACACAGAGAAACCCTATCTCAAAACAACAAAAACAGAACAAAACAAAACAAAACAAAACAAAGCCCAGAAACTGAAAACAGATAAAAATTAAAAGTAGTATTTTTTTTTTTTTTTTGGTTTTTCAAGACAAGGTTTCTCTGTGGCTTTGAAGGCTGTCCTGGAACTAGCTCTTGTACAGAGATCCACCTGCCTCTGCCTCCCAAGTGCTGGGATCAAAGGCGTGCGCCACCGCCACCACCACCCAGCAAAAATAGTATCTTTAAAAATTCTTTATTAGTGCAATAAAAATATGTTTGGGCCACACAACTAATCAATTATAATACTTAATATTTATATAATTTTAATAAGAACATATGATCACACATATTTCATTCTCTTGTTTTATAACATAAACAATTTTAATTTAAATTTAGTTTTCCGCTGGTACATAAAACATAAAAATGATAGGTATTTAGGGGGTGCCATGTAATGTTTGGTAATTCATATGTTGTATAATGCTTAAATTAGGGTAAATATGTCTGTCTCCTTGAAGGCATAATCTTGCTTTAAGGGAAGACCATCCCAAGTCCTTCCTTTGAGCTGTCTGAAATCCTCAATACATTCTGTTCTGCAGGCACCTCACCTCTCAGTCACTTTACTGTATGCTCACTTTATGACACTGTGGCCTTACTGAACGGATGCTCACCTTATGGCATACAGCACCAGAACAACTTGATCTTACGTAACTTTACCTTTTCCTCTTCTTCCATTCTTTCTCCCATCCCTAATAACTACCATTCTATTCTCAACTCTTTTATTTCTTTGCTTTTTGCTTTTTTTAGGCAGGGTCTCTCTTTGTGTAGCCCTGACTGTCCTGGAACTCACTCTGTAGACCAGGCTGGCCTCGAACTCAGAGATTCACCTGCTTCTGCCTCCCAAGTGCTGAGATTAAAGGTAGGACCAGCGCTGCCCTGCTAATCTCAATTTTTATGAGATTAAACACACACCAAAAAACAAAACAAAAATAGTGTTAGGAGATAGCTAAGGTGGAAGTGTTGGCTGTACATGAAGCCATGAAGACCTGAGTATGATCCTTAGAGCCCACAAAAACAAGATAAAAACAAAACAATGGGGCTGGAGAGATGGCTCAGCGGTTAAGAGCACTGACTGTTCTCCCAGAGGTCCTGAGTTCAATTCCTAGCAACCACATGGTGGCTTACAACCACCTTGAATGAGATCTGGTGTCCTCTGCTGGCATGCAGGCAGAAGACATAATAAATAAAATCTTTAAAAAAACAAAACAAAACTCCAGTCAGGTTTGCACACCTAGAACCCACAGGGGAAGCAGAAGCAAGAGAAGCCCTGGGAGTCACTGGCTGGGAAGCTAAGCCTAATCAGTGAGCCCAAGCCAACAGAGACCTTGTCTCAAAACGAAAAGGAAACAATATGGAGCCAATGAGAGACCTTGTCTCAGAAACAAAACAATACCAAGCCAATGAGAGACTTTGTCTCAAAAACAAAGCACAACCAAGGCAAACAGCAACTGAAGAACAACAGTCCTCTGACCTCCACACGCACGCACGCAAGCAAACACACACACACACACACACACACACACACACACACACACACACACACACGTGCACTCACACATGTACACACACATGCACACACACATGCATTCACACCCACAGGTGTACACACACATGCACTCACACACACAGGTGTATACACACACATGCACTCACACCCACAGGTGTACACACACGCACTCACACCCACACAACCAAGCTGGGTATGGTGGTGCACACTTCAATCCCAATATTAGGAAGGCTGAAGCAAGAAGATCATGAGTTCCAGGCCAGCCGGGGTTACATAACAAGACCCTGTCTCAAACTCTGCCCCCCCCCCCAGAAAACCCCGAAATCAGAATCTGGGCATTTGTGAACCCTGTGACAGGATGAGAGGCGGGGGCTTTGCCCAGGGGGCTCTGTAGGCCCTGTGCCTGGTGTTATTGCCCTAGTCTGAAATTCCCGGGGCATCAGCTAATGAGGGGCACCCAGCAGGACTCCTGGGTTTGTGGAACGGAGATTTAAGCTGAGTATCAATCACATCTCCTGCCCCACAGTGTTTCCGAATCCAGGGCCAGGACCCTCAGGACAGGGTGAAATGGTCAGAGGCGCAATTCTCCTGTGAACAGCAAGAAGCCCAGCTGGTCACCATTGCAAACCCCTTAGAGCAAGGTAGGGTGTCCTCCAGTACAGTCGCCCCTCAGCTGGCTAGAACAGAGCAAACCGGGACCACCCCATCACTCTCGCCTTTCTTCTGGGGGACTGTAGCATTCATCACAGCCAGCCTCCCCAATGTGACCTTTGACCTGTGGATTGGCCTGCACGCCTCGCAGAGGGACTTCCAATGGATTGAGCAGGAACCGCTGCTATATGCCAACTGGGCTCCGGGAGAGCCCTCTGGCCCCAGCCCTGCTTCCAGTGGCTCCAAGCCGGTGAGGACACTGTTCTGCTTTCCTCTGTCCCCGGTGCCTTTGATGCTGTCCTCTCCCCTGCCTCCCCCTTCTTCCAGCTTCTGCCACCCTTGGGGGCAGTGGTATCGAAAGCACCGGGATTTCCCTGAGTACCCCCTCCCCCACAGACCAGCTGTGCGGTGGTCCTGCACAGCCCCTCAGCCCACTTCACTGGCCGCTGGGACGCTCGGAGCTGCACGGAGGAGACGCATGGCTTCATCTGCCAGAAGGGCACAGGTATTTGCTTCTGCTGCCCATAGGCCCTCGGCACTGGCTAGCTGCTATGGGCTAGGCCAGAAGGAACCAGACGTTCCTCTCTTCCGAGGCCCTGGAGGTCCCTGTATCTGCTTAGGAAGCAGGTGGTCTCAGGAGGAAGGTCAGTGGGCAGCCAGATACCGGGTTGTATGACCTGCTGCCATGCCTGGGGTCAGAACTCCCGAAGGCTCAACATCAAGGCGTCTCCAGCTCCTCGCATGGCTCTGGGTTCACTCTGTCCTGGGTTCCTTGGACAGGAGTCTGTCAGATTCCTAGCTTTCCTCTGTATGTTAGCAAAGGAAGTTCATTAATGAGAACAGTGACTGACACAGGGGGCTGATCGATGCAAGTATGCCCAGTGGAGACCGACTCCCTGGCCTGCGCCATCACCTAGTCTGTACCTGGGGACGGGGTAAGGGAGGCAGAGCCCGGCCTGAGCACTGCCCCCCTTCCCTGTAGACCCCTCCCTGAGCCCATCCCCAGCAGCAACACCCCCTGCCCCTGGCACTGAGCTCACCTACCTCAATGGCACCTTCCGGCTGCTGCAGAAGCCACTTCGCTGGCAAGATGCCCTCCTGCTGTGTGAGAGCCGGAATGCCAGCCTGGCATACGTTCCTGATCCCTACACCCAGGCCTACCTCACACAGGCTGCCCGAGGGCTGCGAGCACCACTGTGGATTGGGCTGGCCAGTGAGGAGGTGGGCTCTTAAGTCAAGCTTTTGTCTCCCCTACCCCCCCACCCTCTGCCCTTGATCTCCCTTCCTCCTTCCTGCCTTGTCTGCCCCCACCCTGAGAGTCCGTCTCCTTTCTGCTCACCCGTGGCCACCTCATGTCCAGGGCTCACGGCGGTATTCCTGGCTCTCAGAGGAGCCTCTGAATTACGTGAGCTGGCAAGATGGGGAGCCTCAGCAGTCGGGGGGCTGTGCCTATGTGGATGTGGATGGCACCTGGCGCACCACCAGCTGTGACACCAAGCTGCAAGGGGCAGTGTGTGGGGTGAGCAGGGGTGAGTACCACCTGCGGGGGGGGGGGCAAGGCTTGGGCATGTGCAGTTGGTCCTGGGAGGATGCTCGGGCTACATCCTCAATCCTGTACTCCGACAGGGCCCTCTCCTCCCCGAAGGATAAGCTACCATGGCAGCTGTCCCCAGGGGCTGGCTGACTCGTCCTGGATTCCCTTCAGGGATCATTGCTACTCCTTCCACATGGAGCTGCTTTTGGGCCACAAGGAGGCACTGCAGCGCTGCCAGAGAGGTGGGTGAGGGCAGGCCAGCCCAGCTCCCAGACTCAGACCTGCCTATAGGCAGCACTTACCCCAAATTCTCTCACCTCTTAATACACAGACCATACTGTGACATGTACACGCATGCTGAGACTCGGGCTGCCAGAGAAGAGGGCCAGGGCCACTGTGAATGGGGGTGGCTTGGGGGTGGACGGGACTCTGTCAACACAAGGAGGCTCTGTTCCACCTGACATGGGCTTCCTTTGTGTCCAGCGGGCGGGACAGTTCTGTCCATTGTTGATGAGATAGAGAATGTGTTTGTCTGGGAGCACCTGCAAACCTTCGAAGCCCAGAGTCGAGGAGCCTGGTTGGGCATGAACTTCAACCCCAAAGGTGGGTGCCCTGTGTAAGGTATGGGGAGGATCGGGGCTCAGGCTGCTTGTCCTGATCTCTAGGCTTGGAAAGGGAGAGCAGTTGGGAAGGTTAATGAGAGAGTATTTGCTCCCTCCCACCTGTAAAAGCTCCTCCTGTTCCCCTCCTCACATCTCCTCAGCACCTTCCTTCCACAGGAGGCATGCTTGTCTGGCAAGACAACACAGCTGTGAACTATTCTAACTGGGGACCACCTGGCCTGGGCCCTAGCATGCTGAGCCACAACAGCTGCTATTGGATCCAGAGCAGCAGCGGGCTGTGGCGCCCCGGTGCTTGTACCAACATCACCATGGGAGTTGTGTGCAAGCTCCCCAGAGGTAAGCCGGGCTCTCAGAAGGCACACGGCTCCGCCCTCCATGCCCACAGCTGGGCCTTGGTGCACAGAGGCAGACGCTGTGTGTGTGTGGGAAACCATTAACCTGTAGCAAAGACCAACCCTGAGACTTAATTTCCAAAGTAGACAGCAAGTGCCAGGGGCCAGCAAGCTCCGTCATTCTCTGATGGTTAAGGACAAGGGACATGGTTTAAGTCCTGGGTGAATCACTCACCAGCTCTGCCTTCTGAGGTCTGGGGGGGATGGATGGTCCAGTTGGTAAAGTGCCTGTCATGCCTAGCACACGTCTGTAACCCCAGGATGGGAAGGGGTATATGTGTGTATCTGAAATGATAGCTCATTGGCTGGCCAGGATAGCTGGATCATAAGTTGTAGGTTCAGCGATAGACCCTGTCTCAAAAAAAAAAAAAAGGTGGAGAGCCATCAAGACACACTATAACATTGACCTCTGACCTCCACACACATGCACACATGCAGTACACTCACCTATGAGAACGTATACATAGACCACGCACACAGATACCTGTTCCATCTGAGGCAAGTCTTTGAACTTCCCACATCTGAAATGGGAATCAGGGTAGCCGGGTCATAGAGTCATGGGTGCTCAGTGAGTTTGCAGAGTGACATTCGGAGAGCACCTCACAGCCATTTGCTTAAACCGTGACTGACTGTGATTTCTATGAGGACTGATTGTGACTAACGGGCTCTTCCGTCTTCTACAGTAGGAGAGAACAGCTTCTTGCCATCAGGTAAGTGGAGATGACAAGCCCTGAGCCTGGCTCTTCTGCCCCTGGTGGGCGTGGCTGTGGCCTGATGTGTGTTCCCCATCACTATCTCAGCAGGGCTTCCCGAGAACCCGGTGGCCCTGGTGGTGGTGCTGATGGGTGTGCTGCTCTTCCTGGCCTTGGTGACAGCAGCCCTCATCCTCTACCGGCGCCGACACAGCACAGAACGTGGGTCCTTTGAAGGGGCCCGCTACAGTCGAGGCAGCAGCTCTGGCCCAGCAGAGGCCACTGAGAAGAACATCCTAGTGTCTGACATGGAAATGAATGAGCAACAAGAATAGAGCCTAGGGCGTGGTCAGGGTAGGGCTGGAACTGGGGAGGCAGGGGCTCCAGGTCAACAGGTTCCCATCACCCACCAGTCCAGTTGGTCTGTGGACGTCAGCCCTTGGGAGTTGCTACTGGGAGCCGGGGGCTGAGCAAGCGATGGGATCTGGGATCAGAGTACCCAGCCTCCCACAAATGCTAGGCTGAGACCTGGCTGAGCACAGTGGGGCATTTCCCCTTTCTCCTGTTCCTGGGACTTTGTCACCTGGGCCTGGCCCCTCATGGTAACTGGAGGCAACACGAGAAGGGAAACAAGCTTATTTCTTCCTTTTTCTCCCGACATCCCTGAGCCTAAGCCTGCTGACCCACAGCCGTTTGCAGGCCTAGAAAGCCTGCCCCGTCCCTTAGGGCAGCTCTCTGTCACTTCTCTCCTCCTTCATGGCTACATCAGCTCGGGCTCCTTACCCCACCCTCACGCCCTCATGCCTTTTCTCACCCAGTGCCTCCTTCTGAGCCAAGGCCTTGGGACTTGGGGAGGGTTCTTCTTCTTCTTCTTCTTCTTCTTCTTCTTCTTCTTCTTCTTCTTCTTCTTCTTCTTCTTCTTCTTCTTCTTCTTCTCTCCTCCTCCTCCTCCTCCTCTCTCTCTCTCTGTCTCTCTCTCTCTCTGTCTCTGTCTCTCTCTCTCTCCCTCCCTCCCTCCCTCTCTGTGTCTCTGTTTCTCTCTCTCTCTCTCTCTCTCTCTCTCTCGTGTGTGTGTGTGTGTGTGTATCAGCTGAAGGGGCCAAGCATCTATCAATCTGTCAGTCCTGTGCCTGCTGGAATGGACTTAGGGTATGGCAGAAGGGGCCTAGGTGGCTCAGGTCTCAGAACCAGGGCACCAGTGTGGTGTCTGTTGGAGTGAGATGGGACCAGGGAGGGACACCTTATCCACTCAAGGGGGTGTTATCTCCTGCTGGTCGGGGGAGGGCTCTGTCCCTGAAAGAGTCCCCTGTGGGGACCAAAATAAGCTCCCTAATGTCTCCAGCTTCAGGCTCTGGTTTGGAGAGGGGAAGAGGTTGCCAGGGACCCTGGAGAAACAATAGCCTAGGACAGCACCAGGCGCTGCCACCATCTGCTGTGGCCTAGGGGAACAGCGCCCAGCTCCTGGAGCTGCTCAGCACCTTTGCAAGAGGAGGGACCCAGCCAGGATGGAGCACGCCAGTCCCGGTGTCCCAGTGCATGTCCCAGTACGGGGCAATGTGAACAAAAACTCAAAGACACAGACGCTCTATTGTAGTTCTTGATTTTCTAAATGTGCTATATTGTTTTTTTAAGAAAATAAGAAAATAAAAAGAAAAGCAAACAAATAAAACACCTTTCAGAGGCTTGAGATATCAGTGTTCCTGGTCCTTTGTCAGCCCTATCCCCACGTCCCTTTAGAGATAAATGACAGTTTTGCAGGTCCATCCTGTGGTTTCTGTAGCCTATCTATTGTTTTGCCTCTGAGCTCTTGGGAACACTTCCTCTCATCACCCTTCTGGCTCATTCTCTCTATTCTTGGAGAACTCGGGAGCCAGGTTGTTCCTGCCTGTAAGCACGTGAACTTGGTTCACTGAGTGTGAGTAGGCACAGGGGACCCATCTCCTAGGGTTGGGCTGTTGGGAGGATGCTTAAGGATGAAGGAAGAATATCACCACCAAGTGCCCTTGAGAGCATACAGTAAGCACTCCATGAGTGGTGTGTGCGTGAATGTGTATAGTGTGTGTATGAGTGAGTGTGTGTGTGTGTGTATGGGGTATGTGTGTATATATGGTGTATGTGTGTATGGTATGTATGGTATGTGTGTGTGTGTGTGGTGTGTGTGTGTATGGTGTATGTGTGTATGGTATGTGTGTGTGTGTGTGTGTAGGGTGTGTGTATGTACATGGTGTATGTGTATATGTGTCGTGTGTGTATAAAGTGTGTGTATGGTGTGTGTGTATGGTATGTGTATGTGGTGTGTGTGTGTACATTGTGTGTATGTGTGTATGTATGATGTGTGTGTGTGTAGCTTGTGTGTGTGTATGTACAGTGTGTGTATGTGTGTGTATGTACAGTGTGTGTATGTGTGTGTGTATGGTATGTGGGTGTGTGTGGTGTGTGTGTACATTGTGTGTATGTGTGTGTGTATAATGTGTGTGTGTATAGCTTGTGTGTGTGTATGTACAGTGTGTGTATGGTATGTGTGTATGGTGTGTGTGTATAGTGTGTGTGTGTGGTGTATGTGGATGTGTGTATGTATTGTGTGGGGGGGTTATATGGTGTGTGGGTGTGTGTGTGTACAGTGTGTGAGTGTGTGTATGGTGTGTGTGTATGTATGGTGTGTGTGTATAGTGTGTGTGTATAGTGTGTGTGTATGGTGTGTGTGTATGTATGGTGTGTGTATAGTGTGTGTGTATGGTGTGTGTGTGTATGGTGTATATGGGTGTGTGTATAGTGTGTGTGTATAGTGTGTGTGTATAGTGTGTGTGTATGGTGTGTGTGTGTATGGTGTATATGGGTGTGTGTATGTATGGTGTGTGTGTATGATGTGTGTGTATGGTGTGTGGGTGTGTGTGTGGGTATATAGGGTGTGTGTGTGTGTATGGCATGTCTGAGTGTGTGAGAGAGACATGACTGCAGCGTGCATGGAGAGGTCAGAGGACAACTTGCAGGAGTCAGTTCTGAGGGATCTTAGGGATGTGTGGGTCTGAGGGGTCAAACGCAGGTTGTCAGTATTGTCAGCAAGCATCTTTACCTACTGAGCCATCTTTCAGCCCCCTGCTGCTGTTATTTTCTGGGCTGGACTTTGAGGAGGGTCCTAGTCCAGCCCTGAGTGGCATTTCCTCAGCATCCTCCTCTCGAGGCTATCCCTCATCCCTGCCTTCTGCCTGCTAGGAGTTCCCTTCATCATCCTCACTGGGATTCAGCAGTTGTTTGAGTGGGGCGCACTTAAACAAAGGGGAGATCACACCAGTAAAAGAGGGGTGTAGTGAGAGAAATGACTGCTCTAAATGGAGGGATTCCCACCATGGGGAGGGAGCTCGAGCCCGAAGGAGAAGGGAGGCACAGTGTAAACACCTGGGCCAGGGTAGGAGTGAAGGGTCCCTGACATCTCAGGGGACCAACAGGGTGACCAAAGGAGAGTGGCTGGGTGGGCAGAGACCAGGAAGCAGTGGGGCAGTGTGGGCATTGTGAAGAACGCTGTCAGTGGACGGCTAACCTGACCTTTAACACAATGGTTGAGACTGGGGTAAGGGACAGAGACAATGGATGGGAAATCGGGGAGTGAAAGCAGGAAGGCCATGCAGAGGAAGCTCCTGTAATAAATTCAGACCTCAGAAGAGGGTGGATGCTTTGGCCAAAACGATAACCACAGTTAAGGCATCATGTATTCTCAGACTTGTCCTGTTCATGACTTTTTACATCTTAGCTCTGCTTCTTTAGAATAGGCAGTGCAGTCATGTGGTTCAAAGTCTAAAGGATAGAAGAGGATTGAACGCTCTCCCTCATTCCCCACCCTCCCTACCCCCATCCACCCTGAAGACTTCTGCCCTGCTGGTTTCCATGTCTCCTTCCAGTGTTTGTTTCAAGGGGGGTGGGGAAAAGAATACGAGGAAACGTTTCCGAGTGCTGGATTTGCCTGAGGGGGCATCAGCTGCTCTCTGGGGTATCAGGAGTTACCACAGGCTTCCCTCCAGGACTGCAGGATGAAGAAAGAGGACTACTGCCTCAGATGGGATTTCCCTGAGTGGGGGCACCCTGCCCTGCAGCTCTAACAACAGTACTCATGGGAGGTGGGTAGGCCAGCCACTCTGGGAATGGGAACCCTAACCCAAAGTAAGGTCCTTAATGATTAACCCACTTTACCCTCAGGTGATTTGCTCTCCAAACTGAGGCCAGAATAGCCCCTTTGTGAGTCAAGTACTGTGCCATTCATTGGCCATGGCTCAAGGATTGCTTGACAGCTGCTGGGAGTCACTCTGGGAGCACAGGTTCCCCTTGGATACTGCTGACCCATGTCCTGAGAGAGAAGAAAGCAGGGTAGTGAAAAGCACTGTTGGTGGGATCTCTTGGGTCATTTGAGTAGCTGAAGGAATGATGCCCCAAATGTCCAGGGTCACCCAGGGGTGGTGTTTGGCCTCTATTTTCTTGAGTGTATGTCTACGTGTGTGCACGTGTGTGTGTGTGTGTGTGTGTGTGTGTGTGTGTGTGTGTGTGTGTCAGTGTGCCAGTGGCTGACTGGGTAAGCAAGCCAACTGACCCAACTAGCCCCAGGAATCTACCTAGCTCTACCTCCCCAGGGCTGTAATTATAAGCATGGGCTGCTGCTGCCTTGGGATTTTATGTGGGTGCTGGGGAGCCAAACTCAGGCCTCTATGCTTGCACAGCAAGCACTTCCTGACGAGACCCCGCCCCCCCAACATGTTAGTTTTTCTCTTTTTTCCTCTGGTGACTGGGGTCTTGCCACAGCCCACACTGACAGCGTCTTAGGCCCTCAGGCTCCTGAGCAAGCAGGTTCTCAGCCTCCATGCTGGTGGCCCTGTCTGCCCAGTGGCGAGTTAGGCAATGTCCTATAGTTCTCCGAAAGGTCAGGAAGAAGGCTCTGGGCCTGGCCACTTGCCCTCTGGCTCCTGGACAGGTCTGGTTTTGGAGCATGTGACAGAGCCTCCTATCACCTGGCGGGGTTCAGTTCAATAAACTCGAAGCACCTCATCTATGTGCCAGGCTCTTTGCTAAGCCTGCTGAGTGGCAGATGTCCCGAGACCTGTCCTAGGCTTGGGTGAAGGGCATTGTCTACCAGGCACAGAGCCCAGCCTTCACTTGAAGGCCTGAACTGGCCCAGCTTTGGCCACCTGCACATTCAGTGACAGCTCAATGAATCCATGAATGAACAGGAAGGCGGGGCAGCTCTCCAGAGAACAACATTCCTCCAACCTCCTATCACGTCAGAGATGGCCTCCTCCCAGGTACCCTGGCAGAGCTGGACTGGCCCAGTGGGCAGCTCTCTGAGGCCGCAGGGGTGAGGAGCCAGCCAGGCTCACCACATGGCTATCCTGGATCAGAGCTGCCCAAACCTGGCCAAGCTGCCTAGAGCAGTAGGGCAGCAGTCTCTGGCAGACACAAGGTAAAGAACCAGCATTGTGGAGGAGACCAGTAAGGAAGACATTCAGGTAGGAAGGGAGAGGGTCAAGGAATTGCTGGGCGGTCCAGCATGAGGTGGTGCCCAGACATCCCTGCAGGCCTGAGTTTCCTCAGAGGGTGCTGCCAAGGGGCAGTCTTTTGCTCTGTCCCATCAGAAGCAGTTCCATCGAGAGGGAGGGGGCTGATCTTAACCCTTCCCAGTGTGGAAAGCAAGCAGTTACCAGCACAAGAAAGAGGAGTGAGTAACTGGCAGGCTGTTTATGTTCCAAGTGGCACCAGGGTTCAACGCCATGTATTCAGAGGAGCCAAATACTGGTGGAAGATTTCAAATTTAGCCTTTTCTGGGGATCCCAGTCAGTGACACTGCTCTAGTCCCATCCATGTTGTCTTGTCACTTCCAGACCCCTGTGAGGTCTGTGGGGGTGTCTAGGGGTGCACCTGGCCTTCTGCTACTGTGGGGTGTCTAGGGGTGCAGTGGGGGTGCACCTGGCCTTCTGCTACTGTGGGGTGTCTAGGGGTGCAGTGGGGGTGCACCTGGCCTTCTGCTACTGTGGGGTGTCTAGGGGTGCAGTGGGGGTGCTCCTGGCCTTCTGCTACTGTGGGGTGTCTAGGGGTGCAGTGGGGGTGCACCTGGCCTTCTGCTACTGTGGGGTGTCTAGGGGTGCAGTGGGGGTGCACCTGGCCTTCTGCTACTGTGGGGTGTCTAGGGGTGCAGTGGGGGTGCACCTGGCCTTCTGCTACTGTGGGGTGTCTAGGGGTGCAGTGGGGGTGCTCCTGGCCTTCTGTTACTGTGGGGTGTCTAGGGGTGCAGTGGGGGTGCACCTGGCCTTCTGCTACTGTGCTTCCCTGTTCATTTCTGCAGATTTGCACTGACTGTCCTTCCCTCCCTGGCATCTGGGGAACATGCATGGTGCCCTCCATGGTTAGGACAACAAAATATTAAGCACAACCTTCTCTTGCTATTCCAGGCCTTGCTGCTGCTATCTACCTCCAAGGATGTCCAAGTCCCTTGTAGAAGACATGTTACATAAATAGTATTCCATATAGTGTTCCATAGTTTCCATTCCCTCATATGCACTAAATAAGTGCTAGTATATGTGCTCCCCTGATCAACAGCCTCCTCCTCCATCTTGGTTCCCTCTCCTGGACTCCACATCCACCAAACGTTCTTTCTGATCCCTCTCCACTCTTCCAGGACCTTTCTTCTTCTTTCTAATGTTTATGGGTATTTTGCCTGTACATATGTTGTCTACCACATGCATGCTTGATGCCCATGGAGGCCAGAAGAGAACATTGGATCCCCTGGAACTGAGTTACAGACAGTTGTGAGCCACCATGTGGTTGATGGGAATTGAACCCTGGGTCCACTGGAAGAGCAGCCAGTGTTCTTCATTGCTGAGCCGTCTCTTCAGCCTTTCTTCCAGGGGCTTTTTCCTGCATCCTTTGCCTCTGGAGCTCTGCATTCCCTGACTGGAGCTGCTTAAGGATGCTACCTTTTCTGTTTGCAGCAGATCACAGGCATCAGACATTATGAACTTCAGAGCGGTACTTGAGCTCCTGAAGGTAAGTTTCCTCCAGGCAACATGGGGTTAATAATACAGGCTGACTGAGGATTACAGAGAGACCTCAAGGGTTTATTTATCCCCAGGTCAGTTCACAAGAAGTGTTCTATAAGTGGAACCCACAGGCTCACATTGCCTTGATGTGACTTTTTGTATGTGAACTTTTGTCCCAGCAAGTCTGGGCTCCATGCCTCTCCAGCCCCTCCCCTGGGCTCTGTTGCCACCATATCCAGCTTATGCAACTGAGTTTTATAAAATTATTTATTTATTTATTTATTTATTTAAGTTTTTCGAGACAGGATTTCTCTGTGTAGTTTTGGAGCCTGGCCTGGAACTTACTCTGTAGACCAGGCTGGCCTCGATCCGCCTGCCTCTGCCTCCTGAGTGTTGGGATTAAAGGCATGCGCCACTGTTATGGTGTTCCCGCCCGGTTCCACAGCCGCCTCAGAGCCTCCAAATAACACACGAGACACTATATTAATTATAATGCCATTGGCCAATGTCTAGGGCTTCTTATTGGCTAGCTCTAACCCATTTCTATCAATGTAAGTATTTCCATGTGGTCCTATCTTAACAGAAAAAAAAGTCAGGGTCTCTTACTCCATTGCGGTCACATCTCCTTCTGCCTACGTTTCCCAGAATCATCCTCTCCTAGACCCGCCTACCATGCTGCCTTATTGGCCACAGTATTTTATTCATCAACCAATAAGATAAACATATACAGAAGACCATTCCCCATCACGTCACTACTACCTGGCTAGCTTTATAATTTTAAAAATGTGTGTTTATTAAATATGATGGGTAGTTTGTCTGTATATACGCCAGTGTACCACATGCATGCCGGGTTCCCACAGAGGCCAGCAGAATCTGGAAGAGAATAGCAGATGCCTGGGACTGGAGTCACAGATGGTTGTAAGACACCATGTTGGTGCTGGGAATTGAATTTGGGTCCTCTGGGCAAGCAGTTAGCACTCTTAATCACTGAGCCATCTCTCTAGGCCCTATATAACTTATTTTTAGGCATCTTGTCCCCTCCTCCATGATTTTCAGTACCAGTTCTTGGACAAATCTTCACTCAATTTTAAAATGCAGTTACAAAACAAAGGCCCATTTTTCCATGTTTGAACCTAAGCACTTGCAGCTTTGAGTTTTATTTAGACCATGGAGCTACAGTCCACTTCGGTTGTCTAAGATCTACTAACGAGCAAAGATGTTCACCTTTATCTCTGGTCTTGGGTCTTGGCAGCTTGGCTGAACCCATTATTTCCAGGAGTTGTATCACTTTGTTTAAATGGAACATGTCAGAGGAATGGGTCAAGATTTAGGTAGCCCAGACTAGTTTCATTCCCAGGCTCAAGTGTCTTATCCTGAGCCTGCAGGAAAGAGCCAGGCTGGGAACCAGGGGCTGTCGTGGGGTCTTGAAGGCAAGAAGGAATTTGTTTGGTCTAAATTTTGTTTATATATGATAACACCACAATGAACCCATTGTTAGCTAGTGTCCTCGTGCTGTGAAGAGACACCATGACCATGGCAACTCTTATAAAGGAAAACATGTAATTGGGGCTGGCTTACAGTTCGGAGGTTTAGTCCATTATTGTCATGGAGGAACATGGCAGCATGCAGGCAGACATGGTGCTGGAGAAGACGCTGAGAGTTCTACATCTTGATCCGCAGGCAGCAGGAGACTGTGTACCACACTGGGCATAGTTTAAGCATATGAGACCTCAATGCCTCCACAGTGACACACTTCCTTTAACAAGGCCACATCCACTCCAAGAAGGCCACACCTCCTAATAGTGCTACTCCCTATGGGCCAAACATTCAAACACATGGGGGCCACACCTATTCAAATTACCACACTGATCATTCAAATAAATATTTTTCTAAATATTATTTATTTAGAGCTGGAGAATTGGCTCAGCAGTTAAAAGAGCAATTGTTGCTTTTGCAGAGGACCAGGGTTTGAATCTCAGCATCGACATGGAGGCCCACAACCATCTGTCATTCCAGTCCCAAGGGTTTGGATGCCTTGTTCTGACCTCAGCAGGCACCAGACACTTGTGGTGCATAATAAATGAATGCAGGTGAAACACTAGTAGTGTATGTGTGTGTATGTATATATATTTATGTGTGTATGTGTATGTATATATATGTGTGTATGTATATATATGTGTTTGTGTATGTATATATATTTATGTGTGTATGTATGTGTATGTGTGTATATGTGTATATATATATTTGTGTGTGTATGTATATATATGTGTGTGTGTATGTATGTGTATATGTGTGTATGTGTGTGTATGTGTGTATATGTATATATATATATGTGTGTGTATGTATATATATATGTGTGTGTGTATATATATGTATGTGTGTGTATATGTATGTATGTGTGTATGTATATATATGTGTATGTGTGTGTATGTATATATATATGTGTGCATATATGTATATATATTTAAAATAAATCTAAATAATTAAAAATAAATGGGCCAGGAGGTGGTGGTGCCTTTAAACCCAGAACTTGGGAGGCAGAGGCAGGTGTATCTCTGTGAGTTCAAGGCCGGCCTGGTCTGTTTACAAAGCAAGTTCCAGGACAGTCTCCAAAGTGACACAGAGAAACCCTGTCTTGAAAAAACAAAATGAATAAATTAATAAATGATGGGTTCATTATGGTGCTATCACACACATGCACATATATGTATTTATACTTTTTGTTCGTATTTCCAGACTGTCTGCTCCTGTCTGTCCCTGGTTTTTGACAGGGTCTTACATAGCCCAGGCTGACCTCAAACTATGTAACTAAGGATGACTTTGGCCTTCTGGTCCTCCTGCCCCGCCTCTTGACTGTTGGGATCACAGACAAGCATAAGCACACATCATTTATGTGGTGCAGACAATGAACCCAGTGGTTTATGCATGCAAGGCAAGTGCTCTACCAACTGAGCTATATCCCCAATTCTTGTCTCTCCATTTTACCTTTCTCTTTTTCCTCCTTCTTTTTGTACCCTGTCTCCTATTATTTAGGGATGTGTAAGTACCATCCCTAAATATGGGATGGCAGGGCTATGCAGGCTGTCATACTCCCATACTGCAATCATACAGTTCAATGAATTTGATCAAATCTGTCATTCTGTGACTGGCGTCACGTAACCATCTATGACACCTTCCTCACCTCCAGTCCTGCTTCTTTTTTTGTTTCCCAGAGTTCACAGGTCTGCTTTCTGCCTTTTCCTGAAATTCCATACAAATGTTATCACAGACTATCAAGTCTTTAGAATGTGGTTTCTTTCACTTAGCCCACATCTTTGGATGCTATTTTCTCCTTTTCACCATCTTTTGAAAGCCTATTCTTGTCTCTGTTTTTCTCTCTAGATTTCTGAGACTAGGTCTTGCTATATAGCCCAAGCTGGCCTCCGATTTATAATCCTTCTGCCCCAGTGCTGAGGCTGCAAGAGTCTACCACAGGCTGGTGATCTCTTCTCTTCCTTCATGCCCTCCACCACCATACACAATTTCCCCACCACCCATCTCTCATTTTTTTTTTAATCACCCTAAGTCTCAGCGGTCTTTGATTCCTTAGATGCAATGAGGAGAAAAATCACGGAGTACACGCCCACAACTGATCCTAAATGGCACCCAGCTCGCCCCAGCCCATGGGAACCTGAGATGTGTCAGACTCTGGGGGTGGGCAGCAATTAGACATGAAATGGGGTGGGAGTGGGGCTGTAGCTCAAGACTGGCAGCCTGGAAGGGAAATAAACACAAAACAAAATGGGAGAATAAAGTCAGTTTACTGAATGCATGGCTCCACTCCACTCAGGGTGGGCTGAGGCCTGAACAAAGGCCCTCAGCAGTGGGAGCCCAGGCTGCTGGGCTGCCAGAGTTGCTGGGTCCACTTGGGCTGCTGGGCTGAGGGGCTGCAGCAGGAAAGCCCACCCGGGACTCGGCTGTGTTGGCTGGGATGAGGTTGGTCCCCGTGGCTGCCCATGGATGCTCAAGCCAGACCCCTGAACGGAGTGGCACAGGTGAGAATGGTAACTGTGAACACATTGGCTTCAGTTTCAGTAAAGAGGAGGGAAGAAGGGAAGCACGGGGGCGGAGGAAGGCCATCTGGGTGGAGAGGGCTCTGCTGCACTCCTCGACCTCACTAGATGACCCGGCCCGGGTAGACACTGCTTTCATTACCATCTCCCGACTCGGAACCTAGAAAGCAAGACAACCTCTCAGGCTCTGGGGCCATAGCAGACTTCAGGATCTGCCACACGGAGCCTGGCACCTTTTTTCTCCCACCCTGGCCCCAGTGGCCAGACACACACACACACACACACACACACACACACACACACACACACACGGAAATGGACTCTGGGACAGTATGGGGGAACAGACACTTTTTTCTGGGGCTGGAGAATAGTTTATAGCTGGTAGAGCCTTTGCCTTCTCTCAGGATGAGGTTCCCAAGTTAACTATTGCCTAACATGATTGGGGGTGTGGGGGTGTGATGGCAAGGAGCAGGGCAGGTTGGCATTGGAAACCTGAAAGCAAATGGAACAGAAGAAGCGTTCCCTTATTCTTAAGGAGACTCTTCTTCTAGATGCTTCTTTTTGTCTTGGTTTGAGGAAATAATCCCAGGTTAAGTAGAAACACTTGAAGATATGCAAGGAACAGGAACAATGATACCTTGCCATTCATACCCGACTCGCTTGTCACTGCTTCTGGTCTCAAGGAAGCCCCAGCTACCCTGAGTGTCCCAGCTTCCTCAGCCACGCTGTCTGAGTTGGCTTGTCTGTGTTCTTTCTGCGCATCACCTGCCTGTGCATCAGCAGGTGATCCGATCTCTTCCTGGCCTTAGTCTTGGCTACAGTCATGGTCATTTGTGCCAGCTGGGAAGCAGCTGGCGGAGAAGCTGTGTCAGGAGCCCTGTCTGTAACAGGTTGGCTCACACGTCTAAGAATCCACCCGAGATGCCCTCACCTCGGGTGGGGTCTTTGGTTCAGGGAAAGGTACCCAGTAAGAAGGCTGGCGTGGGTACCACAGGGCCACAAGGCAGCTGGCACCCTTTGTGCCCTGATGTTTTGTCTTTTCCCTCTGTGTTTACCTGGACTTAACTGGGGTGGCAGGTCACAGCTGTTACTCGGTGCTGGCAGGCCATATTAACCAAATGCTGCCAACCAGGTGAGTCATACCAGGCTGTGGGGGCCAAAGAAGAAGAGTATGGCCAAGGGGGAGGGCTGGCCTCCTCTGGCTCTGCTTCTGTGCCTGACTTTTGTCTTGATAGCGGCTTTGGCACAGAGACAGGGTAATAAGGGCTGCCAGTGGTCAATCATTGAGGAGAGTGTGTTGGTCCCTTTGTCCTGGGCTCTGCACAGCCTGTTGACTCTCCCACCCTCACCCCACCCCCAACCCCCCACCCCAGTATCTGGGGAGTGTACAGGGCTAGGGGCAGGTAGAAGGAACCTGGCCTGTATTTCCAGGAAAGAACCGCCAGCCCTACAGCCTGCCTGTGAAAGGTCGATTCTGGAGATAGGCCAGCTCCCAACTGAGAGAGCAAATGAATGGCAGACAATCAGAGGGACCATCTGCATGGGAGCACGGGAGAGAGAAGCAAATCCCTTTCCTTCTGGGTCGAGACTTATTTTTGTTGGTGGTGGTTGAGACAAACGCCCAGGACCTCGCTATACAATGTAGGCTGGCTTAGAACTCGCAGCAGTCTGCATGGGCCACCACGCCGGACGATATTCCTTTCCAAACATCCCCTAGGGAGAGCAGCCTCCTATGATGCAGGTTTAGAAGCCAAGGCTGTTGCTCTTCCGGTCCTGATGCAGTGCACCGACCCTGGGTCTGGGGGAACCCTCCCCGGCTGCAGGACTCAGCGGTCGCAAGAGGCACTAGGGGGCGCCCCTGCCCAGCTCAACCCTCACGGACGCGCCCGGCCTCGCAGGTTCCGAACGCGGTAGCGCTGCGGGCGCCTCCGAGGCGGGGCGGGGCCCCGGACCACAGGACCCTCTGCAGGTCTCCCAGCTGGGGACCGAGCCCTGCTGCTTGTCTCGTCCCTGTAGGAGCGAGGTCCTCGCCGAGGCCACGCTGATAACCCGTGCGTAGAAGCCTGGCCGAGGTGCGGTCCCCGGGAGGCGGTGTGCGCGGGCGGCGACACAAAGGTCTTTTAGACACCGCACCGCCGCCTTCCCTGCTGCACCCAGGCGGCAAGCCGGAGACTGGGAACGACTGCGCCAGCAGTCCTGGGGCTTCGCTCTAGGGGGCTCCAGGCCGTCGGGCAGGCTGGCTTGGACCCCACAATCGCGCGGGGAACGGGGCTCCAGGAGCTCCTTCCTTTTGTATAGAGAAGAAAGGGCCTTTCCCATCCCTGAGCACGGAGAGCCTGGCTCCCTAGGACTGCGTGCCCTGAATAGCAAGCTGGCTTCTCAGGGGTTGCAGTCCGGGCCCCACCCTGGGGAGCTCTGGACTGGTGCACTGTCTCTTCTGGCCAGGTATTTATTTGTCGGGGGCTGGGCAAGGGGCCCACAAAGCATCCCCGCAATGGGCTGCATCAACCCTGTCTGTGGGTTGTGCGTGAAAGACACATTCCAGAGCCCCACCTCATCGCTGGAGTGGAGTCCGTGGGAGGGCCCAGGAATCTGTATTTAGGGTAAATTATTGATGCCAGCGTGGGAGTCACTCTCCTAAGCTTTCAGGGCAGGGCAGGCTGTTGCAAAATTTCTCCTCCAAGAACCCAGGGGGACCCAGTTGTCACATCCCTCTATTTCCTGCGACACTTATTCTCTCTGTGGATAGAGTCTGCCTCAGCGCCTGTCTGCTTGAATTAGGCTCATTTTCTCCAGGGCCAATTTCTATAGAATGAGGAACCTGACTGAAGGAGGTTGGAGACCTGTTGGCTTTGTTCAGCCTCCAAATCCAACACTTGATGGTGTTCAATGGAATCAAAATCCATTCAAAACACTTGCTTGTCAAAGGAACGTCCTCTCTGGTAATGGCTAACCAGCTGCTTTTAGGATCTGGGAAGGAAAATCCCAGACAGGATCCTCAGGATCCTGGCAGGAAACAAAAACAAAAACAAAACAACAAAACCTCATCAAGTGCTGAAAGCCAGAGGATGCTATGGAGGAACACACAGCTTCCTCCTAGCTGACCCTTTCCCTTGGTTTCAGGATGAATTAAAATTCTTATCTGCTCCACATCCAGCCTTCCTGATTGATTGTTAGCAAAGGCTACAGTTTCCCAAGCTTTGTGGGGTTATTTTTGCCTCTGGGTGGGGATCATGACTTCCTTCCACAGTATTAGGTTCTACACAGGGACAGAAATGACTTAGCAGACACCCTTAAAGGGGGCAGGATAGGATGGACCCCCAAACCTACTTTCATTTTCTTCCGGTCTGGGTTGTGGGTAATTTCTTGACAACTATGAGAGAGAAGACAATGAGACATGAATTGTTTACAAATGCAATTGTGAACAGATGTATAACTCCCTGGCCTCAGAATGTCCTAGGACTGACTCCCTGCATCTCACCAAGGTGCTCATCAGGGCTGGTGGATCTCATTGGTGGATCTCAGCTTGTCCCAAGGACAGCACAGTGATAACCCGGGTCACCTTTGCTGTTTCGGGGCTTCTATATTTGGCAGTGTGAACAGACTGGCTTCCTTTTAGCAATTGATCTGAATAGCAGAATCCCTTTCTGATGGGCCTGGCACAATTTACAGGCTATGGGGAGGAGGGCTGTGCTAATGGGCCACTTGCCTCAACACTGGCTTTTAAGCAGTATTTTATACAGTAAACTTGTATTCTCTGCCTGGCAGGAAGCTGCCGACCCATCCAGGCCCTGGGCTCTCTTTGTTCTGACTTTATGGCATTTTTTGCCACAATAAGAAACACTGTGTACTCCATGGGGGCCCATTGTGCCAGGCTGCAAGGATGTGGGCCCTGTTGTATTAGGTCTGGTGCTACCCCCCCCCCCCCCCGCCCCAGAAGAACAGGGACTTTGTGACAGGCTGGGGACAAAACAAGGGTTGCTGGACACTGTTACTGGGCAACTCCCTGGCCTGGGTGGTGGCAGTGCTTGTCTGCAGGCTCTTTTCTATGCCCAAGGGAGGGCCAAGGGAGAGATGGGATTTTATCTAGAGTAGCAGTCCTGGTTACCTGTGAATTACACATTAGGACTGTGCTAACCTCTGCTGCCACATGCTCTGGGCCACTGAGGCAACCTCACCCTGCCACGAGATTCTGGGTCAAGTGCTGATGTCTATCAGCCCTCACACTAAGAATCCCTGTCCTGGTGAGCAGAGATCAACGGCTCAAACCTGGGCTTCCCATGTTTTGGGTAGATTTGACCCCTTGTGTCAAGAGCTTCTGGTTTTATAGGAATAGTATAAATGGGGATGGTCCATTGAGACAGGAAGAGACCTGTGGTGCCCTACCTGCCACCTAAGCCGGCCACTGTGCTCCCTGACTTCTGCCACTAGCCTGGCATTTTGCCTATTAACAGCACACCTGGGGCAGAGGATGAAGAAGGGCATTCTCTCCTGAAGACACCAATAATCAGAGACAAGAATCAGACCAGGAGGCAGGTCATGAAGAGGGTTCTGGGGGAGCTGATGATAGAGCATCCCATGTGGGTGTGAAAGGGAAATGTGTGAAAAGGGGGATCCATTTAATGTCTCCACCCAGGCTAGATTGTGCCCATCAGACTAGAGGGTGAGCTAGGCAGCATCAGCCAGTGGGCCCAGGAGATGCTCCCCCCGTAAGCACCTGATGTGAGGGAAGGAAGCTTGCTGCTGGGCACCTTCATAGAATAACTTCAGTGCTTCCTTCAACTGGACCACTACACCACACACACACACACACACACACACACACACACACACACACACACACACACACACACGGGTGATTTATCATCCATGCTCCATGCTGGACTCTTATCTCTTTATGCCGCTGTAACAGCCATCCATCTGTTTTCTTCCAACCTACTCTCCAGGTGTCTACTGCACTTATTACTCAGAATGTCCTTGTTTGTCATCCCCAGGCTGGAAACTATCCAGTAGCATTCAGAGCCACACCCCAGCGCCCCGCTTTTACCTCAGACTCATTTCCTGCCAGGCCCTGCCATGAACCTTCTTGACAGTCTGAGTGTGCAGGGTTTTACACATCTCCATGATGCTATGTCTTCTTCTGTGTGGAATATACTTACCCACCCACCCACCCACCCCAGTCCATCTGCCACACTCTTCAAGATTCCGTCTAAGCATCATCTTCTTTTCTGATCAGCTGAGAAAAGCCATAATGATACTAACATTGTTAAAGCACCAAGGACTGAGGGCAAAGTGCAAACCCCCTGCTGGATCAGAGGCCAGGCTTCTCCAGCAGCACCGCTGGAGCTCTGCCCTGGAGAAGTGTGTAGAAGGAAAGAACGACAGCCCTCATTTCATCTCCCCATTCTGCTCTTCCTCCAGCTCAGTTTTCTATCACAACACAAATAGGGTTGGGATCCCCTTGGTCACACGTGTGTTCTCAATTTATTTAAAGATTTGTTTTATTTTTTAATAGTGTGTGTGTGTGTGTGTGTGTGTGTGTGCGCGCGCACACACACACACACACACACACACAAATGCAGGTGCCCTTGGAAACTAGAAGAGGGTTCAGAAGTTACAGGGGGCCGTGAGCCACCCAAAGTGGATACTGGTAACCAAACATAGTTCTCTTCAAGAGTAGTACTCTGTCTTGATGGCTGAGCCATCTCTTGAGCCCCACAAGTTCTCTCAGTAGATACTGAGCCCATTATAGGCAGCAGTTGTCTTCATCATCTCTGTGTTCCCAGGATATTACTTAAAACCCAGCACATAGTAGGTACGCAGGATAAATGAGTATACCTTGAATTCTCTCTACAAATTTGCACTGTCCCTTTCTCTAAAACAACACTCAAGATTTGCTAACTGAAAGAAAAAGATTGTGATTCAGGAATTCCTTGGACATCGAAGCCTGACTGAGCATCATTTTTTATGTACCAGACATTTTCCAGGCACTGGAGAACTGTGGGTCCATGCCCAAGTTAATAAAGAATGACCACAGTTACTCAACCCCCTCACATGCATGGACACGCACACCACCGTTTTCATTTGATAACCACTGTCCCTGGAATCCATAGTGCCCAGTGCCTGGTCTGCAGTCAAACATGACAACCCTGTGTCTAAATGAGAGACAGGTCCAGAAGGCCCTGTTTTATCTTCAAACAACATAGAAACTCAATGAGTCTGTCAATGGTCTGTTGCTGGGACCATTGGAAATCCAGCAAGCCCCAACTAGGGAAGATGTGGTATTTATTTCATGGCCTCTGTGTGCTCTCTGGACCTGGGGCTCTCCTCCTCATATACTGTTCTCCAGTTATTACTAGTATAATTTTGGTTTTATAAATATGTGAATCTTGTCTCTCAACTTAACCCTAAGTTCCTCACAGAAAGGGGACATCATGGTGTCACATCAAGTCATATAGTCACGTTCTTGGACGGCGTCTCCTCTGTGAAAGGTAACTTCCATTGTCAGCTTGATTGCATTAAGAAGCCCATAGGGAGTTAAGGAGGACACACCGTGGGTGTGTCTGTGAGGATAAGTGAGGGAGGAAGACCCGCCCTGAATGGGAGTGGAGCCATCCATGGGCTGTTGTCGAGGACTAGATAAGGAAGAATAAAAGGAGAAGCCAGGCATTGTGACACACACCTTTACTCCCAGAACTTGGGGAAGGAGAGGCAGACAAATCTGTGAGGTCAAAAGCCAGCCGGGTAGGGCTACATACTAGGTCCCAGGCCAGCTGGGGTACACAGAAAGTTCTGGTCTAGTAAAAAAAAAAAAAAAAAAAAAAAAAAAAAAAAAAAAAAGTCAACTGAGGAAGCCAGTTGAGTGCCAGCCTCCATCTGCATGCTTTCCGGTCTGCTGAGCTGTGAGCGGGCTTCCTCATGATCCTGCCATCACAGATAAGCTGGTCTCACCACCACACTTTCCCTGCTATGGTGATGTATGTTCCCTCAAACTGTGAGCCAAAATAAATCCTTCCTTCAGTCATTGAATTTTTTTTTATGTGTTTTATCGCAACAGCAAGAAAGTAATCACCTGACCACCTCAGCCCCTGGTACAGCACAGTGCATGCTGGAGTGAGGGAATGACAGCTGCCACCACGCAGAGTGTTTATCCCAATGTCTCTTTCTGAGACATAAGCAAGAAGTCTGATGTGAATGGTTTCTCACATGCTTCTGGCAAAGGATTGAGGACTCTGTTCCAAGTCAAGTGCTACCCTCGGGTTCTGGGAATCCTGAGACAAAATTGGGAAGAGGTGGATTTGAGACTATCTACCGGCCTCCAGCTTTCATGTAGATGTTTCTTTTTTTTTAAAAAAAAACATAAAAAAAAAACCTTTTGAATTATGTATATGTGTGTGTCTGGGTGTGGGTATGTGCATGTGAGTGCAGTAACTACCAAGGCCAGGAGAGGGCGCAGATATCCTAGATAATGGAGTTACAGGCTGTTGTGAGCCCCCTGATGATAGTGTTGGGAATGGAGTTCAGGTCATCTGCAAGAGCAGGAGGAACTCTTAACCGCTGAGCCATCTCTGCAGCCCACGTGGGAGCCTCTTTACTGGCTATTTATAGCCTGTTACTGCTGTGAGCTTGGAGTGGGTGAGGTGTGCTTCAGGGTTTCCCGAGTTATATGTGAGCTGGTGGTGGGAAGAGGGTGTTGCTTGTCCCTTCTATCCTTCTGCTCTGGTTCCCAGCATGCCTCTGGCACAGCTCATTCCTTTTCCAGAACAGACCTGCCAGGAGGCCAGGAGTTTCCTGAGAGGCAATGCTGTAGGGCCTTGGTTCCCATCCATGGGACTGTCCGGTCTGTCTTCTCTCTTGAGTTTGCTTTGTAGCCCCGCTGGCTGAGGAGGCTGCTTGTGTTTGCTGGATGACAACACCAGGGCCATCTGTAACCCACATCAACCCTGATGCTTTGAAGTTCAATGTGTAATAAAAAGTTCATTAGAAGATGCAGGGTCATGAAAATGACGTTACAGAAATATTAACAAAGGACCATTTCCTGCTTCTGGTATGCTTCCCTTTTTTTTTTTTTATTTCTGTGAAGAATTTATGTCACCATTTAAACCATGGGGAAATTAAGGAAAGGGCCTCCTGGGCCACAGAGAGGTTGACATTCCTCAGGAGATAGGTTGGCAGAAACCCAGCCTGTTGTCTTCATTGAACACTCAGGGAATAGGGGAAGAATTTAGCCAGAAAAAAAATGAGTAGAAATAGTCTATAATTCCTGTGATCAGAGGTTTGAATTCCTCACTTTCTCTTTTTGAGACAGGGCCCCACATCCGAGGCCAGCCTTGAATTTGCTATGTTCCTGAGGGTGACCTTGAATTTCTGATCCTCCTGCCTCTGTCTCCCAAATGCTGGCATGTGTCACTAGTCCTAGCTCGTGTGGTGCTGGAGATCAAACTCATTGCTTCATGCATGCTACACAAGCACTCGGTCAACGGAACTGTTTCCCCAGCCTTCAAATCCAGCGTGGGTTTTTGCTGTTTGGTTGTTTTTGTTTTTTTGTTTTTTTTGAAATAGGGCTTTACCATGTAGACCAGGCTAGCCTCAAACTCAGAGTTCCATCTGCCTCTGCCTCCTGAGCGTGGGGACTAAGGGCGTGTACCGTCTCACCTGGCCCCACGTGCATCCAGCGCTTAGAATAGAAGTTGTAGTGTAATGAGTGTTGTGACTGACTATCCTCCAGCCTCCAGGCAGTGATGGTGTTGGAGATGTCTGCAGTCCACTTGAGAGGAGGAAAGCCGAGAAGGGAGAGGAAGAGAAGGAGAAAGAAGGAAGCAAAGAGAAGGAGGGGTTCAGGGCTGGGATGGCAGATCTCTGACATTGCCTCTAGCGCTACCAGTGGCTTGTCCACTGCCGCACTGGCTCACCCTCCGGTCATGCCCCGACAGGAGCAGGGGGCAAGAGCAAGGCCTCCAGGGGTGTCCTGCAAGTCCCAACGCTAGAGGTACGATCAGCCCCTGGCATGACTGGGCAACTTCCCTTTCCTCACAGACTTCTTGTCTCATGTGGCCATAGGAAGCCATTAGATGAAGTCGGAAGTTCCCTAGGGCTCAAGGCGCTGAGACTTCAGAGACCCGCTAATTGTTGACCTTGCTAAGTGGCAGGGCCAAGCTTCTCACTTCATCCATGTTATTCTTGCTGGCCCCACCTCCTTATTAAAGAACAGCCATACCGTATATACATGGTCATTTGCCAAACGGAACCACTATCAACACCTTTGCTTCCTGGCAGCCTTAGGAACACACACACACACACACACACACACACACACACACACACACACACACACACACAGAGGCATACTGTACCCAGGTCCAAAACACAACAGGCAGAGCTGACATCTCAGACTGTGGCTCCTCACTAGCTCTCAGGTGTGGAGTGCCCTGTTTTTGCACAGATTCTCTTTGCTTGAGCAGACTGCACATCCTCACAGAACATACCCAACAACAGCATTCTTGTACACCTCCGTGTTGCAGGGTAGGTCTCCCTAGAGGCTCCTTCACTTACATGGCCACTGTCGACCACTTAATTACTATTTGTATTTGACAGTAAGCAATTATGTGATTATACCTGCCTTCAGCCAGAGGTCACTGCACAGACACTTAGCAGCTACTAAATCTTAGACCTAACCATGACAGTCCTGGACATTGTCAAGTGACCCTGAGGACTTCAGGAGATTGCATGGCTAAGAAATGGCATCACATGGTGTTCCGGGCTGTGCTGCCCTGGGGCTCCTCCTGGAGCTGCACTTACCCTCTCTCTGGAAGCCCGCCTGTAGTTGAGTGTCATGAGTTCTGCGAACCTCTGTTCATACAGGTGAAGCAGCAACACCAGATACAAGCCGGAGTTCATCAGCTCACTCTGTGCCTGCATGTGGAAGAGAAAGCCCGGAAGTTCATTCCACAAAATATTCATAGACTCAGCCACAGCATGGAAGTGAGAAAGGAGAGGGAGCCCAAGTCCAGGGAAAGGCCTGCTTGGGGACAAAACAGGAGGGGGTAGGGGTGAAGGAGGCAGCCCAGGGCAGGCGAAGGAGCACAGCCACCCTCCTGCAGTTCTCTGCTACCCAGGGGAGGAGGCTCTGAGAAAGTTCCATTTGCCAGGCTGAATCCCATCCCTCAGACATTTGAGAGGGTTCACTGAAGCCAGTGCTGTGGGGTGCACAGGGCAGAATGGCTCAGAGCTCGCTGGTGGGATCACCTCCTGTCAGGAGAGAGCTCACAGACACAAGTCTGTTGAGGGCAAGAGAGGCTGGCTGAATGCCACAGGGGAGGAAGATGGTTATGACCCCTTCCAGGGTCATAACCTGGCATGGCAGGTTGGGGGAGGGTGTTAATTACAGAAGTGGGAGAGAGAGAGAGAGAGAGAGAGAGAGAGAGAGAGAGAGAGAGAGAGAGAGAGAGAGAGAGAGCGCCGAGGGCAAATTTTCTCCTGGCTGATTTTGGCAGGTGTTTGTTTTGCATTTTGAAAGACGGATACATGTATACAATGTATTTTGCTCATGTCCATTCCCCACTCTCCTCCTCCCAGACCCTTCCCAGACCCTTCCCAATACCCATTTCCCAACTTTTATGTCCTTTTCTTATTTCTTATTTATCTTTTATAACCCACCGAGTCTTTAGTTTCTTGGTTGTGCTACGCAGCCCTTCTCGAGTCATCCCTCCCAAGAGCACTAGTAAGGACTCCCCTCTGCAAGGGGAGAGGGAGACACCCATCTATCTCCCACCAAATCCCATGGGTGGTGGTGTTCCAGGATGGGTCAGCCTGTGCTCAGGGAGCCACCCAGACCCTGGGTACTAAAACCCGTCAGGGGTCAGGACCCTTCACAGCATCCTTGGGAGGGAGGGGTCAGAACTGTTGACAAGTGTCCAGGTTAACCCATCAAGGTGACAGGACGGCCACCTGGGGCAGTTCATCTTCTTCCTGCAGCCGCAGATGCGCTCTCTCCCCGGCCATCCCCCTGTTCCCAGTTGATCAAGGGCAGCTCAGGAAGTTGGCACAGAACCCAAGTCTCCAGGGACCCAGTGGCCTCCAGGAAAGGCTGGCTCAGAAGCTGAGCAAGGATCGGCATGCCCTTCCTTGTGTATTTGGCCATCTCCGGTTCTCGGTGTGACAAATGGCCTCAAGGTCACTGTGCAAGGCCTCTGTACTGTACTGTCTTTCAAGACTGAAACTCATTGTCCAAAGCACTTAAGACTCCTATTTTTAGCCTGAGAGAGAGAGAGAGAGAGAGAGAGAGAGAGAGAGAGAGAGAGAGAGAGAGCGCTCTTCTGACCTTGACCCAAAGCAGGTATCTCCCCCTCCCTATATTTTCTGTTTTATACATCTTCCATTCCATGTCTGCAACCCCACTGACTCTTTTCAGGACTATCTCCAGAGCCACCTCCTCCAGGAAGCCTTTCTAGTGTGTGCTCCTCCACCCCAGCCAAGTCACCTTACCCCTCTGTCTGCTAGAGGTTTTTCTCTCTTTGCTGGGGGAGTGGGGGAGACGGCTTTCAGGGCAGACGCTCTGGCAAGATATGGCAAAGCAACCAGCTAGAAAATGGCCTGGAGCGATTGGGTTTGTCAAAGCATTTGGGGGAAAATCATTTACTTTTTATGGCTCAATGAGGCCTGGAGGCATGCAGATGGGAAAACACCCACTAATGTTTTCTGCAGATAATTTGAAAAGTCACTTGTAGTAGATCATGCCTCTTCTCTGTTCCGTGGGAGGGAACCTGGCATGTGAGCCATAAATATCCTTCACATAATGAGCCGCTGACCAATCAAAGAGGCACGTTGGCAGGTGACTGGGAGCCAGCCTTTCTGTCCACTGCAAGATTTGCTCACCGAGTCCCAGGGAACTACATTTTGGAGAGTTATTTACTGGTGCCATTCTTGACCCACTCCTCTCTTGACCCAATGACATCTCACTCTGCCTCTCACGTGGAGTTTCCCTTGTCACCAGTCTGAAAGGACTGGGGGCTGCAAGATGGGGCTTCGACACTAGCAGGTGAGGGCGTGGGGCGCTATGGACAGGAGCTCTGAGAGCTTCTCTGCCTACTAGCCATTTCCCTTTTCCCCCTAGCTCCTATCTATTGATGTCTTTAAAATGAACTAATGAACTAATGAAACAGAATAATAATAAATAATAAAATGAAATAATGTACACATGTGTATGCATGTGTGTGCATTATGTGTCTGTCTGTGTGCGCCTGAGCGCATGTCATGGCACACATATGGAGGTCAGAGAAAAACCGTGGAATCAGTTCTCTCTTCTCACCTTTGTGTGTTTCCGGAGGCGGAACTGGGTAGCTTGGCTCGAGAGACAAACACCTTTACTAGGTGAGGCACGCAGGCTGCCCTTCCTTTGCTTTACAGCCCTCGTGGTCAAGAGATTCGCTCCGATGGCGAGTGTGGGCATCTATATAACGCAGCGCAGAAGCTGGCGCCCGGCTGGTGTTTCATGAAACCTTCAGCGTGTTCCAGAGAAGCCAGCCCCTGGGTCTAAAGGCGATTAGGTGTGTGCACGTGTCCAAGGACATCTGTCCTTGGCTGAGATGAAGCAAGGTCAAGCCTGAGCTACAGAGAAATGACCGCCAGAGGCCACGGAGACCCTACTGTGTGCCAGAGCAAACATGGGCAGGGGCACATCTCCGGGAGGCCGTGGGTGGGGTTCTGAAAGTACTGCAGACAAGATGGGCAGCCCTGGGCCATCTGACACTGTGACTTTAGGTAAACAATTTTAACTGTGCGGTGCCAGGGCGACTCCAATTCATAAAAGGGGACAGGTAACCTCTGTTCTGCCTGTTTCCTGCAGGCGTTATGTAAATTGAGCTAACACAGGTGGCCTTGATATTTTGCAAAACAAATACATCCCGCAGGAGGCAGGAACTAAAAGTGGGGTTTCATGAATACTGTGCCTGAGGTCTGTGGACAGCCCTTTTGCACCTGGACTCCTGGTGTCTGGCCCAGTGCCTCCCGCCCAGTGTGTATTCAGTAAACATGTACACAGGTGAAATAAGAATAAAACCTGGGCTTTTCCATGGCCCTTGTTCTGAGCCTCCAATGTCATGCTCTTGCTCACTTAAGTCCCTCATTGGAAGGCAGTTGTGTTGGTCTTGGGTACTCTTCATATATCCCAGCACTGTGTGGGGCATACAGTAGATGCTCAATAAAAGCACTGAAAGTTAACTCTTTTTATTATGGAGACTTCCCCACAATTGAAAACAAATGACACCTGTCTCCATCCCAGGCCAATGAAACTTCTGGAATGGCACCCGGGAATCAGTATTTGAACAAGAAGAAAGACTTGCAACTAAAGATTACAGGCTGTCATCTGGGGTGGTAAACCATGGGAGCTTTTTGCATGATTTTGCTGTTGTTTATGTGAGACAGAGTCTGTGTAGCCCATGCTGGTTTCAAACCTGCTATGTAGCTATCAAAATGTTTGCAGAAAAAGGTCTGGATACAGGCTAATGACATAAGAGTCAAACTGAGTCCCTTCTAAGGGAGACATTTGGGTTAACAATGGTGTTATAGTTTTAAAATTATGTGTTTTGCAATTGTGGTTATTAGTTTGTTTTGGATCATGTTATAAGGGAGGGCAGCTTTAGGTTATAATGGTAATGCTGGGACAATTCATGTAATAAATATTTATTGACTACTTATTTTATAATAATAAACATTATTGACTGCTTCTAGATCAGAACCATGCATTATGATACAAACCAAGGCACAATTACAAACCACATATGCAATTTGAAAAATTTTAGCAGCCTTGTGAAAGTGTTAAGAATCAGTGAAATTAATATGAACAAGGTATTTTCTTAACCTAGTATATCTAAAACATTATTTCAATGTGTAATAATTATAGCTATATGTTGCTTAAGCACAGGGACACATTCTGAGAAGTGTGTTGCTAGGCAATTTCATTGTGTGACCATCAGAGTGCACTTACATAAACCTACATGGCATACCATGCTAAACACGGAGGCCTCATGGAATGCAGCATGCACACATGCAAATCTAGTGTTTGCTGAAAGGGCATTAAGCAGCCTGGGGACTATAATCCAAAATTATCAACGTGCCATTGATTGATTGATTGATTTACTCATTAGAGTATGCATGGGAGAGTGTGTACCATGTCTCACAGCTCACAGGAGGAGGGCAGAGACAACTTTAGGAAGTCAGTTCTCTCCTTCCCCACGTGGCTCCTGGGGATGGAGCTTAGATTGCCAGGCTTGTACTGCAAGCACCTTTACCTAGTGAGACATCTCACTGGCCCCAGAGTTATGATTTTTATTTGTTTGTTTTGTTTTTGTATTAATTCTTTAATAAAGTCTACATTTTGCTCCCAGTTTTGAAGAATTTTACAGGGTATAGATCTCTAGGCTGGCTGGATTTTTAAGTATTTCATTCCACTCTCATGTGGTTCCTGAGGTGTTGGTGTAAGGCTTATCTTTGCTTTTTAAAATTTTAGAAATGATTTATCTATTTTTATTTTACATATTGCTTAATTAGGGCTTCTGTTGTTGTGAAGAGACACCAAGACAACAAGACAACTCTTATAAAGGAAGACATTTAATTGCTCTGTAAGTAAGGCTTTTTCCCTATTAAAATCCCTTGTATTTCTACCTGGCTCCGTATTGGTAATTTCCCACATTATCTGGTGTCAGTGAGCAGGATGACCCCATGCCCCAAGGTTCCCAGAGAAAGAGGGAAACCGGCTGCCACAGCCTGCCCTGTCGGGCCGCTGAGAGGCATCGGAGCAGCTTCCATATGCTCGCGCCGTCCAGGTGCTCTTGGGGTTTAGATTCGGCACTTCTGAGATGATAAAGACAGATCCAAATAAAGAAAAACCTCTAAAGGTTTACACTGCATTTAAAAATGTATGTAGGCTTGTGGGGAAAAAAAAAAGTAACAGGAAGAAATAGAGAAGGCGGGGCATTGGTGGCGCACACCTTTGGTCCCAGCACTCGGGAGGTGGAGGCAGGCAGATCTCTACAGAGAAAACCTATCTCAGAAAAAAAGAAACAAAAGGAAGTAAAAGTAGAATAGTAAAAAAGCCACCTAGAGATGAAAAATACACAGAGAATCTGGATACTATATGCCATGTTGTTGTCTTTAAATTGTTTGATTGCCGAGGAAAGATTTACCGCTGCTAAAATACATTTGATTATAAATGCTGCTAAATTAATCCAACTTATACATTTTAAAAATGCTTTGACTTCAAAATTTAAGTCTAAGGACAGGCTACTTGGAAAAAGAATTTCTGCTTGTGTTTCCACAGAAAGTAAAAAGCTATGGATTCCTTCCAGACTAATATGGTTTGATCAAGCAAGACCCCCTGAAGCTGAGATGATGCAGCCTTACAGACTACAAAAACAAGGACTTGGTCAGGTTTCTATGTTTTCAATCATGATCCTATGACATGAACATCGCCCCCAATCATCAGGAAGCAGTTTAGAAGGAACGACGCCCAAATTCCCAAATATTGTTTATAAATGTTTGTTTTCATTTAAATGGAATTGTTATAAATGATAATGAGCATAGTCAATCTCTTTTTAAAGAAAAAAAGGGAATAGGATATAGGAATGAATACTTTGCATTGGTATGGATTTTCATTTATTGATACAACTTTAAGGTCAATTTTGTGATATGTATATGTCTCCTCTCATTTAGGTATTGTGTTTATACAGATCTTTTAAAATGATATGCATAGTTAAATACAGATTATATAGTCACCTATAATAGTCAGAACTTATAATTAGGTTAGTTAGGTTTTCTAGATATACAGAGATGTATTTGAGATGGTTAGGTATTCTTCAAACCTTTCAAAGACCTACAGAAATATGGCATTTAAATGGTTTAGGGTTTTTCTTGGCAGTGAGACACAACTGCTCCTGGCACACCAGTTACCTCAGAAAGGAGGATGGGCATCGAAGAAAATCGTTATGGAGTTTGCTTTCAACATGGCAAGATTAGCCATTTGGGCAAGAAACTGCTCTTGCCTGGACTGTTTGTTGCTGTATAAACTAGACGTGCAGGACCCACAAGAAAATGACTGCTGAACTTACAAAACAAGACAGTACTAAAGGGTTCCTATGGAGAAGTGTGCCAGACACACTGTGGCCTATGGGCTGAAGATGGATGCCCTAACGTTACAGAGGAACTTGAGTGACTGTCCAGGTAACGAGATGTGTCTGTCAATTCTAGAGTATATTATCCTTCTGTGGTCTTTGACAGAGTTGAAGACAGATAGTTATGGTTATAGTTTTCTTCAGTTATTATAAAAGATAAATTATCCTTTTTATTTAGACAGAAAAGAGGAGATGATGGGGGAAGTGCTTCTGTGTATGTGTTTGTCTTACTGGATGATAAATAAAATACTGTTTGGCCAATGAGACAGCAAGTTAGACAGGACTAAGAGTCAAAGAGGATTCTGGGAAATGTAGTAGAGAAGTGGTGATCCAGGTAGGAAGTGACATAGCAAGGAGACTCATATTTAAGCAAGGAGAAACAGGAAGTGTCCCTTTTCCCCTCTGCTCTTCCTCCAGCAGTGCAATGTGATCCACCAGCAAGAGAGGGTGTCAGCAGAATGCATCCTCTTTAAGATAAGTCTTATAAAATATATAGATTTATGATAATTAAGACTGAGATAACAGATGAGAATCCTAGTCATTGGCCAAGCAGCATTTGTACCTAATACAAGTCTCTCTGTGCATTAATTAGGGCCCTAACTCAGGCGGGCGGCTGGCGTAAAGCGCACAGGTGGCGGTGGGGCTCAACGACTTTTGGCGGAAAGATTTATCGTAACAGGGTGGCTTATAATTTCAGAATTCTAATCCATTATCATCATGGTGGGACATGGCACTGTACAGGCAGACATGGTGCTGGAGCTGAGAGTCCCACATCTTGACTCACTGGCAACAGGAAGTGGTCTGAGACACTGGGTGTGGCTTGAGCATATTGAGATCTCAAAGCCCACCTTCACAGTGACACTTCCTCCAACAAGGCCATACTTACTCCAACAAGGCCACATCTCCTAATAGTGCCACTTCTGTGGGCCATTTTCTTTCAAACCACAACAATGTGCATTGGTATTTTGCCTGCATATATGTCTGGTGTGAGAGTGTTGGATCTCCTGGAGCTGGAGTTACAGACAGTGGTAAACTGCCATGTTGCTGCTGGGAATTGAACCCAGATCCTCTGGAAGAGCAGCCAGTGCTCTTGACCAATGAGCCATCTCTCCAGCCTCTGCTTTAAAAAATTTTAAAGATAGGTTTATGTGTATGAGTGTTTTGCCTACATGTATATATGTATAGTACATACATGAAGTGCCCATGGTAGCCTGAAGAGTGAGTCTGATCCCCTGGAGCCAGAGTTGCAGAAAACTGGGAGCAGTCGTGTGGGTGCTGGGAACCGAGCCTGGGTCCTCTGCCCCAAGGGCTCTTCTGTGAGACCAAATCTCCCTTGTTGTGGCATAGGTGTTAGAGCGCTGGTCCCCAGGGTCACACTGTTGGGAGGTGAAGCCTTCAGGAGGTCCTCAGGCCACTCTGTTCAAGCTCTTGAAGGAGAATACCGAGTTCCAGAGCTGCCTTCTTTCTTCCTCTGCTTCTGGGCTCCAAAGAGAGCAGTTTGCTCTCTCACACTTTTGCAGAATGCTGCTTTCACCCAAAAGTAATGGGACTTGCTCAACCTTAGACCTCAACCTCCAGAGCCAGGAGCCAAAGCAAAGCTCCAGGTATTTCATTATAGGGATGAAACCTGATTAGCACACCCACCATGAAGTAAGAAGGTGGAAGCCTTATCTGGGGAGCGGGCCACAGCATGAGCAAGAGGCGAGGGAGAAAGGATGGGTCAGGGTACACAGGAGTCTCTACTACTTCCATGGCCAGCACAGCGACTCGCCTAGGAGGACAAGAAGGCAGTTTGGTTCACGACAACTCAGTAGTTGGTATTGTTTCAAACTTCTGGAGTCTGACCCCCAGTAGTTTATTTTGTAGGCATATTTAATCACAGCACATGTTGGTGAAACATTTTCTGGTGATGATTAACTCAGTCCAGTATGACTCAAAGTACACATAAATCTCCTTGAGGAACAAAGTAAGCTAAATACAGATCAGCCATGACTATATCGAAACTCTTCGTAAAGTCCATAAAAATGGGCTCTATAGATTAAGAAAACCAAGCTTCCCATAAGGGTCTGGGAAGGGTCTGGTGCAGAAAAAAAAATCTCTAGTCACACAGACAGCATAAAGGTCACCAGGCTAGAAAATATGTCTGCCCCAGCCAGGCATTGCATTCCTTCCCTTAGGGAACAACCCTGTGTGCCAACATTCCAGGTTCCCCTAGTGCTCATCACAAGGACAAAGACCTCTGTGACTCCTACAACAGTATGTGTGAATGTGACCAAAGAGCAGTCATACAAGTATGAAAATGCCATAATAAAGCCCATTGCTTCTGTTTGAATTTTTTAATTTTACGTGTATGAGTGTCTGTGTGCCACACGCACGCCTGGTATCTGCAGGGACCGGAAGAGGAGGTCAGATCTCCTGGGACTGGAAGTTACAGAAGGTTGTGAGTTGCTCTTGGGTGCTGGGAACCAAACCTGGGTTCTCTTCAAGATCAGCCAGTGCTCTAGCTCTTGAGCCGTCTCTCCAGCCTTCAGTTGTTTTTTATGCTAAGTGGAAACACCAATAACTTTAAAACCCACAAAAAAGCTCTTTGGGAGGGAAGAGGGTTAAATAAGGACACCAAGATGAAGACCCGTGATTGCATCCTGGCGGACTTACAAGAAGGAGGGAGATCTGAACACACTCACACACACACAGACACACACACACACAGACACACACAGAGACACACACACAGACAGACACACACGCACGCACGCACACTACCTGTCCCCTCCTTTTCATGTGATGCCATACCCTGCTTCAGGAATCTGCCAGCAAGCATATCATCACCAGATATAAGCCTTTGAACCTAAGAACACGATCTACACAGTAATCTTTCTTTGTGTGTTTGTGTGTGTTCAGTGTAGTCAGCCACTGCTCCTGTAGCTCTAAAGCCTGTTTTCTTAATGAAGCTGTCCAGTCTCACACATTTTGCTATAGTATTGACAAATAGATTAAGTGTCTTAGTTATAGTTTCTATTACTGTGATGAAACACTGTGACCAAAAAAGCAAGTTGGGAAGAAAAGTGTTTATTTGACTTATATGTTCGTTTTGCTGTTCATCACTGAAGAAAGTCATGACAGGAACTCAAACAGGATAGGAACCTGGAGGCTGAAGCCAATACCGAGGCCATGGATGGGACATGCTCACTGACTTGCTCTGATGGCTTGCTCAGGCTGCTTTCTTCTGGAACTCAGGATCACCACCCTGGGCTGTGCCCTCCCCTATTAATCACTAAATTAAGAAAATGTCCTACAGCTGGATCTTACAGAGGCATTCACTCAATCGAGATTCCCTCCTTTCAGATGACTCTAGCTTGTGTCAAGCTGACATAAAACTAGCCAGGACAAGAAGTACAAATTCAATATAAAATGTGATTATTTTACTTGCTTTTTTGGCACCAAGCATTTGATTTAGTGAGTATTTATCATATACAATATATATTGATTAGAACTAGCCACTTTCTCATTAGTCACAGGTGGCTTGTGGCTTCTCTATTGGAGACTGTAGTTCTAAATAGAAGATTGTTTGCCTGAGAATTAAGTGATTAACTTTGCCTTGGGCATAAATCACCTTCCACCTGAGGTTAATTAACTTTTTCACATTCTCAGCAATGTAATCCGAATGCCCCAGGAGAGTTGTCTCCACTTATCCCACCCCCCAGCTCCCTGTGGGTTGTAATGCACACATAAGCATTTACTTCATGCTTATTAGCAGGTCTTCATTACCCAGAATACTCTATATTTAAGTTGGGGACCATTTCCCCCAAGATCTTGACTTTATTTTCTGTTGTTGTTATTAAATTACTGCAGCAAATTTGGACATGGGGCTTACCCATCCTTTCTTGCTGTTTGCAAGGGTTCAGTTGGCTACCCCAACCTCTCCTTTTTGTCCCTAATAGCATGTGGATGTCAATCCCGATGGCTGAGACTTCTCAGTTTTCCAGTGTTCCAATTTCAATTTAGTGAGCCAAAGGAGTGAGCCAAATAGACTCAAATCCATATCACACTTGGGCTTTTTACAATCTTTAGACCAAGGAGCTTAAGTTGCTTTCTGCTCAAACATCTAATCTATTTTTTTAATTTATTAATGATTGGTTTATTTAATTTTTGTGTATGTGTGTGTGTGTGTGTGTGTGTGTGTGTGTGTGTGTGTGCCTGGTGCCAACACATGCCAGAAGGGAGCATTGGGTCCCCTGGAACCGAAATTACAAATAGTTGTGGACCGCCATATGGGTACTGGGAATCAAACCCAGATCCTCTTGAAGAGCAGCAAGTGCTTTTAATCATCCAGCCATCTCTTTAGATCATATGCCTGCTCTAGAACATGGAGAAGGTGGCAGCAATATGTCTTACCCGGGATTGCTGGTGCTTGTGGTAGAATTCAGTCATGTTGAAGTCATCTAGGTCTATCAGAAGGCCTTGTTTACACATCTCACAGGTCTTCACAGTACCCAGATCTGCTCCTGGAATCAAGAGTAAGAATCATATGTAAGAGAGTATAATTCGGAAGCTCTCTCTTTCTCTTTCTCTCTCTCTCTCTCTCTCTCTCTCTCTCTCTCTCTCTCCACACACACACTTTTTTAAATATTTATACATTTTATGTATATGAGTCTTCATGCACACCAGAAGAAGGAATCAGACCATTACAGATGGTGTGAGCCACCATGTGGTTGCTGGGAATTGAACTCAGGACCTCTGGAAAAGCTGTCAAGTGCTCTTAACCAATGAGTTATCTCTCCATTCCTCCTCCTCCCACTTTTATATTATATGCAACTTTATATGCAACTCTGAGTCTGTGCTGGCACTCTGGACAGGAGATATTTTGAAACTGAACTTGTGTGTGTTAGGAATTCTAAGCTTCAGTGATTTTCCTAGTCAATCATCTTCTGGAGAAAATGACCTTGAATCTGAGCTCTGAAGATCTTTTTCCCTTTGTGGTCATTTATTATTTGAGCTTCAGGCATGTGAAATCTCCATAACTTTTAAATAACATGTCTTGCTTCTATCTAAATATGTAAACATAATGCTTCTTAGAATTGGAATTGCTACCCGGAAAGGAAGCCTCTCTAACACAGGCCTTTGCAGGAGGAGTGACTTTTGGACTTATGGTCTCCCCGATCCCTTGCAGACCAAACAGTTCTGCAATAAATAAATTAGTACCAAGCCCACAGAAGATGTTATCCTCAGCCAATGGCTTTGCTCCCACCCGAGGCAAGGGAGTAAGGACCCAGGTGTGGGTTCTAGGTACAGCAGTATCTGGGTTAGACTCATTTGGGAGAAGGAGTAGAAGACTCCCCGTGCCGCTGTCCTTATGAAAATGTGACCAGCACTTGCTCTGCTTGTGCCCAGTTCGCTCTGTTTCCCCAAGGCCAAAACAAAAGCTGCAGAACCATGGCTGTTCCATGGTAAGCCCCCCCCCCCCCGACCACCACACACATAGCTGCAGCATTTAGTTAACGTTTCTTACTAGGAAACATATCAGTTACCTGCACCTATTTAATGATCAGAATTTTGCAGGCTTATACCCCAATTCTAGCTTTCTACGGTGGATATAAAGAAATAGTAAATCACAGAGAACAGTTCTTTTCCCCTTTCTGCATTTTTGTTTGCTTGCACCTTCTCTCCTCCCTCTCTCTCTCTCTCTCTCTCTCTCTCTCTCTCTCCCTCTTCCTTTCTTCCCTATTTTTGCACCATCAGCAATGCTATTGGTGGCTGGGCATCCATGAGTCCTCCAGTCTAATCCTGTTGAATATATCCAAAAGCATCAAAACAGCATCATGTTTATCTTGGTTTTTTTTTTTTTTTTTTTTTGGCCTGTGCTAAATGTTTAATTGGCTTGAATTTCTAGTAAGAGAAAGCCTTTGCATGACTGTTGTAGAATTTGTTCCTCTAAGCAACACAGCCACATGGTCATCAGATTAACTGTGCCTGCTTGCAAGGGTCCATCACAATAGACAGGGCCTGAGGTCCATTGACAAGGAGGTAGTGGCGAGGAGAGTCACTGGGCTTTCGGGGACTCCTCCCAACCATTTGTGGTTCTGCCCTAACTGCAAGTGGTTTGAGGGTCTAAGAGGTCCTAGAGTATACAGGTTGGGGGAAGTGACTTGAAGAAGGGTTCCACTGATGTGGCTATGGGTGAAGACTTGCCGGTGCAGCTGCTTTGGGGCCACCCACGATTCTGCCAATAACCCCTCATTTACACTCTGTGAGTAAGCACAATGAACCCATTGGTTCTCCAGGTTAAACGGTGGTGGACTCATACTTTGGTTTGTCATCGGGACCTTATGGAGAAGCAGACCTTGTTTACATCTCTCCAGGGAAGGAGTAGCCACAGCGAAGGCAGAGTCATCCATCAGCAGTCAGTCTCCCAAACACCCCCCTCCCCCATTTGTATTGAGTTCTTTGCTTGTAGATACTGATTTAAGGGTTTGGGGATTGATTCTGTATTTCTTTCAGGAGGGAAAAATCCACCCATAGAAACAGAGTGCCGGTTAATATGATTACCCTGATTACATGGTGAGGGCATACGGCCATAACCCGTGGGGGAAGAATGAAGCTCTAGATCTGAAACTTAGCCAGAGACAAGGATGTGGAAGAGGGGAGACCAGGATCTGGTGAGGAGTACCAATTCCAGGGAGGGTAGTCTGCAAGACACGGCGGCCATTTTCTACCTGACCACTGAGATGGAGCCCCTTTCAGGTAACGCCCCCCAGCCTAGGTAGTCTAGCTCCTCCCTCATCTTGTGCAAGGCATCTTTACCTCCCATGGGTCTGTATTTAGGTTGTCACTTCCTGGGAGAATTGAGAGGGGGCTTCACACCCAGCTCTGAGATCAGTCTGACAAAACTGCCACATGCAAGGCCCTTTAGCATAGATCTAGAAAATCAGAATGACACTCTACTGACCCCTCTGGCAAACAGGCAGCTTTGCTTGAGCTCTTTTAAAAAGAGATTTTATTTATGAGGATGTGTATGCACACACGTGTGAGTAACTACAGAGGCCAGAAGGGGGCGCCAGATCCCCCCGGAGCTGGAGTTACAGGTGGTTATTAGCTGCCTGAGGTGGGTGTTAGGAAATGAACTTGGGTTCTCCGGAAGAGTAACAAGTGCTCTTAGCCACCGAGTCACCTCCCCAGCCCCCTCCTCCAAATGAAGTAGACTTCTGTGTGTGTTTGTATGTGTATGGGGGGGGGGTCTTTCGTGCTACTAACTGGACAGGGCTACAGTATGCTTGCTGAGGGTCTACTGGCCACCCACGTCCTCTTCTTTCCTCCTTGGAGGTGAGTTTATCATCTTGTCCACCAGGCCTCAAGTGGGAGGAGAATTTGTTTCCAAGATTCTCTCAGATTTAAACACACACACACACACACACACCATATCCATTTACCCTCCCATCACAGCATTTAGAAACAAGAATCCTGGGCTTGGCCGGATTTCCCTGACAGCAAGCAGCTGACAAGGCTCCCAGGCCCACACTGGCATCTCGGATAAATTATATGCCGCAGCACGCTTGCCTCGCTTCCTTCCCCACCTACCTGATGTTATTTTCACTTTCAGCCACTTTTTCAGGCACTCTTGGTGAACGAACTGCAGGCTTCCCACACAGCCACAAGGCTCCAGGAGCGGGTTGGTTGGGGAACCCCCGGCTATCTGACAGATGCGACACAAGTCTCCCTCCTCCTCGGAGTCCTCCTCCAGGAGACTAAACAGAAAACAAGCCTCGTGACCAGGAGTCCCCACATTTGTTGTTGCTATAAATGCCGTTTCCCAAGGTACTCATGGGAGAAGGGGGAAGGAATATGCCTGTCTGCCGGGGTTCTAACCCAGCGAGGGCTTCTCCAGATGGAGTTACTGATCATTGATGCACACTTTCATATATTAGGCTCCTGTGCAGTCCCTGATAAGTGTGAGCTCTGTGGGAGGGACCAATCAAGAAATGGGTAGCAAGACGGGGCATGTAACTCGGTGGTCAAGTGTCTGTCTAGCACGTGGGAGGTCATGGCTCCAATTCCCATCCGTACAAAATGGTGGTGGTGGGGGTGAGGGATTAGGCCAAGAGAGCCCTTCTCTCTGCCTTAGTCACCCTGAGGAAGCTGGCTATGTAAGCTGGTAAACTCACAGGAGTCATAGTCAGAGCTCCTGGGTTCAAAGTTTGCCTCCAAAGCTTTAGAGTTATGTTTGCAAATGCAAACTAGAAAAAAAGAAAAAGAAAAAGAAAAAGAAAAAGAAAAAAAAAAACAATGTCAATCTCTATGCCAACCTTTCAACCTCCCTAACACTTAGAACCCTAATACAGTTCCTCATGTTGTGTTGACTTCCCAACCATAAAATTATTTCATTGCTACTTCATAACTGTAATTTGCTACTGTTATGAATCTTAATATAAATATCTGATATACAACCCTAAAGGGGTTGTGACCCCCAGGTTGAGAACTGTTGCACTATGCTATATAAAATAAGAATATAAAAATACTAGAAGAAAATAATTATGAACATTTGGGTGGTCTTTGTGTGGTAAGGTAGCAAATGCAAGTCCTGTAGATATCCCAGGGTTTGATTGTGTGTGTGTGTGTGTGTGTGTGTGTGTGTGTGTGTGTGTGTGTGTGTGTGTGCACGTGCCCATGTGTGAGCACATGTGTGCATGTGGAGGCCAGAGGTTGATGTTGGGTGTCTTCTTCTATTGCTCCCCCCGCCCCCCAGACAGGGTCTCACTGTGTATCTTGGCTGGCCTGGAACTTGCTACATAAACCAGTTGGGTGTTAACACACTCACAGAGATTGGCCTGTGTCTACCTCCTGAGTGCTGGGATTAGATACATGTGCTGCCATGCTGTGCTATCCCACTTTAATTTTTAAGGCAGGATCTCTCACTGAACGTGGAGCTCACCGATTGGCTAGACTGGCTGGCCAGCAGGTCCCAGGGAGTCTCCTGTCTCAGCATGGATTTTTACGTGGATGCTAGGCATCCAACCTCAGGCCCTCACAAGACCACAGCAAGCACTCCACCAACTAAGCTGTCTCCCCAGCACCTAGAACTTTCTCAAAAAGTGATTTTATAATGCACATTATAAATCTTAGGCATGTGTGTTCCCTTTGATCAAGAGGTGTGTGTTTCTAGACACTATTATAGGTAAAGCAAGTGGGGTTATGCTCTGAAAGGAGATTCATCAAAAGGCAATAAACATTTAATATAAAACCAGCCACCCTTTAAAAATTGATACAATACTGTAAGATTTAAAACAGCATTAAAAACATAGGGTTTGAAAGGAGAGGAATGAAAATGTTGTTCCTAGTCTAAATTATTTTCTATACAGAAAACCAAAACAATCTACAAAGTACTGGACACAGTAAGAGAGTTTAACAAAACACTGAGAAAATAAAAATTATAGTCAATTGCATTTCTATACATGAGGCACAAAGAGTTAGAATTGAAAATATCATTTCAATAGCAAACAATAGCAAACAAAAGAACTAGAGATGAATCGAAGGGCTTTTGTACAGAAAAGGACAGACTGCATAAAGACGCAGAGGAGAGAGATGCCGAGCAAACCAAGAGCCAGTGTTTCAGCACATCAGCATTGCTGAGACAGCACACAGATTCCGTGTATTCCAATCAAAGAGCCCCAGCAAGCAGACCCTCACGTGTGCAGTCAAGGACTCTACAGAACCCGAGGGGTGGCTGTCCACTGTCCTTTATCACAGCCTCCAAATGCTGCAGACATTAGGATGTTATAACACCAGGTTAGGGAAAGACAGACAAGACTAAGAGGACAGAAGAGACCCGTCACACCACTGGGTGTGCTTAGCATCTGTGGAGCTGGGACAATCTGCCAGTCTACACCAGAAGGACAACTACTTAGTGTAGGGAGGAAGATCCCCACAAATGCCCAGCATTTGGGAGGCAGAGGCAAACAGATAGTTTATGAGTTTGCCGTCAGCCTGATCTACAGAATGAGTTTCAGGCCAGCCAGGACTGCGTATCCAGATGCTATCTCAAAATAAAAAACAAACAAATCTTCATTTACAAACATTTCCTAAAATGGACATTTTTGAAAAGATAAATATTAAGATCTTTTATATACAGAAAGAAAGAGCACTTGAGAAAACAAACACTCCGTGATGTCAGCTGTTTAATGCAGAGGTCCATGTCTACAAGCACTTGCATTTAAAAAAAAAAAAAAAAACTGTTTTGAATCTAAAGACATTATGTTGGGATGGTTGGAGTCCAGACATCTGACAAGTAAGTCTGAAGTTGTCAGGGTTGGTAAAGATGGGTGAGTGTGAGGTCTCTTGGCCTTAACCATGGATCATCTTCTTGTAGCTTGTGTTACTATGAAAAGAAAAGAAACCGACAGCTAGAAACTCTTACTTAGCAGAGTAGGTATGGAGCCCCCTGCAATCCCAGCACTTGAGAGGCAGAGATGGGGACTTTGGGGGAAAGTTGTGGTAGCTAGATTAGCAGGAACTGGAGGGCTCTGATTTAGTGAGAGAACCTGCCTCAACAAATAAAGTGGACAACTGAAGAAGACACCTGATGTCAAGTGCAGGCCTTTACATGGTCACACACAGAGGCAGGCACACGAGTGCACACACATATAGGATACGAACACATGGCACACACTGATGAATAAAGGTTGGAGCGTGCGCCAAAAGATGAACTGTAATCCGTGATAGTAAAGTCTCTTTATTTAAGAAAACACCAGGGCAAAACGCAGGCCAGAGCAAGGTTACAAGAACCCAGCAAGGGCGGCCAGAAAGAGATAGGGTCCCCACGTGCCGCCCTTAAGAAGCTCCCTTACGTCACCCCGGCTTTCCTTCACCACACCCTTATGGGCGAGTTCCGGGTCCACCTGGTACCTGTCCCAGGACTATTGGGTGGGGCTAGGGTGTCTCCCTACAACACACATGTTCACACACAGGCATGCATGCACACATGTGTGCATACATACATATGAAACAAAGAAAAGCAAGCTTTTCTTTCTGAAGAGGAGTATATACAATCTGTTTTATTTTCCTCTTCTTTTTCCAATTTTTTTTTTTTTTTTCGAGACGGGGCTTCTCTGTATTGTTTTGGAGGCTATCTTGGAACTCCCTCTGTAGACCGGGCTGGCCTTGAACTCACATAGATCTGCCTGCCTCTGCCTCTTAAATGCTGGGATTAAAGGCATGTGCCACCAAAGCCCAGCACTCTTTTTCCATTCTTAATTCATTGTGGTGAAATTTTCCTGCTTGCAAATAGACATCGATAGGGTAATTAATGGCCTGGAGGAGCCATACCAACGTGTCCAAAGAGGGCTCATGTTCCAGGAATCAATTTCCAGATCCTTAAGCCAAGATTTGGGCCCAGTAAACACCTATCATAAAAGAGATGGCAGAATTCTGACAGTGTTTAATGAAGGCTTTAAAAAGTATGCAGTTTCATAGCTGTGAAATATCCCAAACTTACCTCAGGAGAAACGAAAGATAAAAGAAAAGGGCAACTCAAAAAAAGATCTTTTTTTTTTCTCATGCAATAGAGAGAGAGAAAGAGAGAGAGAGAGAGAGAGAGAGAGAGAGAGAGAGAGCGAACACACTTAAAATGGAGGCAGCCCCACCCTTCAGAGAACTGGGGTAACTATGGTAACTGTTTGGGAACAGTCTTTTGGTTTGGAAGGTTTAAATTCTAGAACTATTGGTTGGATTTGCAGTAGTCTCAGGAGGGAGAGCTGTGAACTTCAAGAGCTGAATGGTTCCTTCTCTGGGGAGTTAGCAACCTTTTCTAAAAAAAAAAAAAAAAAAAAAAAGTCCTAGCTAATTGGCAGGGAGAAGAGAAGCAGAGAGAACCCTGTGTTACCAGGTGTCCTTGTGTCCCTGGAAATTTGCCCTTCTATTTTTTCCCTTATATTTCTTAAAAACACAAAAAACATTTACTCTGTGCCTCTGTGTGTGTGTGTAACAGTGTAAATGTGGAGGTCGGAGGGCAATTTGGCAGAGTAAGTTCTCTCCTTCCACTATGGGGAACTGGGGATGAACTCAGCTCTAGGGCTGTCTATGGTGCCGTGTGGCCTGAACTTGCCCTTCTTCTTTTTTCCTTTCTTTTTCTCTTCTTTTTTTCTTTTTTCCTCTTCTCTCTCTCCTCTGTCTCTCTTCTCTCTCTCCTCCCTCTCCTCTCTCTTCTCTCTCTCCTCTTTCCCCCCTTCTCTCTCTCTGTCTCTTTGAGACAGGGTTTCTGTGTAACAGTCCTGGCTGTCAGACTTTACTCTGGAGACCAGGCTAGCCTTGAACTCACAGAGATCCACCTGCCTCTGCCACCTGGGTGCTAGGATTAATGGCATGAAGTTGCCATCACCCGGGTGTCCTTCTTCTAGAATGCAAGGAAAAAGATACTTTGGAGGATATACGGATAAAACTGAGTAGGATTGCCAAATTCCTCTTTGTACATATACATCTTTTAAGGGTAATCAAATGGGACAATTTTCTCCAAATGAGCCATCTCATTAACATGTCAAGGAAGAACAAGTCTCTGATGTAAAGTTCCCACATTCCTCTAATGAAAGCAAAGGTTATCTCAGCTCAGAGTTGGGGGTGAGATAGGAAGTGTGTGGTTATAAGTCCTTACCTTTCTTGCAATTTCCTCAGTTTCTCAGGGTCTGCCTTTATTTCTGTGGCCCCCTTTTCATCAGTGACACTGTCCTCGTGAACATTTTGATTTGGAAAATCAGACACTGCAAAGAAAGTAAAAGGTATGCTTTCTGGCAGGGACCCAGGCATGTAGAAATGGCCTTGTAAATGTCGCCTTGTAGAAGAGCTGGGAGAATTCCTCAAGGTCTCACTGCTTTGAGGATTTGAACGATCTTCGGCCAACAGTGGAGACTCCCGAGCTTGGCTCGGAGTTGAAGCCATCGTCTCTTCTCCTGGGATGTCATCAGTGTGGTTTTGTGCAGTAGCCAGCGGATTCCTATTTCTGATCGGTGAGAGTGGCCGGCGTACATTGAACCTTAGGTTTTCCTCCATGTCTGAACTAGGGACTAGAATAGATGACATGGACAAGCTTGCTGGAATGTCATCTATCAGAGCAGAATGCAGCAGTGACCCATGAGTGCTAAAAGGCGTACTCATTGATGATCTTGGAGCTAAGGGTCTCCCAGAAAGTAAGCAGTCAAATGAATTCCTAGAACCACGTAGGTAACTTTGCCAGTCTCTCTCATGATGATGAGCTTCAGGCCTGACTTCCATAGGACAGTCACTGGATCCATCTTCGGCACGGTCTCGGATGACATTGTTAGATGTGGCGTCCCCCGAAAGAGCAGTCTTCTCACCTTCTTGGTCTCCACTGGGGTTCTCTTTAGCCAACTCCCCACGTAGCCTGCTATCCTCAAGTGTCCTTTGCTCAGCAGAAGGCTGCTTTGATGCTGGCTCTGTGGCGCTGCTTTTTCCTGGAGATCCAGGGTTGGCCTCACTCCATCTTACAAAACTTCCTCGGAGATTTTCAGCGTTTTCCTCAACATTTCTATTTGGAGTGGCTGGTGTCCCAAGAAATCGGCTTCTCTTATGTCTGGGAGGAGAACGCATTCCAACCAGCAGAAGCTCCTCTTCCATGCGGGTTTCCTCTTCCGTGTCATAGTTTTCTTGTTCACTGTTTAATGACAGCGCAGAGTAAAAATCTTCATCGTGGAACCTAAATGGTGTCCTTCTTGGTCCTACCACAGTGGAGGGTAGGAGTGGAGGCCCCAGAGTCTCACTCAGCACTTGAGGACCGTTCGTTGGCTGGAAGGCCTGCGAGAGGGCAGCGTGGGGCTCATTCTGGGGACGAACACTTGGGTCTCCTTTTCTCTGTCTCTCAAGGGGCTTCCCAGCTGTTCTCATGAGCTCTGAGGATGAGGCTAAGTTTCTCCTCTCCCGAGCTGGCCTCTTCAGCTTAGTCTCATTTGCACACATCAGGCTTTCTGGTTGGGCAATTGGATCTGTGTTGGGAAGAGACAAATTCTATTAAAGGTACCCACAGGAGAAAGCAAGCCCCTCTCTGCCAAGCATGAGAGTCTACTAAAGGCAGTGATACCAGGTAAATCCCCAGAGAGAGCAGCCAAAGGGCAGGAGGCACCAGAAGCCTGGGAGGAAAACCTCATGGTGAGTTTTTCTTTACTGCCTTTGGGTTCTCCTTTCAGAGGCTCACACATTCGGCACTCACACCTGTGACTTCACATGTTTGGGTTCACATCTGTGGCATTCACACCTGTGAGTTTGCCTGTGTGGGGGTTACATTTGTGGCAGTCACACCTGAGATCATGTGCGTGGGTTCACATTTGTGGCACTCAGAATGTGGTTCAGAAGAAAGGGTAACCATGAAGCCACAGATTTTTTTCTGAAGGATCTTCAGGAAGACTGGCCCAGCTTCAGGCCAGCTCAGCCAGGGCAGCTAACCTTCTCTTGTATTTATCAAAAAGGAAAACCAGTAGTGTGGGAGTGACTTACATAAGCCCCACTGGTCCTTTCTCACCCAAACTGATCCCATAAATGACATTCCCATTTCACATACAGCTTTTGAAAAACTCAAAGAAAGTACAGTTTCATTTTGTCTAGGTACATGATGATTGTGACCAAGTTCACTGTTTAGTGTAGAGAAAAGTTATACATCTCCCAAGAAATTATTATCTCTACTTTGCCATTGGCTTCTATAACATCTGGCTGCCACAGAATCCCTGCCTCTGGATTCCAAGGTGTGAGCAGATGGAGAGAGAAGGGACTGGGAAAGTGTCCAGTGAGTCGGTTTCTATAGGTTAGATGACTTAGGCATACTTAACTTTGTGGGGCTGAGGAGGTGGTCCTGTCTGTGGCTAGGGCTTGCGTTCCTTGCCACTATCCTGGGCAATGCCCTAAAAACCTTCCCTGGGCTTTGCAAATTCCTCACAGGAAACAAGGACCAATGAGACCTATTGGGATGCACACATGTGGCTGAGGGTTTTTCACCCCATGGAGGTAAAAAATTGAAAGTGCCTCTATGATTCCACTTCTTCTTACTCCCCGCAGACATGGCTAACCCTGAGCCCACCTCCCTCTCTGCTCTTCTGCAGATCTGATGGTGCTCTACTCTTCTTAACCCTTTGTTTCCCTGTTGAGTTGACAGGATGCCCTGGGGTCCCAAAGGTTCTTGATAGCAGTTCTGCTGGGGGAAATGCAAGTCCGCTGAGCAGCCAGCTTGGCTGAGGCCAAGTCAATACTGCCTTTAATTGAGGTGCCTTGCAGGGGAGCCACAGCTCGCCTCTCAAATGTCCTGATACTCTGTAAGCTTCTTTTATTGTTAGCTGCCTGGGACACTCAGCGACACAGTGAGAATCTTTACTCATCAGCTCTTCCAGAAATCGGTTAAACTGTCCTACTGGGCCCCTCGTGGGGTTTATAAACCCCAGCAAGAGATGTGTCAACAATTCAAGGACACTTTGAGCATTTGGCTATGTTTGAACAGAAGCAGAGCTTGGAGGCCCAATCTGCTGGGCACTGGGCTGATCCATGTTTGGGGAACTAATGCCATCTATGATACAGCCAACTGAATTCTGGCATGTGTGTGTGTGTGTGTGTGTGTGTGTATGTGTGCACACGCACGTGCGTGCCTGCGCATAAACACTCAAATGGAGGCCAGAGGACAACTTTATATGCTGTCCATACTTTCTTTCTTTTCTTTTTTTTGGGGCAGAGTCTCTCACTTGGCCTGAAGTTCACCAGGTAGGTTAGGTGAGCTCTAGGGATCTGTCTATCCCAGCCATGGGATTAAAAGTATGTACTACAACCCCCACCACACCACACATGTTCTTGGGATTGAATTCAGAATAATTGCAAGACACTTTCCAATGGACACACCCCACACCTTTTTCTTTTCTTTTCTTCTTTTCTTTCCTTTCCTTTCTTTCTTTCTCTTCTTTATTTATTTTTTTGGGGGGTTTCAAGACAGGGTTTCTCTATGTAGTGTAGGGAGACACCTAGCCCCGCCCAATAGTCCTGGGACAGGTGCCAGGTGAACCTGGGACTAGCCCATAAGGGTGTGGTGAAGGAAAGCTTCTTAAGGGCTGCACGTGGAGACCCTGGCCCCTTCTTTCTGGCCGCGCTAGCTGGGTTCCTGTGACCTCGCTCTGGCCTGTGTTTTGCCCTGGTGCTTTCTTGAATAAAGAAATCTTACCATCACGGACTAATTAATCTTTGAGCGCACGCTGCACACAATAATCTTCAATGTAGCTTTCGGGACTGTCCTGGAACTAACTCTTGTAGACCAGGCTGGTCTTGAACTCACAGAGACCCGCCTGCCTTTGCCTCCCAAGTGCTGGCACCTGTTTCTTAAAGAAGAAAAGTGATGCAAAGTCGAAGTGTAGGATCTGATTGATCACTTCATATTTTGAATTTGAGAAGGACCTCCAAAATTAGCAAACAATGCTGTCCCCAAGCCGCTGCCTCTCTCTGAACATGCCCATCTTCTGTGAGATGACAAGGAGAGGCCCCGGAGCAAAGAGACGATTTAGCTCAGCCTTCGGAGGGGGGAGATCAGAGAATCAGCTGGGTGGCTGGAAACTCACAGGAATCCTGAGATCATTTCATGGAAGCTGCTGAGCTGTCATGGTGTGACACAGGTCCCTGGGGCAGAAGTCTCAGCTATGTGCTGCGCTGAAGGTTCTGAGGCTTCAACAGACAATTCCTGCTTGTCACCACAATTTCCTTCATCTTTGATATTCAACCAGAGCTGCAGTAAGCGTGTGCATGTGTGTGCATATGTGTGCATTTTCCCTAAAGGTGTGCCATTCTATATTTATGCTATTCTCACCCGTGTGTGTGTGTGTGTGTGTGTGTGTGTGTGTGTGTGTGTGTGTGTATCTGTATACATCAAAGAGGGAGCACACTTCATTAGCTGTGGGCTGAGTATGACAGGGATGTGCGATTCATAGCGGGGGCCTCAGCCTTCTAGCTGCTGGATGCTTCTCTGAGGCCCTGCCTTGGCCCCAGCTGTGGACTGAGTGTCCTGCTGCCTCCAGAAGGTGTAGGCTCATTGAAGTGAGACCGGAGGAAGTGTCTGTCTGGCCTAGGACTCTGCCTTTGCTCTTAAACTTCCCTGTGAGCATCACCAGTGCTGCCCTGAATTCTAGCAATATACTTTTCTCACCCCACCCCCATTTTTGGTTATAAATGTGGTCCATGACCATTGGAGAAAATTCAGGAACTATAGAAGATGAAATGGTCCAAGGCTCCCATAACCAAAAGCCCGGTGGACGTAACTCAGGTGCTGGACTTCAGAGGTGAGCTACAAACTCAAAACCCCCAGGTTATCTCCACCCTGTAGTAGCACTGTGGCTCAGAGTCTGGAAGTTGAGTAAAGTACTTGAGGTAGAAACGTGTGCTGTGGTTTACCACAGACCTCAACACTCATTTTGTATTTCTCTTCCATACCCACACCAGCTTCCTGAAGACGTGAACTTGTAACACTCATCCGGAGGCATTGTAAAAAAAAGCAAAGGTGGCTCATTACAGTACATCAAGTGTCTGTTCTACTTTCCTTAAATATCTTTTTGTTGTCAGTTTTCAAGAATACTATCATAATTACAGTGTAAGGGTACACTGTATGAATACGCCATAAATGTCTTCAACTTTTCTTTTCCTGCTGGGTGTTTATCCATATGCTGATGTGTGTATGTACATATATGTACATATATGTGTATATATAAATTTGTGGTAATATATGCATCTATCTATCTATCTATCTATCTATCTATCTATCTATCTATCTATCTGTGCTTATGTGTGTGTGCACACACACACCTGTGCATGAGTGTGCATGTGTGTGTGGAGGCCAGGCCTGAAATTGGGTGTCTTCCTCAATTGGCTCTCAGCCTTATTTATTAAAAGCAGGGTCTGTGGTGGTTTGAATGAGAATGGCCTCTATTTGAATGTTTGGTTCCCAGTTGGTGGACTGTTTAGCAAGAATTAGGAGGTGTGGCCTTGTTGGAGAAAGTGTATCACTCCAGGCACAGTCCGTCCTGTCCCCCGACCGTGCCCCCCCCCCCCCCCGCTCCCGCCCCTTGAGAGCTTGTGGATAAAACGAAAGCTCTCAGCTACTGCTCCATCCAGCCCCATGCCTGCCTGCCTGTCTGCTGCCATGCTCCTCGACATGATGGTCATGGACTCACCCTCTGAAACGGTAAGCGAGCCCCTGAAGCGAGCCCCTGAGTAAATGCTTTCTTTTATCCATGGAGCCATCTCTTCAGCACCTCAGTGGTTTCTTTTAGAAGTTGTCTTGGTCATGGTGTCTCATCACAGCAAAAGAACAGTACCTGGGACCTCATTGTAGCTGGACTAGGTGGCCAGCGTGCTCCAGGGACCTGCCTATTTTTGCCATCCCCCCACCCCTACCCCGTCCCCGTCCCCAGCACTGAGATCATAGATAGACATCACTACACCTAGATTTTTACATGGGTTGAGGGATAAAACTCAGGTCTTCATGTTTGCAAAACAAGCACTTTACCGCATACCACACACATGTATGCACATATGCACAGACATTTTTTTTCTTGTTTTGAGGTTTTGTAGCACAGATCACACTGTGGTGAAAATAGCCTTGCTCTCTAACCTTGAAAAACATGTCTTCTTTCTATTTAGATTGACGATGGTGGAATTGGCAGTTTGGAAGGTATGAACTTGCCAGAGGCTTTTGACACTTGTTGCCAAGTTCCTTTGCGGACAGTCTGTTCTACACTGCCCCGAAGTTAGGACAGGAAAACATCTCTATCATAGTGGGGCCACCAGTCATCTCTGTTACCAGCATCTGGCACAACGGTGCCCAGGAAGGCTTTAGTATTACTTCCCTGCCAGTATCAACTATTATTCTAGAACCTCAGCCAATCTGGTAGGCTGAATTTAACCCACAGGTGAATTTGCATTTATTGAGGATGCATTTAAAATATGTTTATTAGTGGACTCATGTGAAATTGTCCTTTATGTCTCTCCCCCTTTCCATTATGTGTTCACATGGGAATTTTTTTGTTTTGTTGTTTTTCGAGACAGGGTTTCTCTGTGTAGCTTTGGAGCCTGTCCTGGAACTAGCTCTTACAGACCAGGCTGGTCTCGAATTCACAAAGATCTGCCTGCCTCTTCCTCCCAAATGCTGGGATTAAAGGCATACGCCACCACCACCTGGTCACTTGGGAATTTTTTTAAAACTTGGTTTCTCAGAGCTTCTGTGTATTACCTTGGTCACACTTGTCCAAACCTCTCCCCAAGATGGTTCAAGTCATTGGCTCATACTCTAGTCTATATAAGAACATGAGAAAAGGAACTAAGGGGACACTATAATTGGGGTATGATAAGGAGCCCCACTATAATAGAAAGCTGGGAAAAAAATCCCCTGTGGATCCCCACATAAAAGATGACATACCCTGGGTAGAGATGGAGGCCTATGCAAACTCTATGCCTCATGCATGGAGAACCCCATGTTTCATATCGTATCTTAAGGTTCATTGACATTGGCAATGACCACTGGAGAGAAGGCAGGTAGAGCTAGTGATCATTGTGTGCCTTCTATATGAGCCTACTGTGTGTAACACTTGTCTCTGTTTTATTTCATGTAGTCATTGTAACAATGCAGTAAAATAGGCTTCTTCACCTTTATTTCAAGATGAGAAGGCTGCAGTTTGGAGGGGCTATGTAACCACCCAGGACCCCACTGCTCTGAGGCTTATGCCCTCCCCTTCCCTCCTGGAGGCACTCTGTCAATGGGCCCCTGAGGATGCATCGCCATTGCAGGTTCAGCTGTACCCCAGCTGCCCCTAATAGCAAGCATCCGCAGGTTCCTCTGTAAGTGTTCATCACCATGTTTAAAAACATGTCTCATTTAAGTAGGAAGGTTGCTGTACTCGGTCAATATCAAGGGGTGACGCCCATGGTTTCTCTCACGGAGGCTGGCGCTGCTGCAGGAGAGGGTGGCAGGGTCAGCTGACGGCACCATGTGGGCCTTTGATGCCAGCTCAGGCCTGCACCTCGGAGAGGAAGGCCCCACTAAGTGACTGCTTTGAAATGAAGCCGGCTTTCATTCTGAAGCTATTTCTCTCATATTAAAAGATCGTGCTGGTGTGGGTGCCCTGGATCACAAGTGGAAAGCTCCCCGAGGGCGGTGATCAGTCTGCCACCCATGGATGTCGGTCTTCCTCTTCTGATGGATGTGTGGGCACTATAGCTGGGAGGTGGGGGGAGGGGGACGGACCTCCCCAGAATTGCAGGCTGGGTCTGCACCTCCCCCCAGCCCAGAGCTTACTCAAAATCATGCAGTCATTCTCATGGTGTAATGGGAGAAAGGAGTAAAAGATCAACTCCACCCACTCCTCTTCCCACCAGACTCCTGGAGAAAATAAATGTGTGGTTAAATAGTTTGCTGTTTGAACCTTCCAAGGGCTTCATTGAAAAGACAACTCTCCATTTCCTAAAGTCAAAGATGGTTGAAAAGTCAACAGTAATCCACAAGGAACTAGCACATGTCAATCCTCCCTGAGGACCGAGGTGGCAGCCACCATCCTTACCTGCTCCCAGGAGTGCCTTTGCTGACAGCTGTGGTTTCTGTCTGCTTCTCTCTCCAGATGCTCTTGGGCTGTGCATTTCCGGGCTCACTGTCAGTCTCCCCAGGTTTGGCCTCCTCTTCCTTGATAAAATCTTTGGTGCCTGTGCCACTGAAAGGTGCAAAAGCTTTTCAATAACTATATATATATATTATGAAAACACTTTCTGTATAAAAATATATCATCAAAGAAGGTAGAAGGTGATATGTGTGTGGGGGTTGTGAGGGCAGAGATTTAAAAGCATTGAGCCAATTAGGTCAGGGGAGAGAGGGGCTTGAAATCTAGTTTGATCGCTTTGTAGCCATGAAAGCTTGGGCACATCTCTCCAACCCCAGTCTCCTACCCATAATAAGGAAATAGTATGACTACTTCACAAGGCTGCACAAGCACCTCGATTCCTGCAGCAGGTGTGGGGTGGGATGGGGGTGCAAGGGATCCTTTACCATTAGAAAAAAAAAACAAACAAAAAACTCGTGTGTATGTGTCTTTGTGGCACCGTGGAGGCTAAAGAAGATGTCAGATTCCCTGGCGCTGGTGTTACAGGTGTTTGTGAGCCACTTGGTGTGGCTGCTGGGAATCAAACTTGTGTCCTCTGGGAGATCACCAAGTGTTCTTAAAGCTGAGCCATCTCTCCGGCTCCTCTTTCCTTTTACTCTAGTTATATTTCCCTATCTATAGGAGACACTGTTGCTGCTGCTGCTGCTGAGAAGGCTCTTGGGGCACACTGGGTTATGCCTCCCCCAGAACTCATTACTGTTTGAATCTTGACATATTTTGTACCTGTGTACCTCCAACCACTGGCTATATATTAGCATCAAACATGGCCTGGGAAAGGTCCGAAGCACCTGGGAACGCCTACCTTTTTCCTTGTGTCTGCCCACCCACCTCCCTGGAAGACACTGACCACAGTGCACCAAGTTCCCAGTGAACGTTTTCTCCTAATTCTCATTTGGAATCAGGCTTCTGATTGGCACGAATGGCACCGAGTTTCTTCACAAGTATTCGGTCAGCATCAGCGCAAGCGGATGTGGGGAGAGTTTCTTATTTTCCAAGCATCTCTACAAGTTCTTGGTTTCACACAGCCGTTAAATCAACATCTATGCTACACCCCCAAGAGAATTGTCCTGGCTCATCCCCCTTTTGAAGATTCAGACATTTCACAGCAGTCAGCATAGGGGTGAGGCTGGGATGAACCCCTGCCTGGTGTGTGTGAGCCCAGGCTTTCTTGGCACATGAAGAAAACTGGATTTACGTTCCTGAGTATAGTCTGTGGTTATGTGAATAGTTTCCACCCAGACTCAGGGAGGCACGAAAGTTCTCCCTGGCATCCCGTGTAAGGCAATGTACTCCAGTGAGCAGGCCAACTGATTTCTTTCTGCCTGGCCTCAGGAAGAGGTGACAGTGGGTTCTGGGCTTTGAGACAGAAGCCCGTGCCCCTTGGGGAACTCACTAGAAGAAGAGAGCTGATGGAGGCATAGGTCAGCTTAGGGCAAACAGCTGCTGTGGCTGTAGCCAGAGAAGAGTAGAAGCTCTCTAGAAATGAGAGTGTATCCCTTGAAGAGTGTGGGTTGCAGGGGGAGCTGCTGAGACATGATTTCTCTAAGAGGGAAGCAGGGGAGGATGGCGCAAGGGAGAATCAGCCGCCTGAGGTGGGGTTTCTCAGCACCCAGAGGTGTGCTGGTTGAAGCCAGAGGATTCTCAGTCACCAGAGGCCTCGTCCCTCTTCTCAGCCTTTGGAGACCACCTCCCAGCTAATAGAGGCAGGAGTTGCAGTTTTTAAAAGTTTGTTTAAAACTATTTATTGGTGTGTGTGTGTGTGTGTGTGTGTGTGTGTGTGTGTGTGTGTAGAGGGCACGTAGAGGTCAGAGGATGACTTCATGCAATCAGCACTCTCCTTCCACCTATACCTGGGTTCTGGGTATTGAACTCAGATTGTCAGGCTCCAATGGCAAGTGTTTTACCCACTGAGCCATCTCACCAGACCAGACACTGGCTGTGTTCTTACACACTGAGGAAGAGACAAAACAGAAAGAAGGGGCAGGCCCGGGACTCAGGCCAAGTCCAGTAAGTTAGGACTTGGTCCAAAGGTGCTGGAGAGATTTCATTTTGATTGTCAGCAGAAGAGTCAGCCCAGGAGGCAGAATGTCACACAGCCCTGACAGCCGCTCTGGCTCCACCCACATCGACATGAGGAGAGAGCCTGCCTTCCACAGGGCCTTTCCTCCCCAGCCAGCACCACCCTAATGATCCTTCAAGGTTTGGTTTTATGACCACCAAGTGCTTTGACTCCAGAGCCCTTATACATCCTGGACTTTAATCATCTCTAATATTTAAATATTGCAAACTTTCTTCTTTTTTTTTTCTCTTTCAGTAGACTGTAAATTCCTTAAGGACACCGGTCTCTCAGCTGCGTGTTGCACACCGCTGTCCAAGACCAATGATAATTGCCTGGAATGATTGGCAGGGCTTAAAGGAGATGACTCAGCCCAAACTATGGGGAACTTTAAAATTAGAATTAATTTTTAAATTGGAACACTCATTTGATCTAGAAGTTACTTTTGATGTTCAGAAAGCTGCTTTCTTTATTCAACGCATCAGGTTGCTTAAACGGTTTCCCAAGCTATTACTATTTTTCCTCAGATCCTCAGCAAACTAAAGTAATGAAGCTTAATGTCTGGGGCTGGAGAGATGGCTCAGTGGTTAAGGGCACTGACTGCTCTTCCAGAGGGCCCAGGTCTGGCTTCCAGTACTTCCCCCACCCGGACCGTGTCAAGGAACCTCACAACCTTGTGTAACTCCAGTTCCAGGGAATCAAAACCCTCTTCCAACCCTTGTGGGTCCCTGCACACACATGGTGTGAGTAAGCTCTGACATACATGCACACACACAAGTGCACACATGCACACACACAGACTGAACAGCTAGAGGTTGTTTTCCCAGGCCCAGTGGTGGAAAACCCACCTGTCAGTAGAGCTAGTACCCACCCAACCCCTTTGGCAACTTGAACCTCTTTTGCTGCAGCTGCAAAGTGGGGTTATTCTTCTCTTGTTAGGTCACTGTAACATTTAGCAATGATATACGCATGTGGGATGACTGAGTATCTGGAGCCCATCAGCTATTAACCTGGCAGATGCTTCATTCATAGAGCATATAGTACTGCCAAGAGTGGTAAACTGGAAGTCACTTCCACAACAACACTGAAACTCATTGTTGCGGAGCTTTCACTGATTCAGCCGCTCTCGTTCCTGTGTGACTCTGGTTGATTCTTTCCCACAAGCCTTCTTTTAAAAAAATAAGAATCCAAAAGGCAAATAGCAACTCCTTTTATTATAATTTGCTCAACAAATACCTCTGCGTCTCGGCTACATGATAATTTGAGGGTTCACAAGGATGAGTGAGACGTCTTGGTCATGCCTTTCATGGCTATGCTCTGAAATGGCTACACCTTGGACCTCTGCCTTGCAGTGCCCTTGCGACTCAGAAGAGACCACACTCACGGGAGATGTTTTGTCTGCCACACGTGTACTTACAGTCACAAGGGAGGTGACCTCAGTGACACAGTTTATGTCCAGATGCTATGCAGACTGCATTCTTACGTCTTTCATCTGTTTGAACAGACTTCTGGGACCTTTCTATGATGCTCCTTACTATGGCATGGTGCATATATTAATCATGAATGAAAACTAGTCCACAGCTCTACAGGGAGACAGGCCCTTCACCTGACAGCAAAGAGGAGAGTCTGTTTCCCAGGAAACTCCATATCTTGTCTGCCAGTGAATTTGGGGAAGCACGTAGTTTATTCTGGACAGCATATAGCCCATGCCTTCTTCCAATATCTAAGCATGCAGGAGCCCAGAAACCAAACAGCTCTTTTGATAAAAGGCATCTGCTTCTGTTCTTTTGCCACTGCCAGGGAACTGTCATTGCTAACAGTTCATAATTCTATCAGGAAAGGTTAAAAAAAAGTAGAAGTCTCATAGTTATACAAGATCCTGACAACTGAGAATCAAGCCCACTCAACTGTCAATGTCAAGTCCGTGCATATTATAACTGACCAGTTCCTCATGTCACCTGCTATACACAGACACAGTGCTTGACAGGCACAAAGAAAATGCAAACAGGGAGGAAAATATATCCCTGAACCTCCCTCTCTCCTCAATACCATCCTGACTGCTCTCTCTGGTGCCTGAGAGAGGCCAAGGTTATACCATGAGATGTCTCTTGGGAAAGCTTCTTGTTCCCTTTGGATCACGGGAAGAATTACAGCTTTGCTGCAAGAGCCAATGATGCCTGGGTTTAATAGGCAGCTTTCTATACAGCATAAATAATAGGTCACGTCTATTTGCCTGTTTGAGTGTGCTACGAGTGTATGTTGTCTCACACACCCAGAGGAGATCTTAATTAAAGCCTAATTATGTACCATAAATATGTTTTATTTTGGAGGTGGGATTTTTTTTTTCGATTTTAGGAAATGCAAAGCCTAATAAGTAGGCAGGAAAGGGAACTGTAAATACCAACTGTGCCCTTTAATTTGTCCCTCCTCAGCATGGTCCTGGCTGGATTTCTCCATTTCAGAGTGTATGCTTTCAGAATCACCGGCCTGGTGTCACCCTCTCGGGGTAGCCTTGGCCAAAGGTATCTATCGCCAGACTCAGAAGAGCCGGCTGGGTTTGTGATGGTGATGTCCCAAAGAGTGTCCGACACAAGAGTTCAGAAATCAGAGGCATCTCCAGAGAGGATGGGATTTTATTGGTCATACACTCCTTTATCACTAGTGGATGTTCATCTCAAGGGACGTGTAAGCGCTGTCTCCTCTTCCTGCTCCCTGTACACCACACCTCCTGGTGTTGCTCTGGCCCTGCTCCTGTTCACTTGCTTTCTGCTCTCCCCTTCTCCCTGACTCTTCTGTGCTGTGTGCCTTGCCAGGGGTGACTTACCACACGAGGTAAATTTTACTGGGCCTTCTGGGGCCAGGTAGGCACAGCACAGGGGTCTCAGCTGGAGTCGGTTGGGAGACAGGGAAATAGCAGAGGGATGCTGGAGACCCAGGCAAGGGACGTGGTGGGGATGACGATGGGCTGGTATAGGTGGGAAAGACGACAGGAGGAAGGGAAGGAGAAGGGCTCCGGGCCCTTGGGGAGGCAGGTGGAACTAGTGGCAGGAGGAGGCAGCAGTAATTGGTATTGGGCTGCAGGGTGGGGGAGAAAGCAAAGACGGAGCAGTAAGGGGAATATTCAACACAGAACAGGGGGTGCTCGCTGCTGTCACCTGCACAAAAGAAAAAGAGCAATCAGGAAGCAGCATTCACGGGAAAAGGACATTTAAAAAATCTGTGAATGAATAAAAACTCCAAAAAAGGGTTCTTTGGGGGTGGGAGTGATGTGTCTGGGTGTCATAGGTGCAAGTGGACCTGGCCTCTGCCCAGGAGGCATCTTGCTCAGGTTTGAGTCATACAGGAGTGACCCACTCAAAGTGGCATCACCTTCAAACCATTCTCCAGGCAATCATCTCATGCAGCCCTGGCAGATGTAGGGAAGTGCTTCCCAGGCAAGCTCCTCAGAACGTCCTGAGGCAGCCATGTGGAAGCTACGGCTGTGTTCTTATCTCCCACAGCCAACCTAACGAGCTGTTCTGGCAGCAACAGATGGTGGTCTGCAGGGTCTCCCTTCCAGTGAGTTCTCTCCCCTGGTTCTCCAGCTGCCCCCCTGGTAGGAGGCTATGGTCATGCCCCAACCTGGCCTTTCTGCTGCAGAGGGTTAGCTGGGGAAAGGAGAAAGAAGCAGAGAGACCCTGTGGTGGGCTTACGGGGACAGAGGAGAACCAAGAGCATGGGGGAGGGGGGGTGGGGCGGCAGGTGGACCAGAGAGGTGTTAGAGGGAAATTAATGACTTGTTGATTAACCTTCCACTTTAACTGCCAACCTCCCTGGAGGCAGAGTGTGTATGCCGGATGGAGTCAGCATTCTGAGTGACACCCTCATGCCTGCTACCAGCAGCTAGGTCACCTTCAACTGATGGCTTACATTCTCTGAACATGTTTCCTCATCTACAGTATGAGGCAGGTGATTTCTACTGTCTGTACCCTGGCTCCTCCCTAGGGCAGCTCTGTGAACACTGTGCCACCGAACTGTCTTAGAAATACAGTCTCAGCTCACCCAAATCTGTGGAATCGGAAGCTAAGTTTTAGCATTTGGTAAGCAAGCCTGGGGGAAGGATGCCTAAGCCACTGTCCTGAGTCTCCTCTGTGTACACTGCTCAGGACAGTACTGAGGTCCCCCCCCCATTCAAATGCTTCTAGGGTTTGGATTGGAGCCCCGTAAAGGCCTGGGTGTTGATAGTTTAGGGCTTAGGATGGTGCTACTGGGAGGCAGAGCTTGTGGGAGGTTCCTAGGTCATTGGAAGTATGTTCTCAAAGGGAGATGGTGGGACCTGGGTCCCTTCCTCTTTTGTTTCCTGACCATGTCCCAAAATCTGCTCCTGCTGTGATTTGTGACTTCGTTGAAGGCCCTAGAGCAGGTCCATATAATCTTGGGCTGGAACCTCTATGAGCCAAAAATGAATTTTGTAAACTTAAAAAAAAGAAAACCAAAACTGTTTACTCTGTGCGTGTGTGTGTGTGTGTGTGTGTGTGTGTGTATGTATACGCACGCATGTGCGCTTGTGTGCATAGGTCAGACGACACCTCGGAGGAATCAGTTTTCTCCTCCCACCGTCTGGGTCCTTGGGATTGAACTCAGGTCGTCAGGCTTGGTGCAAGTTCTCTTACCCCACTGAGCTGTCTCACAGCCCCATGAGTAAGTACTGTATAGGTCAGCTACCTCAGGTATTTCTTTATAATGATGTGAAGCTAACAGTGAGGCACCTCCCCAGTGAACAAGAGCCAGACAGCTCTGTGAAGTAAGGCAGCTACAAGCAGTTCTGATTCAAACTGAATGATGCAAACTAACCATCTGATAGGGAACATCACCTGCAGTGGAGCCTCAGTCCGGTGGGGGCTCAAGAGCGCCCTGCTCAGAGGATCCACGTACACACTGTCTAACCCTGAAGGTCTCCTGGAGCAGTTTGGAACTCTCACATTTTCCTCTGTGTGGAGTTGTCATCTAGTCTTCCTTTAACTGTCCTCTGTCACCCCTGTGCTTGCAGCTTCAGTCACCACTTGCTTCCTAAGGTCCTTGGGGTCCTACTAGCACTGGGCAGTGTTCTCATTAGACCTGGACACCCAGAGGCTTCCTGGCCTTTCCACCTAGTCGCCCAACATCTCCCTGAGGTGTAGCTAGCACCCAGGGACTTAACTCTCCTCTCTACTTGCTAAAGTAAGTAGGCAATACTGCAACTCCACCTAACAGATGAGGATGCCGAGTTCCAGCTTAACGTTTGTAAGACTCTCAAGCCAAGCTGGCATTCTGAGCCATGACGTCATATAATCAGCAATAATGGACTGAAAATTATGATGCTCTCTATAAAGCCAGGAGGATTCACTTATATTGTTTTCGTTTTTTTCTGGCTGGGATGGGCAGCTTGGAAAGTCTCCGGGCGTCAGCTGGACTTGCCGAGAAACCCATTAACCATGGCCTTTCTGAGAAAATCTTCAAGAGCATTTACTTGCAAGGCAAATGATGAAGATTTAGAATTTGCCCTGAGATTCCTCTTCCACGCTGCTCTTTAAATAAACATTTCCTAATCCAAAAGCAACCACAGCTATTTCAGACTTTTATCTTTTAAAACCTGAATTCACTGCTTTCGCTGAGTTTTACAAGAACAAGCCTTCGAGATAAGTCCTGATAAGGCCACGGGGACCTCGCTCCTCCTACGAATCCGAGTCTGGTAATGACTACACATCGAACTTAATAAGAAACGAGGAGCATTTGCGAACACTTGGCTTTGTTGTAAAGGGCAAGATTTTGGAAGCGGGCTCCCAGGACTGCATCCAGATCCATTTTCCTGGAACATAACTAGAGGAGGCTCTGCCTAGGCGCCAGGTGAAAACAGAGCAGGCAACGGTTCAGTGGCGGCCTAAGGCCTGGCCCTGGGATAGAGAGTGATACAGGAGTCCAGGCGCCATAACCCCCTTGTCACAGTGACCTTTGGATGCCTTTGTATGTCCTGGGAAGGAGACACAACTCCTTTCCAAGCCAGGCTGGGCTGAGAAAGGTCTTGGGAGCAAACAGGTCTTGGAAGCCCCACAGTGTCCCCATGGTCCCTGCACCCTGTGCTTCCTGGGTCTGCTGATTGCTCTGTGTCTGATGGAGTTCCAAGCTGTTATGCAACCCTGCCAGGCTCATATCCATTCTACACCAGAGTTCACCTTGAAGGACTGTTGACTCTGTTGCATGGCAGACCCAGCTGTCTTGACACACGGCCTAAACTTTCCATGTCTTGTTAGAGAAAATGAGTATCTCTGGCTTGGGGAACAATGTCTGATTAGCTGACTTTTCCTATTGGTGATTTTGCTGTGGAAGTCCAGAATGTGGTAAAAGTGTATGCGAGAGATTAGTGTTTTTCTTTTAGACTTATCTATTTTTATATGTATGAGTGTTTCGCCCATATGCACACCATGCGCAAGCCTGGTGCCTAAAGAGGCCAGTAGAGGGCGTTGGAGCTCCTGGAACCCCACTTATGGATGATTGTGAGCCACAGTGTAGGTGCTGGCTTCGAACCGGGGTCCTCTGCAAGAGTAGCAGGTGCTTTTAACCACTGAGCCACCTCTCCAGCCCCGTGAGAGTGTTTTGAGCATACACCTCTAATTTCTGTGAAGAAAATAAATGTGTACAGGGAGGAGAGGGCAAACTGTAGGGACAGAAAAGGAAGTTTTTGAATCTGTACTCCTTACCATAGACTCTCCTGGGCTAGATAATAGAATGCCACAACCTATTGAGTGGCCTGCGCTGCTTGAGAGATGAGCACATACCTATCACTGAGTCTTTACACTTTTATCCAGCAGACAGATTCCCATTTTATCACCGGTCCCTCCATTTTACAGGTGACAAAATCGAGGAACAGAGAAATTCCTTGCCAAAAGATACATAGTTTCTAAGAAATGGGGCCCGGGTGAGCATCCAAGAGTTTGGTCTCCAAAGCATGGTCCCATAAGTAGCAGTCACCACCATCCGGAGAGTGCTGGCTTGGGCAGCCAGTCCTGTCCTGCTCCTAACTCTATGGGTCTTGAGTGCTGCCTGGAACATAACAGGATGATAAAGATAGTGGCTGGAAAATGTGTTTTGCTCCAAGTCACATCTCCTGTGTGGTGAGAAAGTTATCCTGTTGCCAACATGGGACTCTTGTCTAAACCTTGGTGCTCTTTAGCCTGATAATTCTTCAAGTTTGATGGTTTGTAGACTGGAAAGTGAATTCATTCTCTGTTTGTCAGTGTGTTGTGAGTTGCACATGGAGCTTGCTCAGTCTAAAAAAAATCTGTATTATTAATCGGACAAACCAAATCCAGAGTGGACCTCAAAGGTTCATTTTAATGACTTTTCTCCACAGATGACAAAGCATCAGCTGCCATGTTCCAGTGAGAAGGCTAAATGTTACACTGAATGGAGTTGCATGATTTGAGCTTACCCTCAGAGTATAGAGATCAAAATCCAATCTTAATTCATATTTGTGGAGTGACCTCAGGTGTTCTATTCTGGCCTTAGGATAGTTGAATTAAAAGCCTAATTCCTACTAGAAATCTTTAAAATGAGGAATTTAACTTGGACACACACACACACACACACACACACACACACACACACACACACACACACCTGCCTCCCACCCCCACCACCATTATGAAATAAGGAGCAGAAGTTGGCGCTTTGCCCAAGAGGACAACACTTTAGAAAGTCAATTTGGTCTTGACTTCATTAAAGCAAGAAAATGTGGGTGGTTAATCTGAGTGAAAGATGCCATTTCCCACAAATGTATTGGATTTAAGCAGACCGGTGGTTGCATGACAGCAGCCATTGAGGATTAGGAAGAAACTGCGATGGGATTGTAATGAACCACGTGACATTTGCTATTTCCCAGTTCTTCAGCAGTTAGTTTGGCCCTTTTCCCAGGAGGCAGGCCTTTCTGCCTAGTTACCCCAATGTATGTGTGGTTCCCAGAGGACACAATTTTGTCCCACAGATGTTGGTGTTGATGGGACAGGACGAGCCTGAGGCAGTCTAATCTTTGGGTTGATTTTAGCTTCTATGAGTCTCTCTTGCCCCAAGAAGACTGTCTGAGCTTCAAAGACAGCCTGAGAGTGAGTTATTTACCAAACCACACAAAAAGGGGATTCATCAAGTTTTCTTTCTCCCTGAGAGGGCATCCCCAGGACTGGAGGACTTTATTACTCTCGGGCTGTAAATTATGTCACTCAGATGCTTCTGAAAGCTCCCCTTGGCTTAGTCATAAAACTTGATACCTGGGGCCAAAGCCTTTATCCACCCCCCTACCCCCTTCACCCCCATTCTCCACCACCCTAGAACTGTGACAAAGATGAAAAGGCAGCATTTGTAAGCAGTGGCACAGGAAGTGGAGAAATGGGCCTGAAGATATGGGCACCTATTCTACTGCAAGATTAATTTTGCCATTTGCTCAGGTTCATTGGCCTCCCAAGACCTAAACCACTTAGGATTAGAGAATCCCACCTGCTTGTCGTGATCGTTAAGACTAGGATGTTACATGTGGATTTCAATAAGGAAGCCACTCACCTGAGGAGGGTTTGCTGGGGCTCACTTTATCTGGCTTCTTTGGTGTCATAGTACTTTTGTGTTTCTGCTTGACTGGTGTTTGATCAATGGCTGGAAGTCTGGGCTCACACTTACATATCTTGGTAGATGTTCGTGGTTCACTTAAAGAATCCTCCTCACTGGAACTCTGTGGAAAATGGAAGATGTGTGAATCTCAGAGGCTGGGTCAAGCACCTTTGCTAAGCACAGAAACAGGAGAGGCAGATGCATTGGGCCCTCCAGGACAGCTCAGACAAATCTTGTGTTTGTCGCTCAGCTCCATCTATGGTCGGGGAGATTTTGATGGATTGGGAAGAGCAGCTTCGACATAACAGCAACATATTGAAGAGACTGCATTTCTGAGTCTGTTCTTGGGGCGTATTATGACAAGAATATGTTTCTGACCCTTAAGTAATTTGATGACCCATAAATAGTTTGTGCTTAAAGCTATATATTAAAGGAGGTGCTTTTAAATCCGTGCTTTTAACTTGTTTGCTATTTGAGATTTGAACTGTTTTGAGGATGGATGAAGGAAAATGTTCCTTATGCTAATTCATGTGTTTGACAATGAAAAGAAAATTTAGATCGTGTAGCTTGGATTTATTGAATCAGATTGGAGTTTCAATATTCCAAATTATTGCACAAGACGGATGAATCTAAGAAGTCCCCTCTGTCTTCTAAAAACAAGTCATTATAAACCCACACAAGGACAAGTCATAATTCCTGTAGTGTCAAAACATCTCAGCCTAGGAGTACAGATGCAATAAAAATTATCCAAGCATTCAACAGTTTTACACTTTGCCACACTTATTGCCATCAAAGAAATGATGCAAACACTATAAATGACAGTCAAGACCCTGGCCTCCAAGGGTGATTTAAGTACAGCCTTGTGGCTTCAGGTCCTGGCACCAGCAAGCTTTTCGAGGGCCATCCCTTCTTCTACAAGCACAATCCAAAGGGTTTTTTCTCACCTTTGGGTCTCAGGAGGTTCTCCTGCATGGCGCGTTAGTCCAGCACTAGAAACTCCTGTGAAAATTCGACCCTTCTCAGGATGCAATGCCAAATTAACGCCCCTGGAACTGCCCTAGCTGCTGCACTTCCTGCTCATCTTGCTCCTCGTTCTTGATGACAGTTGTGGCATTTTCACCTCGCCGGCTCCTGACTCAGGAAAATATGCTGAATAGCTTTGAATTATTGGGTGCAATGTAAGACAAATGGAACTCTGAAGAAAAAAAAAATCCCCGCTTGTCAGACTTCCGGGCAGAAGTCTACATATCCACAGGTGGACAGATCATTATTTTCCATGAGAATAAATCTTGTTTTTAAATTTAGGTTTTGTATATAGCTTTCAAACAAATAATTATTGTTACTCCATCCATTTTCCGAAAACAGACCACCCTCAGATAAAGGGACAGGCAGAGGAGACATAGTGAGTCTCTGTTCTCCCATTCAATTCTGTGACTTAATAGAAATCTTGGGAAATGATTCTGAAATGTCAAAGATGGATCATGAGGTCATTTCTGAGCATGAGATGAGCTCTCTATTCTCAGCAAAGTGGGTGTTTGGCAAACTTTAATTCTGATGCTGGAGACTGTCATTATGATTGGGTGATGGAAGCCAGACTCATGGATTTGGATTCCCTAAAGAGTACCAGGCAGCCTGGGACAGACTTTCTTCCCCAAACTGCCTGTGAGCTGACAAGTCCACTCACACAAGGCCTCGTACTTTAGACCATATTTTCCAGCCTGCAGCAAAGGAACAGTGTGGCTCAATCTAAGACTTCTGGATCTGCCCCTGTCACTCCCAGCCAGGCTGGAACTCCTTGCTTGCCCCAGGCAGTTGGGAGGATATGGTAAAGGGCTCTTTATTGGGTAGCTGTTTGTCCCTCCTCTACCCATTTACTATGTGTCTGTTCTTTAGTAGCCCTGAAGCTGAGACAGTTTGACCACGTAACCTGTCAAGCAGGACTGTGCTCCTGGGGGCTAAGTACATCCTTCTCTGGTTTCTGGTCCCATGCCCTTTTACTGCCAGGTGGGCTTTGTTCTTCAGAGTTCAGAAACTGCCCCCTAGAAGGGGGTGTTTCTCGTTGATTGGAAATAGAAGGTACAACATGGGGCCTGAGATACTCACGGTGCACTAACAGACCTTTTCCTCTTGTCTCACTGAGCAATCTCAAACTTGTCCCTTCTGCATTTAAATTTACTTTTTAAATCTTTTGGTCTTTGGTAATGTCCCTTCAGACCCTTAGCCATTCTCACCTGGCTCCTCTCATGAAAACCCACTGGGCATCCATCATGTAGGCCAGAGAGAGTGTGAGAGACTGTAGGGACTCATTCTGGCACTAACGTGTGGCATTTAAAACTCTGGGGCTCCTGGGCAGTGGACCTGGTTCTTAGGGCCAGTAACCGTTTGACTCAGGGCAAGTTTTCCTTAGTTTGTTGGTTAGTATTATTTTCCCATTCCTTGGATTTCCTCATCTGTGAACAACAGTATCTACATTTGGTGGTTTCCTGATGATCAAGTGAGACAAGACAGGCATGCACACTTATCATGACACTGCACTCACATCCCACAGTGTCCTGTGTCAGCTTTCAGGCTTTGTCAATCACTTTCCCACACTTTCGGAATTAGCTAACTCCTGGACATCTGCTACCACAGTGAAACCAAAGCCGAGGGCCCCATGAAAGTAATCCTATTGGACGGATGCCTCCCAATCCAGAGTGTGTGGACAGAGAGGGGCAGGGTCAGTTCCTATGCGGCACTCTGGTATCTTCCACAGACCATAGAATGTATGGCAGTCATATGATAGTCATGCTAGCCAGCTGAGACTTATCCGGTCTTAAGAAATTATGGCCAAAGTTCTAATGGCAAATATTTAACAATATCTGGAGATTATCAAATCAACACTAACGTTTTTTTTAATGTTAGGTGGAGTTCAGATCTGTCTTTTCCTGTTATAATTTTGAAATTCATAGTTTCCATTTCTTCTCCGTATGTTCCTAAGTTGAAATTGTCACATGACAGTGGAGGCAGCAGCCCACTGCTGTATTATTCTGGAAGCAGAAAACCAGCTCTGCCTTTCCAAGTCAAAAGCCCAAAACACTGCAACAAAAACCCAGCCTGTGTGGGTATAAAACAAACAAACAAAGACTATAACAAAACCCCGCCTATGTGACTGTATAACAAACAAACAAAGACTATAACAAAAACCAAGATGTGTTCTCAGAAAAGTTGTGCTAATTCAAATTTATTGCCAAGATTACCTTTTTTTCTGAAGTATTATTAACTGTGGACTTAAGGTTTTCCAAGAACTCCCTAGTTTGCTCTTTTATCGTCACACATAATAAAGTAGATTGTAGAAGATTACAGAGCAGTGATTCTCAACCTGTGAGTTGCAACCCCTTGGAGTCACACATTAGGTATCTTGCATGTCATATATTTACAGTATGATTCAAAGCAGTAGCAAAAATACAGTTATGAAGTAACAATGAAAATAATTTTATGGTTGGGGTCACCACAACATGAGGAACTGTATTAAAGGGTTGCAGCATTAGGAAGTTTGAGAACCACTGGTCCAGAGAAAGGCTCTCAATGGGACTTATTTAATTAGGAAAGGTTAGTGCCAGGCAATGGGGAACAACTTAGTAACTGTTTTTAAAATTTCCCCTAGTTTTCTCTCCTCTCTCCTCTCTCTCTCTCTCTCTCTCCCGCACCAATCTCTACTGTGTCAGAAGATCCACTTAGATCAGCACATGACAAAATCTGGCTTGGTGTGAATCCATCAGCCCTCTTCCCTCCACTACAGGAGGGATGAGGGGGTGGACAAGTGAAAACCAATTTCCTGGGTCTTGGAAAGGAGCCATCAGGCAAGAGTTGGAAAATAACGTCAAGGCTTTTCTGTCCCTGACTACTTGAGTCTATGCATCTTCAAATCACCTGTTTGTTGTCACCTTACTTCACGTCCAATAATACTAGGTACAGGTTTTTAGTCTCTCTTGCATTCTGGGGGAAATGCCTTCCCATTCTTCACCTGTCCTGGTGTCTCCACCTTCCAGGAGCTCTGACTTGAAACCTTCAAAATGTTGCCAAGTTAGAACTAGGGGTGGAGCTCAGTGGTAGAGCTGCTTGGCCAGAACACCCCCAGGCCCAGCATGGGGGAGAGGGAGGAAAGGGAGAGGAAGAGGGAGAGGGAGAGGGAGAGGGAGAGGGAGAGGGAGGAGAGGGAGAGGGAGAGGGAGAGAGGAGGAGGGAGGAGAGAGAGAGAGAGAGAGAGAGAGAGAGAGAGAGAGAGAGAGAGAGAGAGAGAGAGACTGTGTGTCTCTTATGTTGGGAATAAATTCAGTATCAGGAGATTATGAAAAGCTGCCGTCAAGGCAATGAACCTTGACAGTCAACAGGGACAACACATGAAAGTTGACCAGGAGACTGTGTGCACAAATGAGTGTCTTCAGAGAGCTTGTCCCCAAGGTCTGCATAAAATTGTGCCTCATGCATAAAAAGCCATGTCTGGGAATTGAGGGTCGCTTTGTATAAACAGATTTATGGATGGGATGTAGACATTTGCATACAAGTAAATAAAAACATGCTCTATGCTGGATGTTGTTACCATAGGAGGCAGGCTGAACTTTATCTTGTGCAGAGAAAAAAAAAAAGTGTAAGACCACTAAGTATTTCCTGTGCATTCAGGACATTTTGAGGTCATTACTTGAAATGACCACTACTACCATCCTCACCATCCTCACCATCACCACTACCACCACCATCATGACCATCACCACCACCATCACCACCACCATCACCACCATCACCACCATCACCACCATGACCATCACCACCATCACCACCATCACCACCATCACCACCATGACCATCACCACCATCACCACCATGACCATCATCACCACCATCACCACCACCAACACCACCATCACTACCAACACCATTGCCATCGCCATCGCCATCACCATCACCACTACCACTGTCACGTCACCGTCACCGTCACCACCATCACCACCACCACCACTGAGGTGGGTGGTGGGTGTGCTGCCACGGCTTGAAAGTGGAGACAGACTTTGTGGTATCACTTTGTTCCTTCCACTGTAGATTCCAGGAACAGAACTCAGATTTTCCAAGCATTTGTGCAAGTGCTTTTACCCACTGAGCCATCTCCTTATCATTCAATATTCTGGTTTTGAATAGTTTCAAATTGGCCAGACTTCAAGGCACTTTATCCATGAACACTTCAGAGTGCACTTCCTGTTAAAATACATTTTCAACTAAGCCACAACACTACTTCTCTGACCTAAAAAAAAAAATAGTTCCATAATATTATGGAATATACAAAGCATATTCAAACCTACATGTGCCCATGCTGTCTTCTCAGCTACTTGTTGGGACTGATGGTTCAACCTGCATGGCAAGTTATGTGTCTCTAGTCCCTTAGTGTAGAGTATTCTTCGACCTCTTTTGGTTTTTCACAGTTTGACCATTTTGAAGAGATACAGCCAGCTGCCTCACACAGTGTCTTCTGGATGTTTTCTCATAACCAACCACAAGTTCCATCTTTTGAGGTATAAATATTTACAGGTGATGTGATGTCCTTCTTTGTAATGCAAGGCCAGCACTCACATCGTTAGGTTGTCCACACACGGCCAACCCTGCTTGATGTCTAGTGAGAGCTGGACTACGGGAACTCTCCAAGGGAAAGGAAGGCCAATGTTTCCTGCTTTGTAGTTAGTGGTGGACGGTGGAATGATTCTTTGATGCTTGTTGAATAGCCTAGCATGTTTATAAACCTTATCTCTCCAATGATTTTAACCCCTTTTAATGTGCTTTGCCCAAAGTTATACTTACATTAAGGTTGCAAAATGATTTCATAATTTTATATTTCTTTTCCAATTATTAGTTACCTTTCTTTTTCTTAAAAAAAAAAAAAAAGTATTTTCTAGGGGCTGGGGAGACAGATCAGTTGACCAAGAGCTTGCTTGCTATGTAGACATGAAGACTTGAATTCAAATTCAAATTGGATTGAAATCCCAGCACCCACATAAAAAAGCTATGCATGATAGTATGTTGTATAAGAACTGAGGCTGGGGGGCAGAGACAAGTGGCTCTCCAGAGTTTGCTGACTAACCAGCCTATGCAATCAATAATTCCAGGTACAACGAGAAACCTTGACTCTAAAAATAATGGCAGGAAGCTGTTGAAGATACCTGACACTGACTTCTGGTCTCCAACCTCCCCCACATCCCCAAACACACATACAAGGTGCTCTCTTAATCAATCACGTGTGTTAAACAAGCATGAGGACCTGAATTCAGATCCCCTGCACCTTGTAAAAAGCCAGGCATGGCACATGCTGGGGAGCTGGAGATAGGGTGATCCCTGGGGTGTGCTGGCTATCTAGTTTAGCACATCTTTGAACTCCAGGTTCACTGAAAGACTCAAAGATAAGGCGGAGAAACAATTAAGGAAGGCAGTTGCTCTGGCCTCTGGCCTCCACATGCATGGGCATACATGTGCACATGCACACATACTCTTCTTGTTCTCATGTCTGTTTGCTTACTTAAAATGTGGTCTTTATGTTTCATTCAATTGTATCAAAATTTTGGTGCTTACATTTGTATCTAAAATGGGAAGTGAGGCAGCAAGATGACTCTTTGGGTAAGGGCACTAACCCTGATGACCTGAGGCCCACATGGTGGAAGGAGGGAACCAACTCCCCAGAGATCTCCTTTGACCTCCTCATGTGTGCTTTGGCACACCCCCAACCACAAAATAAAAAATAAATAAATAAAATTTAAAATGGTGAGAATCCACTGAAGCTCTGATTTTACAGTCTTTGACATGCTCTGTTGTTTTTCTAGTACAATAAAACATTATAGTTGGACCTTAAATGAAAAAAAAGAAATAAAAGGAAGGACATGATTGCTCCTAGGAATGGTTTACTGTAGATACGGAGAATACAGGAAGAGACAGATATTCTGGGAGAGTCTAGAGTGAGCATGGCCAGACTGGGCTGGGCTATGTGAGGAGAGATGGGGAGGGAAGGCAAGAGAGAGCCGCTGGCCAATAAGAGCGGCCGAGGCCAAGAGACAGGTGTAGCCAAAATGGATGAGTTATAGGGGCTCCAGAGGGGCGGGGGGGAGGGGGGAGGGAAAACCCAGAGAGCTCAGGGTAAGGGGTTGGGGTATGCCAATTACTGGAGGACCCTGTAACAGGTAGGGACTGAGGGATGCTGGGAGAACCTGGTGGCTGGAGTCAGCTTTGATATGTTAATAGACATCTCAGCCTATTTTGTTTTGGGTTTGAGGCCTAACAACAGACTTTCCCTACCTTTGCTATTTCTCAAGAGACACTGATCCTTTTTGTCTGAGAATGCTATTTAAACTTTTGGTGTTTTTGAGACAGGGCTCCATGTATCCCTGGCTGGTCACAACTCCTAATTTTGCCTCTACATCCCAAGTGCCATAATCACGGGCCTCCCCTGTGATACCTGGCTTGAGACAGCTATTAGAAAGAGATAGGTGTTTTCACACTTGGGAGACTGAGGCAGAGGATCAAAAATTCAAAACCAGCCTTGGCAACGTGATGAGCCTGTGTCAAAAGAGGTAAAGGATAAAAGAGAAGAAAAGTGGGAGGGTGAAGGACCATGTGTAATCCATTGCTGCTGGAGTGACATGGTTTGTGAGTCCTTTCTTTGGAAGAAATGTATATCTTTTAAAATCATGAATTCATAGCAATATTAACCCCATAGGTTTTCTTTTATATTTCTATCTTGCCTTTTTAAAATCTTTGCTCTTTAATTATATTACAATGTTGATGCATTTGCTTCACCCTGCAATAAACATGAAATGTTTCAAAGATTATGATACAAATCTGACTCTAAGAATAAATCTGCAAGATAAAACTTATGGATTCTCTTTGGTTCTTTGTCTTGAGAATCTATTGCTCCATGTGTGAATGTCATAAATCCTTTGTTGGCCTCATTGAGCGTGTCCAACTTTTCCTAAGAGAAACAGCGCTGTGATGAGCATTTGAGAAGCTTTTTAGTTATCCTCAAAGTGGGAATTTATCTCACTAGATTAAAAGCAGCACAAAGATTTTAAGAATCTTTTTGTTCCTAAATCATCCTGGAGAAACACTGCAGCAATTTATATTTAAAGATGGATATGAAACTGCACTTTCTGTATAACTTTTATAACCATCTTTAAAAGTAACAAAACTTTTTCATTTGGGGATAAGTTTTTAATTTTAATCTGTGACTTTTATGTAATTTTACTATTGTCACACCGGTTCATTTATCTAATTTATTTCAAATATATACTTGACCCATTTTCTTTTTTAGGTTTTATTTTACATTTCATTTATATATTTATTTTGTTTACATGTGATGGGGGTGAGACCATGGCACTCTTGTGGAAGTCAGAGGTCACCTTACAGGACCGGATTCTGGGGATCAAACTCAGAAAGTGCCTTTGGCCACTGAGCCATCTCAATGAGCAGGCTCATTGTCTATCTATTTCAAAATAGGATCTGAGATGACCAAAAAGATGGAATTCAGAGAAAACAGTAATTTATTGGTTGTGGTAGCACACACTTGTAATCCAAGTATTAGGCTGAGGCAGGAGGATTGAGAGTTACATAGTAAGACCCTTGCTCAAAAAATTCAAAAACAACTCCAAATATAGATTTAAAAGATGGAGGGGCTGGAGAGATGGCTCTGCGATTAGGAACATTGGCTGCTCTTCCAGAGGTCCTGAGTTCAATTCTCAGAAACCACATGGTGGCTCACAGTCATCTATAATGGGATCTGATATTCTCTTCTGGCATGTAGGTTCTATATGTAGGTAGAGCACCATATACATAAAATAAATCTTTTTAAAAGATAGAACAAGCCAAGTGCTCTCTGATGACAACAGAGGGGTGTCCCCTAGGGCAAGGGCTGTCTAGGAAGGAGCCTAAGGGAATGGTTACTGGGTGGCAGAAACTCAGTGGGGGTCTAGGTGACACAGATCTATGAATTTGTCAGGACTCCAAAAATTATATAATTCACTGTAAATGGTTTTCAACCTCTATAAAACTAGAAACAAAACAACAAAAACCCTGAATAAATACAAAACTCAACTCTAGATTTGTTCAAGTTTATGCGTGCAGCTTTCTGACCTTGGAGACAGCTAGAGTTTATCAACATGCTGGATGGACCAGCCGGTGGATGGATGGCAGGAGGCCAATGCTTCTCAGCCTTCCTATTGCTATGACCTTTTCATAAAATTATTTTTGTTGCTACTTCTTAACTATGATTTTTGCAACTGTTATGAATGTAAATACCTGATGGTCCTAGGTGACCCCTGTGAAAGGTCGTTTGACCCCCAAAGAGGTCATGACACACAGGTTGAGACTGCTACACTAGGTGCCTCACTTCCCTTTCCCGTTGCTGTGGTTAAAAAAAACTCTGACGAAAGCCCAGTTGGTGGTGGCGCACACCTTTAATCCCAGCACTCAGGAGGCAGAGGCGGGCGGATCTCTGCGTTCAAGGCCAGCCTGGTCTCCAGAGAAAGTTCCAGGGCAGGAAGGACTACACAGAGAAACCCTGTCTTGAAAAACAAAAGTAGATTGTATGATCAAACTATTGTTAAGGATTTAGGGCATCGATTCTCAACCTGTGGATGGTGACCTCTTTGTGGGTTGCGTATCAGATATCTTGCTTATCAGATATTTATACTGTGATTCATTACAGTTATGAAGTAATAATGCAAATAATTTTAGGGTTGGGGGTCACCACAACATGAGGAATTGTATTAAAGTGTCTCACCATCTTAGGAAGTTGAGAACCACCGGCCTAGAGGGATGATTCAGGGGTGTTCACTTTGGAAACATAAGAAGTTTGAGTTCCATCCCAGAATCCATGTGGGAGGAGCAGTCAGGTTTCAGCTGAGGGCCGGGTAGACGGTGTGACAAGGCAAGAGGGCTGAGGGCATGAGGCCAGTGTGGGCCAGGGCCAGGGCAGCAAATAGCTCCAGGTTTTAGAGGGCTGCGTTGGTTTCATAACAAAGTTTGGTCCCCATTTTAAACAGAATCGGCTTCAGTAGGCATGCAGATACTGTTACTGATTTCCATGCCTTATTAATGTATGGAAAATGGGATTTGGGGGCAGGTGCAAGAGGAGGGTGGGTTAGGAAGCCACCGATGTAACTTTGTCATAGAGCAGCTATACAGATGGATCAGAACAATATCCAGTCCAGGTGCGGTGGCACACATCTGGAATCCCAGTTCTGGGGGGGCGGGGTAGGAGGATAAGAAATTTGAAGATAGTTTGGGCCATAGAAACCAAACCACCTCCACCACCACCAAAACTATACTAGGGCAGTAAGATGTGAGGGACTGACATGAACTGAATTTAGCACAGCGAAGACACTGTCAAACTCTGATTACACTACACTGAAAGGAGAGGAAAGGACCAAGCTGGGGGCTTTAGCTTGGGGCCTGCGATCAGCATTGGGTATCTTGTTCAGGTATCTAAGTAGAGGAAGTGAGAAAGCAGTGGGGTATTAAATCTGGGGCTCAAAAGTGAGGCTTGAGCCAGAAGTGTAGATTTGGGAGTCACCAGTAGTAACCCCTCAATTTGGGCAGTTAAAATGTTCCTGAGATGACTTTAAGTAGCACACAAAGAGGACAAGTCTTGGTGAGGCATAAACTTGGATAGGGACAAGTGGATTTTATCTTTATGATAAAATCCCACTCATCTCCACCTGAAATCCAAGCTGTGTTCATCTAGGGCTGCAGGCACCCAGCCACAGTAGTATTAGCAGGACCTGTGATTCCTGTCACCAACGAAAATCAAAGACACTTTTACATCTCAGGAAATTTGCTGCAGATGTCTCAAAATACCCTTTATGCCTATGGCTTGTTATTTAATGTGTCAATATGGAAGGCGCACACACTACTGAATCACAATTTTCTAAAAATATTTTCACGACTATTTCGATAAAGGTGGTTTCCTTTGAAAGCCTGTATCTTATTTTATCTATGTGAAAGCAATTCTGAGACGGGATCTATGGAGCTCACCATGTGGCCCTAGCGGTTTGTGGTGCAAACACAAGCTAAGAACAACCCCCTTCTTCCCCCAACCCCAGGTAGAGTGAGGTTAGATTCCTCCAGGCCTTAAGGAATCCCAAGACTAAGGAACAGGGTGGAGGAGGATGAGAAAGATAAAGGGCTCCAAAACTGGGGAGGAAGCCAGGCGAGGGTGACTTTGTAGACGTCTGGGAGGCAGTGTGGCCAGCACCACACAAAGCCAGCTGCCACACTGGAAAGACAGAAAGGGATCCGCTCCATGGAGAGATGAGGAAGTCACTTAACAAAGCGCATTTCTGTGTGTGGAACGGTGTGTGTGTGGAAACCAGATTGGAATGGTTGAGGAGTGAGGAGGAGGTGGGGAAGTGGAGTCAGGCTGGGTAAATAATTCTCTGGGGAACTTGGGGTGTGAAGGAGAAGAACTAAGTGGAGGGGAGTGTGGGGTGGGGGGGCTGGTCTCTCCTTTTAGATTATGATTAGATGCTGAGGGGAAAGCCCTCTCAGAGCTGTCTAATGCGAGCAGGGAAGGGGTAGACTGAGGGAGCTGGGGAGGAAGACGGCAGGGGTGCAGGGGTGCAGGGGTGCAGGGTGCAGGGGTGGGAGGGTGGGGGGAAGCATCGTAAACACAGGTGGGAATAAGGTGTGAGGTAGGAGAGAGGGTGGGATGAGACCTGGGGAGATGGTTAGAGGGAAGAGAGAGCTGAGCAGAGACACTGGGGCAGCTTCGAGAAAAGCCTGGAGGTTGCTGGATGGGAGCCCATGCAAAGTGGGGTGACATTTCCTTTAGCAGTATTAGTGGCCTGGGCGTGGCTCAGAGACCACAAATGGACAGGATTTCATGACAGGTGTGAGAAAGACAAAAAGACAAGGACCTTACAAAGAAATCTGGGCTTCTGAGGAAGGGAAGGTCAGTTCAGAGTGTGGTGGCCTGAATTTGAGCAGGGCCCCCAAGAGGTTGAGGAAATGCCACAGCAGAAGTGAGGCCTACAGAGCAATGATCACTTGTGACTTAGGAATATAATCCTTTGGGGTGACAATAACATGTGGGAAGTGTACTTGGGATGGGTGTGGTGTGTGTGTGTGTGTGTGTGTGTGTGTGTGTGTGTGTGTGTGAGAGAGAGAGAGAGAGAGAGAGAGAGAGAGAGAGAGAGAGAATGAAAGGTACTTGAGACACATTAGGGACTGGGAAGCCAGGGTGTAGCTGGGTTATCTAAGTGGATGCTGACGTCATTAGATAATGTGTCTGGAGAGCAGGACGGGAAGGCAGAGGATAGGCTGCCGGCCAGTGCCTCACTGAATAGGGAAGTGTGATCAGGGGACCAATAGGGATGGTGAGGGGAGAAGATGGTGGAATCAAACTGCACAGGCCAACAAAATGCAGGAGCCTTGCTCTGGGAGCAGCAGTGGTGGGGGAGGGAGCCTCTCCTTCCTGGTTCTGAGAGGGTGCTGTTGAAGCGATACAGACAGCGCCCCCTGCAGGACAGTCTTGCAGGTGCAGTGTCAGGTAGGAGGCCATCTTCCTTCCTAAAATGGGTAAGGAAGCTCATGGGATGTCTGTTTCCTGTAACCCGACAGCTAGCGCATCACCTCTGTTTCCACCTCCTCATGGCGAGATCTGACGTAAAACCTGAAATTCTCATTCTCTGAGAAGCTTTCTCCTTGCTTTTGTTTCATCCATTCAAGCATTTATCGTCCCATTATGTAGCTTAGGTTGACCGTGAACTCACAGTCCTCATCTTGCCTGCTGAGCACAGGGACTGCGGGCATGTGCCAGCACAGCCAACTCCCCTTGATTTTTCTGTCAGACAGACACTGTCTCGAACTGCAGATTTTTGCAGGATGTCTTAGTTTAAGCACACTGAGGACGACCTGAGGGAAGAGTGTGGTTTATTCGTTACCCTGAACTCCGGGCACCTAACCTACTGTGCAGTATAGAAGCAGTTTGTAATTTCTGCATTTTAGCTTATTATTCTAAAATTTAAATTTGTTTTATTTTTAATTGACAAATAATTGTATTTTAATTTTTTAATGAATGAAACATTATGGAAGCAAAATGAAAGGCTATTTTGGGATGAAATGCTATGTTATAAAATTTATGTAATGCAGGCACCATCTGAATACTAGTCTCTTGCAACTGAAAAAATTTAAGATTTTGATAGCTTAGTTTTAATTGGTTTCTAACAAGTTTTTTTTGTTATTGTTTCAGGAATGAATTGGAACCATTTTTAAAAAGCGGGTGATTTTAGTGAAACAAAGTACAGTGAGATGCAAGTATTACAAGCAGGGAAGGAAGCCGGGCGTTGGTGGTGCACGCCTTTAATCCCAGCACTCGGGAGGCAGAGGCAGGCGGATCTCTGTGAGTTTGAGGCCAGCCTGGTCTACAGAGTGAGTGCCAGGATAGGCTCCAAAGCTACACAGAGAAACCCTGTCTCGAAAAACCAAAAAACAAACAAACAGGGAAGGAAAGACGTTTTATTGTAATCTCCTCTGCAGTTTCGGAGCTGCTAAGTCCAAACAACACAGAGAACTGTTTGGGTCAGAGGCCACCAGTTGCCGGTACCAACAATTTCCCTGAGCTGGGATCACTATTGGAGTTGGTATTAAGCTGGCCTCATGGAAGGATGAGGCTGGCTTGCTTATCTTCTGAGAGAGGCAGGACAACTTTGTGGAAGCATCACAATTTAAGCTGACAGTTGCCCCATTTTAATGTCATGTTCTATTTTTAAATCACCTGGTGGAACTCCAACAAAACGCACAAGTAAAGATGAACGATGCCCTGCCGGCTTGCCTAGTCATACAGTGTCATCTATTCACTCCCACATGGCTGCTGTAGGAGACCTTCAGCTCTCAGGTTTGCATGAAGAAAGGGACAAGTGTCTAACCTAAGCCCAGAAGGATCATCCAGTTCAGCCTGGTGGGTTTCCAAAGTCCAAATAAACCCTGAGGAGTCACTTGGGGACTTTTCTGAGGTTTCTCCACCCTCTAAGGCCTGCAGCCGGCTGTTCCTGTGGCTGTAGGCTGACCTACTGGTAGCAAGGCAATTTACCCAGTGTTGTAATAAAGCTACATGGTCCTTTGCAAGTGGTATGCCAGGAAAAGAACAGGAGATTGGCAGCCTCACTCTTCTGTCACTCATTTCAAACCAGTCCAAGTGAACTGAGGGTCCATATTCTGGCCGTTATAGCTGCATGCCTCTGACATTAGTATGTGGTTATTTCTAGCATGTCGGCCATCAAATGAGCCCTAGCCATTGAAAATGCATCGTCAACAGTGTCTTCTCTTTCTTGGACTAGATCAGTGGCTCTCAACCTCCTAATGCTGTGACCCTTTAATACAGTTCCCCATGTTGTGGTAACCCCCAATCATAAAATTTTTATTGCTACTTCATAACTAACTTTTGCCTCTGATATGAATCGCAATGTAAATATGTTCCCTGACAGTGTTAGGTGACCCCTATGAAAGGGTTGTTCCACCCCCAAGGGGTCTAAGGGAAGGAGACCTTACCCAATGGGGTGCTCTGAGAATTCATAAGAGTAAGAGCAGTCGCTGGATCTCCTGAAAAACCTAGGGGGCTTTCCCCAGATGGGGGTGCCCCCAAGAGTTGATGAAGAGCTGTCTCTACAGGTCAGGCCAAAAAGCACCTTCCTAAACAATCCCAAAGACAGTGGGGAAAGACAGGAGGATTTTAAATTAATGACTGTTGGAGAGATGGCTCAGAGGATAAGAGCACTGACTGCTCTTCCAGAGGTCCTGAGTTCAGTTCCCAGCAACCACATGGTGGCTCACAACCATTTGTAATGAGATCTGGTGCCCTCTTCTAACCGGCAAGAACAGTTATATATTAAAATTTAAAATAATAATAATAATAATAATAATAATAATAATAATAATAATAAAGATTGTTATCCCATTTGCTTCCAGAGGGGTTACTCTTACGGTAGCCTGTTAGATTGACTGGGAAGGGGGAGGTAAAGATAAGATGACCAGGGAATCCATTACTACAATAATCCAGACAGACAGACAGAAAGATAGGGCCCAGCAAGGGAAAATCCGTGGGCAATTCTAGAGATGAGACAAGACTTTAGTGTCTGTAAGTGTGAGTAGGAGGGACTAGAAGAGGAGGAGGAGTCTAACACAACTTCCAGAATTCTGGCCTGAGTACAAATAGAAACACAGGAAGAGGAACCAGCCTGAGGGGAGATGATGCATTCAGCCTTGTGAGACTGAGGGACTTGAGGGGCACTCGGGTGAACAAATCCATGGCCAAGATGGTAAACAAACTCAGAGGAAAATTCCCACATGATCCATGCTGGTCAGAGTGTGGGATGCACACTAGCTCTCCATGACGCACTCTTTGGGGGAAGTGGGGGCTGGCTGCAGAGGCTATGCTGTGCTCAGAGGCAGAGCCACTGCGTGCCCAGGTGCATTTCCAGGGTGCAGTGATCTGTGCGAGAGTTAAAAGGGAAGCGGAGACAAACACCATACCAGGTGTGAGAGATGACTCACAGCCTCCTTGGGTGGGGCCCTTCGGCAGTGTGTGTGTGTGTGTGTGTGTGTGTGTGTGTGTGTGTGTGTGTGTTTGAGCAAACCAGAGGTCCACATTAGGTACCATGTCCAATTGGCTTTCCACATTAGGTACCATATTCAATTGGCTTTCCATCTTATTCATGTCAATGGAATGTCTCGCCATCTAGCTCCAACTGGGCTGGAACTGCCTATACAGACCAGGCTGACCTGGAACTCACAGAGATCCACCTGCCTCTGCTTCCTGAGTGCTGGGATTAAAGGGGTGTGTCATCATGGGGGGCGGAGCATCCACCTTATACGTAGAGACAGGGTTTCACAGTCTGTACATCACCAATTAGCTATACTGGCTGGTTAGGGAGCAATGGGAGAGCCACTCTTCCCACAGACCTGTGCAATCATGCCCGGTTTTTACTTGGGTGCTTGGGGTCCGAGTGCTGATTGGAGTGTTTGCCTAGCTGGCCCTGAGCCAGCCTCAACAGGTTACTTGAGGAGGCTTTGTTTTTTAATCTCCAGAGTCTGTGTGGATTCTCATAGACAAAACGATTACTGTGTTTATGTTGAGTAACAGCCTTCCTTCGGAGACTTGCTTTGCCTGCCAGGAGGTTTGGGTGACCTCACTGGAGTAAACATCACAGTGGTGAGCAGGCCTGGGCCATGACCAGCTGCTTCTTGGTAGCAGGCAAACTGCCTATGCCATAGTTTTGGGTCTTTGAGACCCGCAATCTGAATATTTAGTTGCTCGGCTGCTGAGAGTTGAAGGATGATAACCCCATTCCTATCAGCAAAGTGAAGGGTGCTCTTGAAAAGCTGGGCTGAATCCTATCTTTCTTCCTTATTTGTGCATGTGTGTGTGAGTGTTGAGTGTGCGCGTGTATATACCATGGATATACAGGTGCCCACAGATCAGGGAGTTGGAATTACAGGTGGTTGTGAGAAACCTAATGCAGATGCTGGGAACAGAATACTGGTGCTCTGGAAGAGACTTAATCACAGAGCTATCTCTCCAGCCTCTCCATCTTCCTTCTTAGTGTAGGATACACACAGACTGCTTGTCTTCAGTCCTAGAGGCTAGTACCTTTAGAACAGTGTCCCTTCCAGCATCCAGAAGATGAGGAAGGCTTATGTTGAGTCTCTTCATACAAGCTTGTTGCCTGTCCCCTGCCCACCCCCACCCTACACCCTCTCTTTATCCTAGGCTAATCAATTATTCCCCTCATCTTCTATGGGGACATCAGGTCATGTCTATTTTCTGTTAAGATTGCAGAGAATAAATATCTTGGTGTCTGTGGCAGTTTGAATGTAATTGTCTCCCATAAGCTCATAGAGAATGACATGTTGGGAGGAATGGCCTTGTTGAAGTAGGTTTGGCTTTGTTGGAGGAAGTGTGTTACTGTGGGGGTAGACTTTGAGGTCTCCTATGCTCAAGATACCACTCAGTGTTGCATTTCCTGTTGCCAGCACAAGATGTAGAACCTTCAGTCACTTCTCCAGCACGTGTCTGCCTGCACACTGCTGTGTCCTGTCACAATGATAATGAACTGAACCTCTGAACTGTAAATCACACCATTAAATGTTTTCCTTTGTAAGAGTTGCAGTGGTCATGGTGTCTCTTTACAGCAATAGAAACCCCAACTAAGACAGTGCCCCCATCAATCCCAGCCATGGTGAGGGGTTGGGAAGATAAATGCTACCATCTTCTCCCAAGGACACTGCTTTATACTTACCCAGCTCCTAACTGGGTATGTAGAGCTACCGTCTATTTCTCTGGTAAATTCTAATTGGATGAAACAGTTCACCATGTTGTCCTCCAACCCTCTAGAATGGTTTATGATAGGTGGCTACATTAAGTTGGCTTTTAAAAACATGGCCTGGCTTGGGGCAGAGGCAAAGGAAAATGTCCAAGAAGCCCCAGAACCTGTTTCTTCATTGTTACCTGTTGGGGCATCACTTGCGGTAGAATTGGCCAACAGTTTATAGACATGATTTAATGTTAGCTTATCACTTAGAAAGTTCCCTCATTCTCACGGTGAACTTGCAAGATAAGCATAACACAGTAAGTGTCCCCTTGGAGAAATGAAACATTTTGCCTAAACTCACAAGGTGACAAAGGTCAGAGTGGTCTTCAGTTATGTTTTCCATGTTGGCAAGCCACAAACCTAGACATACCATACTAAAGATCATCTCAGTAATGGGCTTGATAGAGATTGCTGCATTTGGGGCTCAAACACAACCTTTACAGCCCTAAGAAAGCCTCTGGCTACAGAGAGAAGGTATGCAGAGGAGCAGTCACTGGGTTAACTGTGTGTTTGGAGGAGATCTGTGGACCTCGAGTCAGGTGTCTGGAAATGATAGCTTGACACCAGAGCTATTACTTGATGGTTTGTTCCAAGCTCATCAGAATTGTGACAATTGGATTCTGGGTTAAGAAATGAACAAGTGATGAAAATTGCAATACAAGTGTCAAAATTTGGTCGGGGCATGCTTCAAAGAATGACAGAACGTTGGAAAAATTTCCATGAATTCAGCAATTGACATTCACACTAGCCACTCAATTCAGAGGACAAACCTGACCTCACAAGCAGATGTAAAACATTACCCAGAGTTCTAGGTCTGGGAGGGAGATGACGTGGCGCACCTCCCCCAACCCTGGGAGGGGCTGTTTGGTTTACAGTATCTCACTTGTCTGTTATCTCTTTCCAGCCCTTTTCTGATAGACCAAGGATGCTTTGCCAGGTGTGACATTCAATACACAGAGCTTTGGAAATTGCATCTGTGTGGCCTGGTTCTTCTCTGGGAAATGCCAACTTTCTTCTTTCTTCTTAGAGCCTCTGAGAGAATAGGTCCAGCACCCCCTAGCATTGTGCACCCTTTAGAAGGAGATTTATTTGCTAAGTCATGCATTCCCTCAGGGTCTGGAGATACTGGGGGCAGGCCAAGGTGTTAACAACTGGACTTCTGTAGAAATCTGAGGAAGGGCTCAAACTTGATAGGGAAATATCCAAACTAATGCATGAGCCTGATGGCTAAAAGGTTTTTCTTGCATCTGTTTTGAGTCTCCTAAGGGACCTTGGGCTTTTTTTTTTTTTTTTTTTTTTTTTTTTTGTACCAAACTCATGTATTGAGCCAAGTGGAGTGGACATACAAGCACACACACACACACTGTGCATTCAGTATTCTGGTGTTTCATCATGTCAAACATCCCAGTATCCCCGGTGTCTCAAATGAAGAACTGTGGACAATTAAGATTCTGCCTCTTTTCGAAATGAGAAGGTGGGACCTTGGAGATACTATACCAGTAAGACTCAAGCCTTCAGGATAATATTTGAAGAATCAAATTTGATTTGCAAGTATCGTTTCATAGGCATGGTGGCAAAATGCAACATGAAAACCCCTGTTCTTGTCATTGTCTCCCTTCTCCCCCTGTTTCTCCTCCTCCTTTTTCTTGACACAGATCTCACCATGTAGCCTTGGCTGGCCTGAAACTTGCTCTGTACACCAACCAGGCCTCCATCTCAGAGATCCGTTTATGTTAAAGGCATGAGCATCATGCCTGGCCTCTGGGTTTTTGTCTTCTAACAGAAATGGTCAATTTTACGCAATGTCTATTGTTACTTTGTGTTAGGTACAAGTAGATATAAAATCGAGCTAGAAAATCAGATGCAAGTAATCTATGATCACAGGAGCTATTCACATAATTACTTTTAAATGGACAGCCATGTCCTTGTTTGGAGGGCTGGTACAACCATGCTTGAAAGGCTGGTTTTTACAGTGGTTTTTACAGTGGGAAGAAAAACCTATAGGAGTGTGCCAGCAGCTTGTCCTATAGTGCTGCAGGCAGAGAGGAGCATCAGACACACCCAGAATGCTCCAGAGGCATGTGCTATTCCGGCTGTGAAAGCATGGCTGTGACCTGGTTTGTGAACCTCTGCCTAGAAACAGCGGGACCAGGTGTCCATTTGTTCCAGAATCCCAGTCTAGGAATTGCTATGTGCTGCTGTCTGACTTAGAATTATATCATATTTTTTGTTATCTGTCCTTGTTTCTTTCTTTTTTTTTCATTCTAAGTGTAAAAATGCCAGAATTTACCTTAGTGCTAAAAATAAATTGTTCTAGCCAAACAAGCTTTAATTTTTGGCTTAATTTCAGTCCCCTGGATCAGCAGCAGCAGGTCTTATATTTAGTCCTTGGCCATCAGGAAGAGACCTAGGTGAAACATTCAGGCAGCTGCCAGTGTGGTGAGACGGTTCTCTTTCACCTTCAGACTCCAGGTGGGATAGTTTATCGTGTGCTTTTATACCCCTTAATAGGGAGTATATATCTCTCCCAGAGAAACAGCTACGTCCATAAGCATCAATCACTGATGTTTTTAAGGTGTCCTTTGAACATTAAATAACCACTGTGTGAACATCGTAGATTAAAGAAGAAATCAAGAGCTTGATTGATATCAGGTATCCAAGATCTGTCTCAGAGATCCACGCTACTGAAAGGAAAGAGACAGTCCCTCCTCGGGAGCCTGTTTCAGCCATAAAATATTAAATAAGAATTCATAAGGGGCATTCTATTCACCTTAAATCAATTCGCCTTGCTAACAGCCAGGGTTGGATGCAGCCTGTGGTCTTTAGCTCTTACACAGAACAAGTGAAATTCTTAGTCAGAGAGGATCTTAAACATGAAACACGGAGGGAGGGAGAGCCCAGCAGTGGAGATCGGCTCTGCGGTCAGCACATATTGGCTGGAATGCCCACCCCACTGCAAACTGCCTGTGAAACTGCAGTTAAGGCTCCTTAGGACTACTTGAAGCAAGTTGTCATCTGTAATGTTGCCAAGGTGTGTGTGTGTGTGTGTGTGTGTGTGTGTGTGTGTGTGTGTGTGTGTGTATACACACTCGTGGGCTCATAGAAAATACTGGTTAGTGTTTTGTCAACTCGATACAAGCTAGAATCATCTGGCAAGCGGGAACTTCAATTGAGAAAATGCCTCCATCAAATGGTCTGTGAGTGTATGTGGGGACATTTTCTTGATTAATGACTGATGTGTGAGGGCCAGACCATTGTGGGCAGTGCCACCCTGGGAAGGTGGTCCTGGATGGTATAAGAAAAAAAAAGCAGAATGAGCTATGTAGAGAACAAGGCAGTGAGCAGCATCCTTTCATGGTCTCTGTTCTAGTTCTAACCCTGACTTCTCCTCATGATGGACTGTAAAATGAAATAAACCCTTTCCTTCTCAGGCTGCTTTTGCTCATGGTGTTATCACATCAATAAAAAGTAAACTGGAGTGGTGTGGGATGCTGTTAGCTCCGACTGGCCTCAAACTCCCGACCCTCCTGCCTCTTAAGTGCTGGGATTATGGGCATGGGCCACCATGCCCTGTCTATAATATCTTAGTATGTAGACACCAAGCCAAGTGTGATGGCATATTCCTATAATCCTAGCATTTGTGAGGTAAAGGCAGGGTGATCAAGAGTGCCTTGGCTACATAGCCAGTTCAAGGCTACCCACATCAGACCCTTTCTCAAAACAAAACAGCAGATAGATAGATTATAGATAGACATATATGTATCTATGAGATTGAGATGAGTTAATATACATATAGTACAGTGTTTGCAATGGTATAAACAATCAAATAATGGCTATTGTGAACATTATCATATTGCTATAATACTATATTGTTCTTAACTATTTGTTACCAAGTTACACAAAAATATTTAAACAATTGCCAGTTACTATAGAAGTTGTTATCATTGCATTTTACTCTGCTCCTGAATTTGAATTAAAATCAGAGACAACAGTGCCAAGGATCAGATCAGAAGCCACAAACATGGTGCCTCCAACTCTAGCATCAACGCACATCTTACAGACCATGAGTGTCAGGTCCTTCACTACCAGGGACAACAGTGAGGCCCAGCAAGGAAGGCCATTGCTTGGGTGTGACCGGTGGTGGTGGTGTTCAGGAGAGGAGCACCTGGCTCAAGTATCTCTTGCCTTGCCCTTTAGGATTTGCAACAGGCTTCTATCTTACTCATTTTTGTGCTTACATGTGTTCATGTGTGTGTGCATGCATGTGGTGGCCAGTTGTCCAGACATCAGAGGTGTACTTTAGGCATCACACACCCAGGTTTTCTCTTTTTTCTTTTTCTTTTTTCTTTTCTTTTGAGACAGGTCTCCCTTTGGCTTGGGGTTTTCCAAATTCTGGCAGGCTATCTGACCAGTGAGCTCCAGGAATCCTTTTTTGATCACCCCAGCTCTGGATTCCCAAGTGCCACACTTGGCTTTTTCTTTTTCTTTTTTTTTTAATGTGGGTTCTGGAAATGAACTCAGTTTCTCATGTTTGTGAAGCAAGCACTTTACCAACCAATAGTGCCAATACATTCCTCCTGGCTTTTTTCTAACAGATACATGTATGTGTGCACATGTGCGGAAGCAAAAGACTTAAATTCTCCATACCTGTTTGGACGATGACCCACTTGGAAACCGGGATCTGTCACCTGTGTCTTTCCCCCATAGCTGATCCTGTTTCTTGTCATTTGTGTCTTTTTTGTAATCCTGTCGTTTCAAACAAGCCTAGAGGACACACAACAGAGATGAGAAAACGATGTTTTTCTCTTAGGTCTGTGACTAGTTTTAGCAATTTCAGGCTTACTACCAACTTGAGAGGCACAAGGAGAATGATATTTATCTCCAGCTGTTCATAAAATACCTGTCACCAGGGTCAAAGACCAGGCGTCACTCTCTCCTCCCTTTGCCCAAAATCCCAGATCAAAACCATCAATCACTGCTTTAATAAATACAAACAATAAACATACTGTGGAACATTTTGTGAAGAGTAGTTTTTCTCTTTCTTTTTAAAAATCTTTTATTTATGTCTATATGCACAAATCCATGTGAGTGGTGAACGTATGTGCGCGTGCCCTAGGAGGCCAGAAGACACCCTAAGATCTTTTGAGCCCGGGTCACAGGCATTTGTGAGCCACCCTGTGTGGTTGGGGAAGCTGAACTCTGATGCTCATGGCTGAGAAGCAAGTGTTCTTGACTGCCCAGCCATCTCTCTAGCACATAGAATAGTTGCCTTTTTAGGAAGGTTGTACCCAAAATGTTATATCAACTTCTTCCAGCCTTATTTCCCTCCGTGGCACCCCCTCTTATCACCTCTTGGGTTGATCTACTCCTGGGTCATTTGTTACAGAAGACTTTTCATACATCTGCTACATGCTATTCTCTCTGCTTGGAAGAGTTTCCCTGCGTGCCCTGGGCTCAGCCTGCTGATCACTAAGGTCCAGCCTGTGTGGCATCACCTCTTTGCCTGTCTGTCTATTTCTCTCTGGGCTGAGACAATTGCTAATGAGGCAGTGGACAGTAGCATGCCCTCATCTGCAGTTTCAACAGTTACCCAGAGTCATCTCTGGTGCACAAACATGAAGTGGAAGATTCCAAGAATAAATAATTCATAAGTTCTGAATCTTGCACCATTCTGAATAATGTGATAAAATCTCACTCCATCCCACTCTTTCCTGCCCTGGACATGAATTATCTTTGTCCAGCATATATGCACTCTGCAAGCTTCACTCCTATTACTCACTTTGTAGCTGTTCACCATGTGTCAGCTCTTCTGTGGCATATCAAAACACTGTTGCTGAAGCCATCCTCATGTTATTTAATGATGGCCTCCAAGGGCAAGAGCAATGATGCTGGCAACTACGTTACAGTGTATCATCAGAACTTCGGTTTTCATGATTAGACAGCACTGCTAATCTTTTACTGTGTCTAATGAGGGAGGAGGCAAGGGTTTTATTCTGCTTATAATTCCTGGTTCCAGTCCATTAGAAAGGGAAAATGCAGGTAGGAGCTCACAGTTAGATAACCAGTTAAGAGCAGAGAGAATCAACACACTTGTGCCTGCCTGCTTCTGCTCAGCTTTCTTCACTCTCACATAGGGCCCAGCCCATGCCATGGAGCCACCCAGATTTAATGTGGCTTGTCCTTCCTCAGTTAATAATCAGGACACTCCACAGCCCTGCCCACCACCTTCCTCGGGTGAGGTCCCTTCTCAGGTGATTTTAGGTTGTGATAAGTTGACATTTTAAACTACTGGGGGGTGTGGTCTTGGAGGGGTACTAAAGAGGGGGACTGCTATGTACATAGTAACACAAAGCTAACTCATGTAGTTTGAATTGTATAATTTTCCTATTTCACTGTAATCAGTTTTGTTTTACAGCTCATTTGCCCAGCTGGCCAGTAAGAATTTGAAGAGTAAGGACCATTTCTCACCTTTTGAGTTTCTAACATCTTGAATTGCATTTGTTTATCAGTTTTAAAGTTGGCATACAAGAGAATGGATTTCAGCATGACATTTTCATACATGCATAGCACTGTACTTTGCTCATATTTGCCTTATTACTCTTCTGTCATTCCCTTCACACACACACACACACACACACACACACACACACACACACACACACACCACATAAAATTAAATAGTTTAGTACAACAATAATATTTCTAATATTTTTGAGAACTTCATACTTAGTACTGGATATCATCACTTACACCTGCTTCCTCCTCACTCCAATTCCACCAAAGTCCCTCCCACCCCTTCTCAAATTAACACAACTACCTCTTCTGCTATAATTTATATATGTATACCCATATATATGTATATATCCTACTGAGTACATTTAGTGCTGTTTGTGTTTAGTGCTGATGGGTTCTCCCTCCCTCACAGACACTGACTGACTGTAGTTCCTCATCTAGGGATGAAGTCTTGTGATGCTTTCCTCATCCATGTTGCCATGTCAACTAGTATGGTCACTGTGCAGGTCTTGTATTTGCGTATCTTAATTTAAATTCTGTAGATGAGAGGAAACATATCGTATCTGAGTCTGACTTGAATCATATTTTTGCTTCAGAAATTATCAGTCCCTAAATGCAAAGTAATAAAAATAAAATAACTACTTCCCATCACCATTTTTCTTTAAAAAATTAAAATAAAATCTATTGCCAAACACTTTCCCTTTACTAGAACTGAAGCAACCCAAGGACACCAGGGATTTCAACTGATATTTTAAATACCCCCCCCCCAAAAAAAAGGCACCAAAGCACTTGGAACATTTCTATACTCAGAGACCTTCACTCATCTGTGACCTACCAGGGTCAAATTATTGACTAAGAAATCTGGTGTAAAGACATCGTTGTTATTAAAGTCGACCTACCATTTCCCCACTTCTGGGCTGGGTTGAGAAAAAGAAGATTTCTTTTGCATTTCCTCTCCACTTCCAATAGAAAAAGCATTTCCTTTTTTAAAGGCTGTGGGATTCAGAGTTTCCTGCCTGGGAGGTCAGGCTACAAGGTTAACAATAGAAATGACCTGACTGTGGTAAAACGGGTGCTGCCTGGAATCCCCCTGGGAAGAATTAGTTACACTGAGCCTCCAAAATGAATTGCAAGTGAAGGGCCCCCTACCCCAGCTCACCAGCTGGTCACCTGTAGCGGGACTGACTCCTGGATTCCAAGTCCCACCAGGCTTGGAAAGGGAGAACACTCCAGAATGACTGTTTTGGTTTTTACTACTGTCCCTCCGTCCATCTTTTATTTTGAACAACTCTGTCACATTAAATCATTGGAATGCTCACTGGGAAGTGCTGCCAGGATCCTTATGTAGCATAGTGTAAGCAAGAAAACCCAAAGAAGGGGCTGGAGAGAATGCTCTGGGGATAGGAAGAGTTCCCAGCACCTGTGCCAGGTGGTTCAGAGCTGCTCCAGGGAATCTGACCACCTCTCCTAACCCTTGAAAGGAAAGCAGGCACACACAAACACACACACACACACACACACACACACACACACACACACACACACACACACGAGAGAGAGAGAGAGAGACAGAGACAGAGACAGAGAGAGACAGAGAGAGAAGGAGAGAGAGAGACAGAGAGAGAGGAAAAGAGACAGAGACAGAGAAACCCAAAGAATAGTAGACAGTACCTATCAAAAAATAAGCCAACCAGGGCTGGAGAGATGGCTCAGCGGTTAAGAGCACTGGCTGCTCTTCCAGAAGTCCTGAGTTCAGTTCCCAGCAACCACATGGTGGCTCACAAACATCTGTAATGCGACCTGGTGCCCTCTTCTGGCCTGGGCAGAACACTGTATACTAAATGAATATTTAAAAAGGTGTGTACCACCACTGCCCAGTTATATTTCTTTTGCCCGGCGTTGGTGGCACACACCTTTAATCCCAGAACTTGGGAGGCAGAGGCAGGCAGATCTCTGTGAATTGAAGGCCAGCTTGGTCTATAGAGCGAGTGCCAGGATAGGCTCCAAAGCTACACAGAGAAACCCTGTCTTGGAAAACAAAAACAAAAACAAAACAAAACAAACAAAAGCCAAGAAACTCCAGTAAATATGAGCTGCTTTTTAAAAAAGCATTAAAATACATATTTTAAAAAGATTTATTTATTATGTGAACAGTGTTCTGCATGCATGTATGCTTGCACACCAGAAAAGGGCAGCAATTTCATTACAGATGGTTGTGAGCCACTATGAGGTTTCTGGGAATTGAACTCAGGACCTCAGAGCTCAGTGCTCTTAACCTCTGAGCCATCTCTCCAGACCCTCCCCCATTAAAATGTGTGTGTGTGTGTGTGTGTGTGTATGTATGTATGTATGTATGTATGTATGTATGTATGTATGTATGTATGCATGTATTTTTAGGAAGTACCATGACACATTTGTGGAGGTCACAGGCAACTTGGACAAGTCTGTTCTCTCCTTCCACTGTGTGGCTTCCAGGGCTCAAACTCAGGTTGCCACACTTGATAGCAAGGACTTTACCACTTAAGCCAGTCCTGTCCCCGAGCTGTTTGGGTGCGCCCTTCCCACAGTGACTTCCAATCAGACCACCTGCTGTTGTGGGGACTGTCGGCAAGGAAGTCTGTGTCCCAAAGCCACAGGTCTAAGTGATGCCCGCCACTGACATGGACCTGTATTTAGGTCATCCCTGCAGATCAGAAGAAGCCAGCACAACAGACAGAGGCAGGACCAAGGCAGAGTTTAAACAGAATTCTTGTAGGCTGGGTGGTTTTATTTATTTGAAATTATCTTCAAAAATGCATGTGACTATGACTTTATTTCTTTTCTTTTTGTTTGTTTTGTTTTTTGAGACAAGGCTTCTCTGTGTAGCCCTGGCTGTTCTGGAACTCACTCTGTACCAGGCTGGCCTTGAACTCACGAAGATTCATCTGCCTCTACCTCCTGAGTGCTGGTGTTAAAGGCAGGCGCTACCATGCCCGGCTTTTGATATTTCTTTATTAAAAGGAGACGATGGATAGATTTTATTTATTTACTTACTTATTTTTATTTATTTATTTATTTGTGATGCTGAAAACTATTTTTCTCTGGTTTCCTTTCTCTCAGATTAGTGGGTGGGAAGATAAACCATGGCAGGGCAGATACTTAATGATTTTCAACCTGAGAAGGCTGAGCAATCTTTGTGCATATCAAGCAGCATTCCTCTCAGAGTTACAGATTTGCTGTGAAGGAACACAGAAACTCAACAACCATAAGTCCAGTCCTAGAAGACTCAAAGACTTGGCATCTCCACCCCAGGATGCCTTTTCTTCCCATTTGTGAATGTGAATGGTTTGTTTGTCTGGTTCTTGATGGTGATGGTCCTGTGGGTGGGGGGAGGGGGATCCTAAAGTGACCAGCTGGCTGGAGAAGGTAGAGAAATTCCAGGGCAAGGAGGAGAAATCCAATTCAATTGCCTGTCCTTCTGGACTTCTCAATTAGTTCTCTTGTGTCCCACCAGCCAGGATTAAATGGCTGTGAGTCCGGGATGTGTGGTCAGACAGACTGTCAGAGGGCAGCCTTGAAGTGAAAGGTGGCAGGTGACTTCTATGTCTTCCTTCTCTTCCCCTTTGGTGGCGTCCCTGTTCCCCTACCACTTGGCCCTCTGATGACAGCACAGGCAGCCAGGCTGCGACTGTGGGATCCAATCACAGAATGTGCCTGTGGGGGGTGGCGTGGGTTTTGTGACTCACTGTAACTCAATCCTGGTAAACAAACCCAACCCCAGCTCTGCCACTTTCTAGCAGAGACCTTGGGCCGGCTGAATCCATGAATTGCCACTCCCCTCAGCTGTGAGGGAGGTATGGCCCTGTGTCACGAGGTTGCCAGGGGAACAGGGGCTTCTCTCAGGATCTTAGCTGTGACTGGCCTGTGGGAAGGAAGGGTTCAATGTCCCCTGGCCATCACCTCCATCAAGCGTTCGTTTTCCATCCCACTTCCTGGTTTACTTATTTCTAAACTCAGTCTTTGCCGAAGCATGTGACTGATCTTGGTCACAGAATAAAGAGTCCTCCTGTGTGGGGCTCAGGCACACTCATACCCTGAAGGAGAAGTCTTGTCTCTCAACCCACAGAACCCAGTCAGCTGAGGGCCTTCTGTGCCTTGCCATTCTGGGGCACACTGTACACCACTTTGTCTTTAACATTACAGCTGTCCGGGCCCATAGTTAGGCTTAGAGATTCTTTATTATCTGTCATCATCTGGGCTCCTGATGACCTAAGTGTCATATGAGCAATTTCCAGTTCTGCTATAAAAACAACTATCATAAAAATAGCCCAAATTAAAAAAAATGAATATAGCAAGCAAGTCTTTCTTTGTACCACCAGCTCCCAAATAATGACAAGGAGGAGACTTACTAATTATGAATGCTAGGCCTTAGCTTAGGTTTGTCCTACTAGCTCTTATAACTTAAATTAACCCATTTATATTCATAGATGTTCTATCATGTAGCATTACCTCTCTTCTATCTTGCACCTCCTGGTTCTTCTTTGTGTCTCCTGGCATCTCCTGTGAGTCTATATTCTTCCTGGAAATCCCACCTATCCCTCCTGACTAGCTATTGGCCGTTCAGGTTTTTATTATACTACATCTTCACACAGTGTAGAAACATTCCACACCAAATGAATATGGCCATTACTATTTTATTTACTTTTGTTTGTTTGTTTTTTGACACAAGGTCTTCTGTAGCCCAGGCTGGCTTTGAACTAGCTATGTAGCCCCGAATAAGCTTGACGATACCACAACTGGCTTTATACAGTGTTGGGAACGAACCCAGGGCTTCATGCATCCTAGCTGGGTTGTTTTTTTGTTTGTTTGTTTGTTTGCTTGCTTGCTTGTTTTTCAACTTGACACAAGCTAGAGTCACCTGTCAAGAGGGAGCCTCAAGTGAGAAACTGATTCCATCAGATTGGCTTCTGGGCAGGTCTGTGGCATTTTCTTGATTGATGGTTTCTGAGGGAGGGGCTCTGCCCATCACTGGTAGTGCTACCCCTGGGCTGGTGGTCCTGGATGACTGCCATGACTGCAAGCCATGGAAAGTGATCTGGTAAGCAGCGTTCTTCTGTGGTCTCTGCTTCGGTTTCTGCCCTGGCTTCCCCATAAGGGACTATAAGCTGTAATCGAAAACAACAAGTCCACTCCTCTCCTAGTCGCTTCTGGACTTGGTGCTTATCAGAGCAATAGAAAGCTACCTAAAAGACTAGGCAACCATTCCACAGACTGGACTGCACCCCCATCCTCACATCCCAATAATGGCACCTGTATGGCTGCTGTTACTCTACCCTGTCAGCACCGAGAGGTAGGAGTTGGCACTGCCTGTACTCTGCTCTTGTTCTTACATACATAATGCAGAGTTGGAGTTTAATGATCATTGGTGATATTATTAAAGTTTACTTAAAAAACTTGGCATGAGGGGCTGGAAAGATCGCTCAGAGGCTGCTCTTCCAGAGGTCCTGAGTTCAACTCCAGCAACCACATGGTGGCTCAAAACTATCTATAATGAGACCTGGTGCTTTCTTCTGATGTATAGACATACATGCAGGCAAAACACTGTATACATAATAAATAAATCTTAAAAAAAAAAAAAAACAAACTTGGCCTGATAGCTCCCTCACTGGCTGAGAACACTAGAGTAGCAAACCTCAAAGCTGGCTTGTAATCTCAGCTACCTGAGAAGTCGAGGCAGGAGGATGGTAAACTCAAGGCCTTAGGGGCTAGAGTGAGTTCAAGCACAGCCTGGGTAACTTAGTAAGACAGTGTAGATATATTAGGAGGCTGGGAATAGAGCTCTGTGTATGCCTGTCCAGGGCAAGGACCCAGGTTCAATCCCCAGCACTGAAAAATAAATGAATAAATAAGACTCCTCTCCCAGTTGAGAATCTGATGGGGAATGGTCTTCTGTATATGTTTATCTTATTGGTTGATGAATAAAACACTGTTGGCCAATAGGGCAGCAAGATAGATGGGACTAGGAGATGAGGAGGATTCTGGGAAACGTAGGCAGAGTCAGTCACCATGTAGGACACGAGACGAGTAACAGGTCCGGACTCTTTCTCCGGTAAGATAAGACCACGTGGAAATACTTAGATTAATAGAAATGGGTTAATAATTAAGACAGCTAGCCAATAAGAAGTCCAAGTCAATGGCCAATAGTATTATAATTAATGTTTTGTGTGTTCATTTGGTGCTGACGCGGCAGTGGGCCCAGGCTGGTGGGAAGAAGTTCCGTAACAAGATTCCCTTATCTGAAATGCGCTGGGACCAGATGTGTTTCGGATTTTGTTTTTTGTTTTTTTTTCAGATATTAAGATATTTTTGTATATCACACAAGGAGATCTCTGGCAGATGAATCCCAAATATAAACACAAAATCCATGGACCATAAGCCCATACTTGGAGGGTATTTTATGTAACATTTTAAGTAATTTTGTGCATGAAACATTTTCCTGGTGTGGCTGTATATTGGTGCTCAAAACCCTTCAGTCTTGAGTATTTGAGATTTGGGATTTGGGGTTAGGGCTGCTCGACCTGTATCTCTCCCCTCCTGTGCACTGCCACCTGGTATAAAAGCCACCATCATGTCCTTCAACACATTTATATCGTCATGTTTAGTTGTTTGATCTGCACTTGAAAGAATCGAGATGAGTAAGTGACATGAAATGAAACCAATTTGAACACATTTGAGAGATTGTAGAAAATTGTTCCGAAATGCCAAGTGTAATCTTCCCTTCAAGCTTCCAGTGGGCATTAATGGCCAAGGCTAAATTCTGCCTCCAGTTACATAAATACATTTGGGGAGGGAGGGTAAGAGGTGAGGGAGGGAGAGGAACAAGAGGAGAGAGAGAAAGGGAGACAGAGAGAGACGGGGGGGTGTAAAGAAATATGAACACCCTGGAAGGACCAGAGCCAAATTCTAAGATAGAATATAATTATATGCTAGCTACCAGATGCTGAAATAGCATGTAATATGCCAAATGGATGTTTATTTCCTCTTTTTTCTTAAAAGGCCCCACCCACAACTAAGGGTGGGTTTAGCCTCCTCTTAGAGCCAGCCCACAGACCTGTAAAGGCACTGTTCATTTGGTGCATACCAACCTTCAGTGTATTTTAGGACAGAGCCGGAATAACCCAACTCTAGAAAAAAAAACGAGGAGGTTCCTAAGGGCTTCAATTTGAGCCAGTTCATTAAAGCCAAGTCAAGCGTGGGAAGGAACGTGTGGCGAGTGTATATGATTTGGGAGTTGCATGTAGTGATTAGGTCTTACACTCCTCGTATATCCTGCAATGGGAAATCCCAGGTGTCCTAAGCAGATGGCTGTGCTAAGGGAGAACGCTCGGATTCCCACAGGGTGTAATGGGCCAAACCCACAGCAGGCACATCTAACCTCTTGACAGTGTAACATGCTGTCACTGCAAAGTTCACATGCAAGAACCATGCCACCAAGTCACAAAATAAAATCATGAAAATCATCTCACAATGTTTAACTAAGCATATAGATTTGTGTTGCACTGCTTCCATAGCTACAGTCAGTCGCACAAGATGGGTTGGACACACCACTTAAGGTATCAGTATCTATCCACCCTCAGTAACAGTATCTAACCACCCTCAGTAATACTTTGGCTGTATGGGACTAAGTTGGTGAACACCCACTTGATCCATGAAATTGACTCTTTTCTAAGACAGAGTCTTTTGACCAGCCCAGGGAAACCCTGAACTCATGATCCTCCTTCCTTTGCTTCTCAAATGTTGAAATTATTGAGGTATACCTCCATGCCCAGCTGCAAGTGATTTTTAAGCCATAACTATAAAGTCTTTCGAGAATAAGGCAAAGGACAGATTAATATCATTTAAAAACGATAGTTGCAAGGCTATCGTGGCAGCATACACCTTTAGTCCAGCACTCAGCAGACAGAGGTAGGTGGATCTCTGTGAGTTTGAGGCTAGCCTACTCTATGTAGTGAGTTCCAGGCCAGCCATGACTACCTAGTGAGACCCTGTCTAAAAGAAAAAGACATTGCTGTTCCCTGTGAGGTTGTTACTGTGGGTCTATGTTTACCTATCTACAGCACTCTGTATCTGAAGGTAGCCATATTTTATTTCATGCAGCCCCACTGATGAGTGGTTTTGAAAAGAGTCAGTAATGACGCATTTGGTTCTAGGAAGAGCCACAGGCTAGCTGGCCTATATCTGACAAGTCGGTGGTGCAGGAAGCTATCATTGCTTTCAGAAACTACAGTGTTTGGTTCAGTATAGACAGGGAGGCTCACTCCTTAGCCTTAAGGGGCTATGGAGAGAGTGACACACATGACAGCTGCTGTGCAATCTCCAGCCAGAGGTATTAAAAGGGTGCTGAGAAGCTGGGGTGAGGGAAATGTTCTATAGATGGATGGTGGTTATGGCTGCAAATCTACCTTAAATCATTGACAGTATACGTAAAACAGGTTAAACTTCATGCTATGTAAATTGCTACTCAGTAATTTCTTAAAAACAAATAAAAGCTGAACCCGGATACTTTGTGAGTCCAAAGATTGTCTTTAGTTCTAAATTAAAACTGTGATCTTTACTATCTTTGTAGAGAGACTGCAGTAAAAGCAAGGCAGGGATGGGGGCAGGAGTTGGAGCAGGGGTTAAGCAGTAGTTCCTGCTAAGGTTAGTCTTGCTTAGGTCCCTAGGTCTGGAGTCTGACTTTTCAGGAAGCTGCTGAAGGTCTTCAAGTATTCCAGTGACATAGGCTGATGCTCAGCTTAGAATGAGACAAAAGGCAGGAAGATGACAAAATCAGATATGACAAGGAGATCATCTAAACATTAAAGGATACTGTGGTAGTCTTGGGTGGAAATTATGGTACTTGGAACCATGATGGTGGCCACAGGATAAAGGGTGGCACAGGTTCATGTGCCCTTAGGTGAGCCTGGCAGAGTATGGCAGCCAAAGCTTTGTGGATAAGAGAGTCAGGGAAGGGTTGATCAGAGGAGGGGTGGTAGAGGGACAGACATGTGACGCCCATCTATGGACATGCTGGATTAGTGATGCCTGGGTGGCACCCAGATGAAAATAACCAATAAGCAAGCACACCCATGATTCTGGCATTCTACGAGACTGGTTACGAGTCATTTATATGAAGTAGTGGTTAAAAATAGGAAGAGCCAACAAGAGGGTCTTGTATATCAGAAGGGGGGACGCTGAGGATGGGACCTTGCTGACTCAGCAATGAAGGACAGAGAGAAGAGGAGAAAGTAGGAAAAAAGATGGAGATTAACATGAGTGAGACAGTATGCCAGGAGACCGTGACAGGAGAGAGGACAAGACAAACAGTCTTCAGGAAACAGACTAGGAAGGCGGCTCAGAAGTGGTAAGGAGAAGGAAGTGCAGATTTAAAAACAAACACAGAACCAAGAAGGAAGTGGAGACAGAAATGAGGCTGTCTAAGATGTTTGAGACAGACAGGAGGAAGCCAGGGAGGCTGTTAAAAGGAGCAAGGCTTTGTGCTTTGGTCCTTAGGGCGGGAACTTCAGGGTATTTGTAGACTGAGCCAGTAAGAACAGAAAGCTGGGCTGAGGGTACAGTTCAGTTAGTAGAGGGCTTGCTTCTCATGCAGGAGGCCTTGGATCCTGTCTCCAGTACAACAACAAATAGATAAGCCAATACATAGAATATAAATGCATACACAAGTAAATAAAATAGAGAGGGCAGAGAGGGAGAGGAGAGAGAGAGAGAGAGAGAGAGAGAGAGAGAGACAGAGAGAGAGAGACACAGAGAGAGAGACAGAGAGAGAGAGACAGAGAGAGAGAGAGAGAAAGGGGCATCAAAATACAGACAGCAGACTCTCATGGATGGCAGAGGCTGGACTGAGCCAAGGTCTCAGCTGGTCACTAGCAGGACAGTGGTCACTTTGCCCTCTGAGATTGGGGGTCTGGAAGGCTGTGGAGACTAGGATGCAGGGGAGGCAGTTGAGAGAGCTCCCTTGCTGCTGGCTTGGGTCTTTGTTTGAAAGGAAATTGGAAGTGTGGAGTCAGATGTAAAGACTGGAAAACTTTTAAGATTATAACTGTAAATGTGTTGGAGGGAGTCATTCTTTTCTGTCTGCTGATGCTCGTCTCCATCCATCACCTGCTCTGCTTCCAGCTCCTGGGTTGGACCACTTTTTGCCACCTGCATGCCTAAGAACTTAGTCCAGCTCGCCATATCGTCTTTCTTAAATGTCCATCATACTTTCAAAATCGTTTGCTTTTTCTCTCACCCCTTCTAGCCCTTTCCCCTCACAGAAGTCAAAGCGATCTAAAAAGAGAAAAAAAAAATCTAAGCCAGATGTCTCCTCCCTCCAAAAGTCTCCAGTAATTCTCACTGTGGTGAGAGTCACATGTATGACATGTCCGGCTTTCCCCTGTAAGAGCCAGCTGGATCCGGATCTGCAGAGCGCCTCCACCTCCTCATGTTAGACACTTTCCCTTGGCTCTCGAGGAGCTTGCCCCTCCTCCATTATTATGCTGGGTTCTTTTGTTTGTTTGGTTTGCTTGTTTTTTTTTTTTTTTTTTCATATATTGATCAGCAGCTGTTTCAGTCAGTTTTCCATGACTGTAAGGAATATTTGAGGTAAATCAGCTTAAAGACAGGGAAGATTTGTTTTGGCTCCCAGCTTTACAAGTTCCATTATGACAGACACTTCGATGGAATGGCCCTGTTGCCTTGGGCCTGGGGTGTTACAGCAGCATCCACTCACCTCATAGTGGCCAAGAAGTGAAAAGACAGAAGGGGCTGGGTTCCCCTAGTTCCCTATCGCAGCACACCTCCAAAAACCTAAGACCTTTCGTTAGGACCCACCCCTTAAAGGTTCTACCATCTCCTAGTGCCAAATGGTTCCTAGGGAACCAAACCTCTGACACGTGGGATATGAGGAAACATTCTAGAGCCACACCGGAGTGGTAACTAAAACAACTTTACACTGTGAGCACACTTTCTATTCCTAAACTTAGAATAAGAATGCTGGAAGAAGCTGGGCATTGGTGGCACATGTCTTTAATTCCAGCACTCTGGAGGCAGAGGCAGGAGGATCGCTGTGAGTTCGAGACCAGCCTGGCCGACAAGAGCTAGTTCCAGGACAGCCTCCAAAGCCACAGAGAACCCTGTCTCAAAAAACAAAAAGAAAAAAAGAAAAAAAAATGCTGGAAGAGCAGGGACCTTGTTCAACACAAAGCAGGCACGTAATGGATTAAACATTGGTTAAATCACCAAATAAAACACAACTGGCAATATTGAAAGCCTATGTGATCTTAGAAAATAAAACTAAACGGATCCAGGATGATACATGATCGCATGATCTGATTTTCTTCACCAAGGATGGTTGATAACAAGACAGTCCCCTTATCCACTCATTGTAGAAACAGAATTTAACAAGTATTTCCCCGTGCCAGCAGGTGGTGGGGGCATCTCTGTGAAAAGTGGATGATTCCCTGAGTAACCTGTGCGAGGGTTGACATTCTTACTCAATTGCTGGAAGTCTCCTCCCCTTTGTAGTCCTCTTGGGTGTGGATTGGCAACTGTGGAAAGAAACTGCCGATCCTTTCCAACCCCAGAACAGGGTGGCCCTGTTCAGGTGAAGTCAGGCTACTGAGCCGGGTCTGGTTTCCTTGGTGACCCACGAGGCTCAGTTCTATCTGAAATTGCTAAGGAGGAGGAGAACCTGATGGCTGAGCTGTGTTTTCTTAGGGAGGGACTGCTTTCTGAGATTCATGGAAGCTGGGGATGTGTCTCCTTGATTGGTGAGGGCTGCTTCACACAGGGGGGAGCTGAGTGACATCTCCTAAAGGCTCTAAGAACACCACAACCGAGTCCAGTGAGTCTGTCCTATGCCAGCCCCAGGTAATTGCATCATGACCCCTCAGGCTCCCCGTCAGTTTTGTTTTTGCATGTAAACACTGTAGCCAGGGAGACCAGAAGTTTGCTTGTTGTAGAGTGTGTTAACCACCTTTCTTCTGGCACCCATGACAACAGAAGGGCATGCTATTTTGTAAATGGTAGGGCAACTTAGTTAACCCCTTAAGGTCTTTTTGCTTCTCAGTTAGCTAAATATGAACCTTAATATCGCTTATTGCCAAAGGTTGGGGGTAAACACTGCGTTAAATAGGTGTGTGGGTGTGTGAATGTGTGCATGGTATATGTGTGCACAGGTGCCCACACCCAGGCACATGTGGGGGCCAGTGGAAGATGTTGGGTGTCCTGCTGTATCACTCTTTATCTTACTCCTTTGAGATAGGTTCTCTCACAATCTGGAGCTAGGCTGGTGGCCAGCCAGCAGACAGACCCCAGTGATCCCCTGTCTCTGCTCTGCAGAGCGCTGGGGTTACAGATACACATGACCATGCTTAGCTTGTTGTGTGGTTGCAGGGGCCTCAAACTCAGGTCCTTATGTTGATGCAGCAAATGCTCTTATCCACTGAGCCATAGCCCCATGGCCCCTTGCACTAAATATTTTCTCAAGTCCTCATGTTTATTCAGCAACGTTTCACTGCCTGAGCCATGTCCCAGCCCCTATACTTGGGTTTTTAAAAGGCCCCCTAACATTGCAGCATGGGGGATAGCGTGGGGTGAAATATGAAAATTGGGAACACCACTGGGAGAAAAATGCTTATTTCACTTCTGTTATGTGTTCTGACAGTGTTATGAAGTTGGCACCAGTCATTTTATAGGTGAGTGGCAGACTGGGGTGGGCTTCCACCGACGCTGCCTTAAAATTCTATTCCCCAAAGGCCACCCTGGCTCCGGCAATTACCTGATATTCCGAGTCCACCTTATGCTGCATGTCCCGCAGATATTGAACATCACTGACAAACTTCTGCCTGTCCCTTGTTTCATGCAACATGGTTCTTAGCTCCCGACCTACGAGAGAGAGAGAGAAATAAGCATACTGTGACAGATGTTTTTGTGATTCACCATATTTGGATTTATTTGAGTATAATTGCATATGTTCTTTTATTAATCTATTCCCCCATTGAAAGGCACATTTTTTTTTTTGTATTTGTGTCCAAGTTCTTCTAGCCTTTTCTGTTCTAGCCATAAATAATGCAGTCACATTCATCAACTGGCTTAAGGGAGCTTATCCTGGTTATTCACAGGGACTTAGGTTGACCGACACCTGATTGGGGAGCGGTTCTACTACATGGCAGAGATGAAAACAAGAACCCAGACAGATTTGCAGTCTTGGTTGCTTAAATTCACATGTGTGACTATTGTCCTTAATCCAACCCAGATACGACCAGCTGCTGGGTAGAGCAGATACGGTCCCCACCTTTGTGTTGCTGACAGCCTAGGGTAGAAAACCAAAACTAGACAATCTAACTCTGCCAGAGTACGGATATGGGCTCTTTGAAAGAATGGTATTGTGGAAGGGCAGTGTCTGGCTGGAAGGGGTCAGCCTGAGACCCTGGGTTTGATAAATCATGAATTAGAGGATAGCAGGTGCCTCAGGGCATGAAGGAGGATGAGGAACAAAGTGAGGGCGGAGCATCTGGGGCAGATGGTGGGGACCAGAATGATGGGGGGCTGGCAGAGACCAGCTCATATGGGGCCTTGCAGGTCATAATGATAAGTCACATGGAGTTATTGATAGGTTCTAGCCCAGGGAAGAAATGCTACATGGCACGTGTACATGTGTGTGTGCATGGGTGTGCACACATAAGCGAGAGCTTGACACCAGTGCACATGTAAGCCAGAGCTTGACATCAGTTGCTATTTCTCCCCAATCATGCTTCACTATTTTTTTTTTTTTTTTGAGACAGGGTCTCTCATTGAGCCTAGAGCTCACTGATTGTGCAAGAACAGCTGACCAGAAAGTCTCAGGGATCCTCCTGTCTCTGCTTGTCCAGGTTTTTAAATGGGTGAGGGTGACACAGTCCTGAACTCATCTTAATGCTTACTCTAGCGACATTTATATTTCACTGACTGAGCCATCTCCCAATCCTTTACATTTGTGGATTTTTTTTGCTTTGTTTATTTTGTTTCTCTCTCTCTCTCTCTTTTCTTTTTGGTTTTTCAAGACAGTGTTTCTCTGTGTAGCTTTGGAGCTTATCCTGGAACTGGCTCTGTAGACCAGGCTGGCCTTGAACTCACAGAGATCTGCCTGCCTCTGCCTCCCGAGTGCTAGGATTAAAGGCGACCAATGCCTGGCTTTACATTTGTGTTTTTAAAAGGCTCTTAAACTTGTAGTATGGAGATGGGGTGGGGTAAAACTCGGAGTTGTGACCACGGCTGGGACATGAGCTTGGGCAGCAAATGTGTGAGGTGAGGACGAGGAGGACAAAGGTGGTGGAGAGAGGCAGCGCTCCCATGGACCAGCCTATATTCACTCATTTCACAACAAAATGCTGCAAGGCAGACACCAGAGTTTCTGATATAGAAAACCTAACTACACCTCAAGAACGTTTAGCGGAAAAGGAGGCATTTTGACCATCTGGAGACACACAGCCAAGAAACAGCTAGGGTTTTCCTCAGTTACTCCTTTCTTCGGTAGGGCTTCTATTGCTGTAACAAAACACCACGACCATAAAGCAAGTTGGTGAGGAAAGGGTTAATTCAGTTTACACTTCCATATCCATGTCCATAGATGAAGGAAATCAGGACAGGAACTCAAACCAGGACAAAATCCTGGACGCAGGAGCTGCTGACTACTGGCTTGCTCCACAAGGCTTGCTCACCTGCTTTCTTTTTTGCTGTTGTCGTTGGTTTGTTTGTTTTTCTAGACACAGTTTCTCTGTGTAACAGTCGAGGCCATCCTGGAACTTGCTCTGTAGACCAGGCTGACTTTGAACTCAGAGATCCGCCTGTCTCTGCCTCTCCAGTACTGGGATCAAAGGCATGTGCTAACACACCTGGCTAGCTTCAGTCTGCTTTCTTAAAGAACCCAGAATCACCAGCCAAGGGATGGCACCACCCACCATGGGCTGGGCTCTCCTTCATTGATTACTAATTGAGACAATGCCTTTCAGCTGGATCTCATGGAGGCATTTCCTCAACTGAGGCTCCTTTCTCTCTACTTGTGTCAAGGTGACACACAAAACCAACCAGTACAACTGACCCCTTGCTAATGTGACACACAAACACATCACTATTAAGCCACACCCCTTCCTTTCTTATTCATCCCCAAGATCTAAACATAACTTTACAAGTCCCACAGTCTTTACAAATTCAAATAATTAAAATTTCAGTCCCTTAAAAATAGCCAATATCGCTGGGCGTTGGTGGCACATGCCTTTAAATCCCAGCACTCGGGAGGCAGAGGCAGGTGGATCTCTGTGAGTTTGAGGTGAGCCTGGTCTCCAGAGCAAGTGCCAGGATAGGCTCCAAAGCTACACAAAGAAATCCGGTCTCTCTCTCTCTCTCTCTCTCTCTCTCTCTCTCTCTCTCTCTCTCTCTCTCTAAAAATCCAAAGTCTTTCAAAATTCAAAGTCTCTCAACTGTGAGTTCCAGTAAAATACTTTCTTACTGCAAGAGGGAGAAAAATTCAGGGCACAAACAATTCAAAGCAAAACAAGATTCCAACACCCCAGTGTCTGAGTTCTACTCGATCTTCTGGACTCCTCCAAGGGCTTGGGTCTCTTCTCCAGCTCTGTCCTCTGCAGCACACACGGCTGTCTTCTAGGCTCCAACTGGCTCCACTCCACTGCTGCTGCTGTTCTTGGTGGTCATCCCATGGTCCTGGCATCTCCAAAACACTGGGGTCTTCTGCTGCGCCTGGGCTGCACTTTCACCAATAGCCTATCATAGATAGGCTCTCTTTATGGTGCCAAACCTCAACTTTGCATGACCCCTTCAGTCCTGTGCCTTCAACTGCCACTGAGGCTGCACCAGTGGCCTCTCCTGGCCTCTTCAGTGCCAAGCCTCAGCTGTTCTCCATGACCCTTTCATGCCTTCAAAACCAGTACCACCTGGGTGACTCTTACATATTACCAAGTCCAGCAGCCAGCACAAGGTACAACCCTGGCTGCCCCTGGAACACAGCTTCTCTGTACTCTCAGGAAACATTTCCAGACGATTTCGCCTCAATGATGCTGCTCTGTCTGTCTGTCTGTCTGTTTCTCTTTTTGCAAGACAGCATTTCTCTGTGTAGTCCTGGCTTGCCTGGAACTCACTCTGTAGATCAGGCTGGCTTCAAACTCACAGAGGTTCACCTTGCCTCTGTCTCCTGCGTGCTGGGATTAAAGGCGTGCGCCACCATCACCAGGCTGCAGGTCTCTTCTTAGTCACTGCTGATTTCTTAGCTCCATGTAACCAGCATCAAGTATCATAGTAAAGCAAGATTTCACTTTAGTAGTGCTGGTATTTTGTTAATCACCACTGATTCTTCAGCCTCAGCTACCCAGAAGCATAGGCTCTTAATAACAAATGGCCCAATAGAGTCTTATCTTCCCTGTGAAGTCTCACAGGCCAGGCCTCCATTCTCTGCATTGCTCTTAACATTCTTATCTTCCTAACTCCCATGAAATATCCCACAGAGCTCTTAACACTCAATGGCTCTTCTAACCAGAGTTTCAAAGTCCTTCCACAATCCTCCTAAAAACAGGGTCAGGTCTGTCACAGCAATACTGTACCACACTGGTACCATTTCTGTCCTAGGGTTTCTATTGCTGTGATGAAACACCATGACCATAAAGCAAGTTGTGGAGGAAAGGGTTTATTCCACGTATACCTCCACATTGCCTTTCATCACTGAAGAAAGTCAGGGCAGGAACTCAAACAAGGCAGGATCCTGGAAGCAGGATCTAATGCAGAGGCCATGCAAGGGTGCTGCGTACTGGCTTGCTTCTGGCTTGCGCAACCTGCTTTCTTATACAACCCAGGACACAAGGATGGCACCACCCACCATGGGCTGGGCCCTCCCCGACTGATCACTATTCGAAAAAATGCCTTACAGCTGGATCTCATGGAGGCATTTCCTCACCCGAGGCTCCTTCCTCTCTGCTTGAGTCAAGTTGATACCCCAAACCAGACAGTATACCTCCTATCCAATGCTTTGCCTGCCTGGCATCAGGAAGGGTAGCTTTGTGGGACAAGAATGTGGAGTTTGAAGTGAAATACTGTAGATACTTCAAACTCCACTTTCTTGTCTCATGCTGCAAATGGAGATGTCAAGCCAGCAGTTAGAGATGCGAGGCTCTGAGCTGATTGGACGGGTAAAGATTTGGCCACTGCTGGCATATTGATAACAAATGAATTGAAACAAAATGGGTACTGAACAGAGAAAATGGACATGGGACAAAACCATTAACAAATAAAATGTAAGGAAGAGGCAGTTGAAAAGGAGTTCAGTGAAGGACCACAGCGGCATTAGAAAGCTCAGAGGGCATGGCTCCATAGAGGCTGATGAGGTGCTTCCAGGAAGAGACTGTTAATACCCCTAGCAGGAGCAGTTACTGGACCAAATGGAACTGAAGTTCCATTGTGTTACTGTATAAACAGGTGGTAAAGACATGACTTGACTTCAAGAAATCAGGCTTTGGTTGGTGTGGTCTAATTTATGACCACAATATTATAGCTTACAAAGTTATAAAATAGCACTGTTTGCACTGAGACTGCCAGATCTCATCAACAGATCATTGAAGGCCCCACAATTCATTTCAACTCATAGATTGCTATATATATTCTTAATGACTACTGTGGGCTCTTAGCTGCTCCAAACAGCAGGGGGACAGTCACCAACCAAACCCTCAGGTGTGAGCTCTCGCTTTCCTTCCCTCCTCTGCTTTATTCAGTGTATATAGAGACAATCATCTTGTCCCTGACTCACGGTGACTGAGTGTCTGGTCTGGGAGTTATGGAATCTTGCAAAGTTTATCATCTACCCTGAGCAGCAAGGAGAGCTTCCTGGTACCTGGGGGGACTGTTTTCTCTCAAAATAGACAGTGGGTCTTTGGAGAGTTGGGGTCTGAAACTACAATATATAGTTCTATAGTTTGTGAAACACCTAAGTAGTACCATGCTTCTCCCCTCTCCTAACTATCCACAAATTCTCCATATGATAAGAATCAAGTTGACACATCAACCTTTGACCTATAAGACCAACTTGACCTAGTTCTTTTGAATGCTTCAGGGCAGTTTGGACTTGATATCACTTGGCCCAGGATGGTTGGGTGAGCACTTTCCCATCATGCACTTGCACAGGCATATGTCTCTACCCTCATTACCTCTTTCTTCTTCATATATTCATCGGCAACTGTGTTAGTCAGTTTTCCTCGACTGTAACAAATACCCAAGGCAAGTCAGCATAAAGATAAGACTCTGTGTATGTGTGTGTGTGTGTTTGTGTGTGTGTGTGTGTGTGTGTGTGTGACACAGAGAGAGAGATTTTCATCAGACATTTATGGACCACATTTAAAAATGTCACTTTTAACTTTTCATATAAATTTGTACCTGCATCAAGTTGCTCCTGCTCCCCCCTTTTCAGAAAATGGTGGGGTTAAAAACAGAAAGATGGACCCCTGCTGCTCCTGTTGGGAAGAGAAGCCTGTCTGAATATTAATCAGGCAGGGCACACCAGGATTCACAACCAGACTATGTCAATGGGCAGGAAAGAGCACAGCCTACAGCCCAGTGGCATGAAACATTGTAGGTGCAAAGTCAACACAGCAAAGCCAGCTAATCTATCATGGCTTCAGGGTGGTATAATTTAAAGGAAGTCAATAGGGCCTGAAATAACCGGGCCGGAAGAGGTAGGAACCAATACCACTGGAAGACTTGCTAGGTACTTCTTGACTTCATAATCGGCTACAAAACAAAGGACTTTGCCCGAAAGCAACCCTCCCGCACCCACCCTAAGCTCCCAGGTACCCTAATATTTGAAGCACCAAAGTGCCACATGTAGTTCCTTATTTAACTATATCAGGACTTTATGAGATGTAACAATCTGTCTCCTTGGTGTCTGTGTCTGTCTGGACAGATACCAAGGAAACAGTTCATTATCTCAGGTTAGGGAAATATTCTCCACATGAACTTGAATTTTAGACTGCACTGCAAGTTTAAAAAACTGACCAGAGTGAACAAGAAATAGAAATAACTAGATGGAAATAAATCCACAAGAGATAATGCTTAATTCTCAGAGTCCCATTTTGTGGGCCTACTCAACTAGATGGCCATTTGAAGTCAAGGGTGTTTTGTTTTTGTTTTTGTTTTTCTGAGATATAGGCAGTACTTCGTGGGATTGATTGGATAATAAGACATGGGCAAATTTCGGTTCTAAAATAGCATTCTGTGCTATCTTCTGTTCTCACCTTTGAACGGCTTTTCTTTCTGAAATCCATGCATGGTCATGCATGCGTCTGTTATGAGCCTCTGGTGGGAAAGTGCTGGACTGAGTTTATGATTTATAAATCAGTGTAAGAAGCCATGTTAAGGAGATTGAAAGGGCCAGGGATAAGAGATGTATAAGAGGAGAAGAGGAAGTGAGTGGTTCTGCCAGGCCTCAAAATTCTACACATCTGTGAAATTTCAGTGGGGAATATTCTAAGAACTCTATGACATATAAATTCCTCACTGATGTAAATTTCCAGGGAATTCAGGGTGAGGTGCCCTGACTAAGAACAACAGGGTTTGATGGCAGAATATGCTTCTTTCCGTTCTCTAAACGGATCATACATGTGATATATAAATTACGTATAAATGCCTATGTACATGCTATCTCCTTTCCTATGTCCATAATTGTCATAAAAAAAAAAACCTGGATCTGAAAGAAGTGCTTTAAGCTAGCTTACCATTTTCTCACTGTACTCTGAGTGAAAAATCACTAAAACGATACTGTGTTGGTTTTGGCAAATAAGCAGAATGTAAATTTAACCTCTCTAGAATGAAGCTTCATTTGAAACAAAATTTAAGTAGCTGTGTCGCTGCCTGACAATCAGGTTTATAAATTCCTCCTTTCCCGAGATTGGGTGCTTGGAAGAAGGATTTGAGAAAACTTCAATTCAACCTTTTCCACAATGAATTAATTTGTAATGACAAGGATTACAGGATTTGTTTCCATTTTAACTTGGGAGAAAAAAAATCTTACAGAGAGTTTAAAAAAAATCTCACTTTATAAACTTGTACTGAGAATAAGTTTAGTGACTAGGCCCATTTTATACTTCAGAGGTTGAGGCTTGAGGCAGCGTGGGGGGCCCTGACTCTTCCCATTTAGTTTAGAAAATGCAGGACCGGTGCGCGAGAGACTTAGCTAACAAATACTGACCATTAAGCCCAGAGGAAAGACTGTTAACTGGAATAGCGGAAAGGAACAGCGCCAAGTTTGACAAGCCATTGGGTTCTAACGTTAATAATACCACCGTCTTTTCAAACTCAAAGCTATTTCCTGGACTTGTAGACCAATGGCATATACAAGAGAAGGTACATAGCTGTGTGACGGGGCTGCCAGTGTGAAGAAAAAAAAAAATGACCACACGCCTCTTAAATCTATTCCTTTGAGGCAGAAACAAACTGGAGCTGGGGTCAGCTAGAGGAAGAGAGAGGCTGGCCACCACGCTCCAGGCCTGATTTCCCTCCAGAATCTTTTAAGTTTAGAAGGAAAAGTTGATCCTCAGTCCTGGGAGGGCTGGGGCGTCGCCCGTTACCTTGGGGATCAGCACTTTTGCCCCTTGCCAGGGACTAAAGGGGCGGCGGGGCAGAGCGGGTGGGCAGGCCCACAGCAGAGGAACCGCCCATCAATTGTGCGTGGGGCGGGTCCTAGGCTCCTCTTCCTCCCCCACGGCTCACGTCTTCCCTCCTTCTTGCGGCCCCTCTTCCTTCTCCTCCCGGAGGCAGCTGTCCGCCGCGGCCGCCGGCCTTTCTCGGGGCGGAGACGGCGGGGGCGGCTGCCTAGCGTCTTCCCGTTTCCTTGGCAACCGGCCTCCTTCCTCGCGCGGGGCCTCTGCCGCTAGCCGCGAGCGTAGATCGTGGGGGCGGGGCGGGGCTGCGGCCCCGGGGGTCCTGAGTCCACATGTGGGCGGACCCCGCTGGTTGCCGTGGGAACGAGAAGGGATGCAGTTGGGAAAGGAAAGCAGTGATGGCGGCTGGCTTAGAAGAGGCTTGCCGATTTTTTTTGTCTGTGTTCACGCCCAGATGCGGTGCTGTTTCTTATAAGAAAAAGAATGGAGAGTGGGAGAGGAGAAAAATTCAGTTGAATGAAATATTAAAGGCCGTACATGGAGAGGAGAAAAGATACTGCATTTCTTGAGATGGTTGATACACAGGGATCTTCAAGTAAAATGTTCCAATCCTACATAAGAGAAGAAATAAACGATTAAGGGAGGCTCTCATCCGCTTCAGAATGGAGACCAGAAGCCGGCTTCTTAGTCAGCAGTGGTCATTACTGGCTTCATTATCCCTGGGCTGGGTTTATTTCTTTCTGAGGTCCAAATAGGTAACCTTGGCTCTTCTGTCTCTTTTGTATATTTAGGTACTCAGTAACTTGTTGGCTGATGTCACTTAAAGGCATTTTAGACTGGGTGGAGCACAAATAAGATAGACAATAGAAATTCTTGCAGCTTTTACCGGTGTCACAGAGTCTCCCTATATCTGGGGTCCAGGTGTCTCCGATGCAGCCCCCACATTCAGGCAGTGGCTGCTCCTTAGCAGTATGGCATCATTTCTTTCTGTTCTTATCATCACCACCCCTAATTTGGGACTCCCTGGTCTCTGAACTGGATTCACGTATGGACCTTGCAACAGCACTGAGAGCCCCTGTCGGCCACTCCCAAGCTGCGGCCTCTTCCCTGTCACATTAGCAGCGTAGGTCCAAATGCCTTCAGTCACCAACAAGATGCTCCCAGAGGCTCCTCGCTGTCTGAGAACTGAGCACCAGACTCACGTTCCCCAGGACTAGCTTTCTTGTTTTTTGCCCTTGAGTCACCCCTTGCCAGATGGGGCTCTATTACACGCTGAATCCTTCTCTTCGTCTTCACAATTTCTAAGACACATCTTGAGCAGCACAGAGTCTAGACAAAATATGCTTTGGGGGAAGTCTTTGTTTTGGGTTTTCTCATCTGACCTTCACTGCCTTCCCTTCCCATCCATATTCTATCTTTTTTAAAAAGATGTCTGTTACACTGTATTTTTATTGGATGTGTGAAGGGGCAAACAAGCCACACTGCAGGCACGTGGGAGGTCAGAGGACAGTTCGCTGGGATCTGTTCTCTCCCTCTTTGTGAGTCCCGGTGACCACACCCAGGTTGCCAAGTTTGGTGGCAGGTACTTTTTTTATCTGCTGAGCCATCTTGCAACACCACTTTCTATTCTTCTTCTCAGCTGGCTATCAAATATTCTCTCTTAAGCTATTAACTGTAGGGACATACCATGGAACCTCTCTCCGAGGTCTTTGCCTTTCAGTGGGATATATATGACTAAGGATGCCAAGTTTGAGGCTCTTTATCTATATCTGCAGATATAGCTCAGAACCTACCTGGCATGTACAAGGTTCTGGGTTTTCTCCCTAGCACCACATAAAATGGGCATGATGACACACACCTGGAATCCCAGTACTTAGAGGAAATGGAGGCACAAGACCAGTGAAACCTTCTCACCCTGTGTGTATGTGTGTGTGTGGTGGGGGATTGAATCTCTTAGTAGTAAAATGATAGTTAGGGAACTTGGGGACTTACCTCAAAAATGAGAACTGTAATGGTAATTAGTGATAATTATTATAACTGATTACTGATTAACATAGAAGCACATTGAAGCCTAAGTGAGATAGTTGAACAGGAATGACACAGTCAAGGACACCTGACAGGGAACAGATTCAGAGCTCAGAAGCAAGACTCCCATTCTCAACAACTTGATGTTGCCCACTAGCAAAAACAAAAACAAAAACAAAAAAACAGCAACAACAAAAAGCCATATTGGCACATCTTAGATGTGGGTGTTTGATCTTCTATTTTAGGAGCTATAGAAAAAAAATACTTTGTGCTTCAAAAGATGGTTGTAGGGTTTAAATGAGAGGAGACAAAAACATCAATTGGTAGGTTTGTTTTCCAAGGCATATTTTACTATTATAACACAAACTAGTCTAAACTATAAGTACTTTAAAGTTTTAAAATAACAAGGCTTGGAGAAGTCACTCATTTTGGTTGGAAACTTTCCTACATTTCAAGTCCTCTTGTTACTTTGTGCTTTTCAGGATGTTGTCATTGATGCATAGCCCAGGCTATCTCTAAACTCATGATCATCCTACCTCTGCTTCCCCAATGCTGGGGTTACAGGCACCAACATGTCTGCTCCCTTCTATCGTGGTTTTTGAAAGTTCAGCCCCATGAAAAGAAAATGCTATGCCCTTGAAAGAAAGTGACATTGCCAAAGGTCAGTTCATAAAAAAAACTACAAAGCAATTCCAACGTCAGTGTTTCATGAGTGAACTTAACCTTGACATGTAAATTACAAAGCCAATCCTTTCCAGCAATAAAAAGCGAAGTGCTACCAACGAGAAACGTGAAAGCCAAGAAGAGAAAATCATTTCCGCTGAAGGAAGCACCCTATTCTCCATTATTTTTTGTATGATATACCTGGTAAGTGATGAGTAAAGAAGAAAAAGGCTTAAGTAGGCATGGGTTGAGATGACTTGTTTTTGCAAATAAATCTCAAGAAATTCTTTAAATGTTCTGCAAAGGGCAACTGCAAGTATAATGTTTCAGGTGAAGCCTATGAAGTTTTAAAAGCAACAGCATAAAAGTATTTAATCGGGTGCAAAATGTAAGCTGTTGGAAGGGGAGTGACTCCTCTAAGGCTCAGGGTCCCCATGGATACTTGGCCCAGGCACTCAATGGTGTTGAAGTAGCCAACCCTAACACACACACACACACACACACAGAGAGAGAGAGAGAGAGAGAGAGAGAGAGAGACAGAGAGAGAGAGACAGAGAGAGAGAGACAGACAGAGAGACAGAGAGAGAGAGATTGACTAATTAGGTCCTTGTCAGCGTACAATCAGAAGCTCCTACAGGCCACAGACCTTTGTGCCAAGTGGCCTCCCTTGCAACAGCTTAGACAGGGTCATTTTGCCTTGAGCCTCCCATGACTAATGAGTTCCTGTTCTCATCAGATGAGGTCATTGTGTTGGTGTTGCCTTCATTCATGACTGGCATGAACTATGCCTGTTTGTTTGTAAAAAAAAAAAAAAAAAAAAAAAAAAAAAAAAAAAAAAAACCTCTATCCTGGGTGTGGTGATGCACCCTTATAATCCTAGCACTCTGGGGGTGGAAGCAGGAAGATTGTGAGATTCATGGCCAGCCTGGGCTACACAATGAAACTCTGTCTCAAAAAACAAGCAAACAGGGGCCTGCAGAGACGGTTCAATGGTCCTCTTTCAGAGAACCTCAGATCGGTTCCAGATACTCATGTGAAGTAGCTCACAGATATAGCTCCAGCTTTGGGGATCTGACACTGTCTTCTACACCCATATACACCTGGCATGCATACACACAGATACATATAAATGAAAAAATTCATTACAATTACAAAACAAAGAAAAATGTCTTTAAGAGAGGCTTTCCCCGGGAAGGGGCTGTGGGCATGTTTGGCTTCTAGAATTCCTTGGGAATTTATCTGATTAATTTAAAAATCTTTTCTACACTTAGATTTGTTATTTTGTGTGTGGTGGGGAGCACGTGCCATGGTGCCTGTGTGGAGACTGGAGGACAACTTGGGGGAGTTGGTTCTCTTTTTCCATCACATGGGTCCCAGGGATTAAACTTTGGTCATCAAGTTTGGTGGCTTTGCCGGACCATCTTACCAGTCCCTGAACAATTTTTAGAACTAAACAATGACTAAGAACGTTGTGGGATGTTGTAATATTCTGCTATGTTTAACATATAGCATTGTTTCATTAGATAGGTGCCATTGTGGCAATTTGTTAATGTTGCCCATTAGAAGTAGACATATTAATGTCTTTTAAAATGATTAAAGGGGGGGGGGAGGAATGGAGGGACAGCTCAGTTGGTAAATTGCCTTCTGTACAAGCATGAGGACCTGAGTTAGGATCTCTAGTATTCATGTGCGAAACTAGGCTTGGTCATATGTATGTGTAACCAACATGATTGGAAGGTGGGGGTGGTAGGGTGTGGAGACAAATAGATTCCCCAGAACTCACTGGCCAGCCAGTCTAGCCAACCTCTGAACTCTGGGTTCAGTGAGACACCCTCTCTTGAAAGATAAGGTGGTAGAGTGATCAAGGAAGATACAGGATCCACCTCAGGCCTTGGTGCTTCTGAGCACACACATGCATACACTACACACATACACAAACACACGAGTAGAATGCTTCGTAGGTCGTTGAAGATTCAGGATTTATTCTTGGTTTTATAGGATCAGGAGTGCATGTGGGTGGGGGGGGCTACAAACTACAAGGGTGGCAGGGTAATGATCTGAGGGGGGCAAGAAGGAAGTCAGCTGCAACACGACTTAGTACCTGTGTGGGTTCAAACTTCTAGAGCCCAACCCTGGGAAGTTTATTAGAAAATAAACTACAGTTTTGAGAAAAAAAGGTTCCTGGTAACAATGACATCAACCCCATGTGCACAACAAAGTTTAAGTTGTAACTACATCAAAACTCTTTCGAAAAGTACATGTGACCTCTTCCATAAAGACCGGTTCTATGGCTTAAGTGCCTAGGGGAGGATCAGGTGCGGTCTCAGAGCTCACCAAGCTACAAAGTATGTGTGGCATCTCCCCTAAAGATGGGTCTGTGGGCTGAGAGACAATACTCAAAATAAAAGAGGAAGAGTCTGGAATAAATATAATAGTCTTCGGTGTTCAGATGTAGGGGCTTTGAGGCTTCACATATGCTCAAGCCATGCTCAGTATCCAAGACCACTTCCTGTTATCAAGATGTAGAATTCTCAGCTACCTCATCAGCACCATGTTTGCCTGCATGCTGCCATGTTTCCCACCATGAAGATAATGGACTAGACCTCTGCAACTATAAGCCAGCCCCAGTTAAATGTTTCTTTTATAAGAGCAGCCATGGACATGGCTTCATAGCAATAGAAACCTTAACTAAGATACCAGGCTATTAACCACATCCACTCCCAGGCTCTGGTTGGAAAAGCAGGTACCCATCCCTTCTGCTGAAGAGACAAGCCTGCACATTTAACATTCCTGTTTTGCCTAGTGCTTATCTGTGAGCACAAGGACCTCATGCCCTCTACATATGTGTGTATATGTGTGGGCACACACACACACACACACACACACACACGCACACACATATATTCACTCGTGTGTGCGTGTGTGTGTGTGTGTGTGTGTGTGTGTGTGTGTGTGTGTGTCTGTGTGTGTGTGTGTGCGAATGTCTGAGAATAACTTCAGGTATTGTTCCTGAGGTGCCATCCACATTGGCCTAGAACTTTGCCAAGTAGGTAAGGCTAGCTGGATAGCAAGCTCCAGGGATTCACCAGTCTACTCCCATCTCACCATCACGGGAAGACAAGCATGGACCACTGTGCTGTGCTTTTCAATATGGGGGTCTGGAGATCTGAACTAGCACTTCATTGACAGAGCCATCTTCTCAGCCCCAGGGATCCATTTTTGTTAACTCAGAATCAATCACTTTATGAACTGATTCTCAGTAATTTTGCTATCAACTAGCTTATCCCCCCCCCCCGCCCCAGAGTGAAGCTGGTGGCTGACCCTTGTTAGGCGCGCAGGGCACTGTCTCCTGTAGAAAGGCATCTCCCAGGAGACTGAATTAAGGATCAGAAGGCTTGATGCACAAGGACCTCATGCCCTCTACATATGTGTGTATATGTGTGGGCACACACACACACACACACACACACACACACACGAGTGAATTAGGTTTAAGGGAATTGTGCCGTGATTTACCCATCAGCATGAGGAGACTTTGAAGTATGACCTTCCTGCTATCCAGGGACATCTCCATTCGATGTTCTGATCTGGTTGATTCCCCTCAGAGCTTCTGGAGACTTTACAACACCAGTTTTAATTAGGTCCCCTCTTGCTCAGCTTCATAGGGCCATTCCTTTTTCATTTATTCTACTAGCAGCATAGTATGACTTCGAGAAGACTTGGGTTAAATTCCAGTAGTGGCATTTGCTGTGTGACAACAAACAGCTTCTTATCACTTTTTAGACCTCAAGTTCCCCATAGTTAGAACGAGAATAATCGTTCTAACTAACTAATATCCAGTCTCCCCAACAGCACACTGAGAGAATGGATGAGATAATGAAGGCAGAGTTTCTCCAAAGCAGTTACTGCTCAACACATGGTGCCAACCACCCTGATTAAATGTGTGCATTTCATTCTCTTTGGAGTCTGAGGACACCCAAAAGTACATCATCGCCACAACTTCAAAGAAGGTCTTCAAAAGCATATTATGTCTTTAAAACATTACTATTATCTTTGTGGCTAATTTTTAGGCTGCATTTCAGAGACCCTGTTTATTATGACCTCACCTCTAATGGTGAGGGTGCAGCGGTCCATGAGCCATATGAAATTCAGTAATGCCGGTTGGGTTTTCAAAGGTCAGATGTTCCAGATCCAATTCTTCTGTGGAATAAAGTAGACTCTGTTAGAGATTGGCAGACGCCCTACAATTAATTTCTTAACAAAGCATGTCCTTTAGGGCGAGCTCTTAGAATTTTCCTCCTTTGGAATCATATCGGGTGTGTCATACTGTTTTACCAAGAGGGAACAAATTCATTAGAGGGTTCAGATCCCTCCCCCCCACCCCCGTGCTGAAATGTTTCTCAGAAGTTTCATCAAGCTTTTATTGCTTTATCTATTTTGGAAGATTTGGAGTATTCAGAACCTTTCATTATGGCAATTAATGCCTCTAATGTAAGATTGGATGTGATTATAAGAACTCTGAGAGAATAATTACTTTTTTTTTTTCATTTCTGAAAAATGGTTACCAAAGGATTTGACTTCTGTCCAGAAGGAGTATCTGATTTGTTTGGACTTTGGATAAACTCAGGCTATCCGTGTTTAGCCAAGAGTGCAAGTTGTGGGCTGATCCACAATCTCAACCCCTGACTGTGTAAGGCTCAGCCTTTCCTTCAGAAGCTAAGACAGCATCAGGAATCCCACACGGGGAACAACAGTGTAGCTCAGCAGGACAGGACTTGCCTAGTATGTGTAAGGTCCTGGGTTTCATCTCCAGAACTGTGGGTGCTGGGGAGAAAAGAAAGAATACCACATGAGCATTAAGTGCGTTTCTGGACAAACAGTACTCAGGCCAAACCAAACAATCAAAAGAAACCCTTGTCAAAAAGACAGGAAAACAAGCGACAAGTATGTCTTGGGCTTTGGTGAACTATACTATGGCATTTTATTCTGGCAAAAGTGCAGAGCAAGTGAGAAAGACAGAGCTGCAAAAAGCAGGCAGGACAGAGAAACAGGTTGGGTAGCCTTCTTTCTAAGCGTCTGTCTTGAAATGTTCACTTCATGAAGCTTTGGCTCTGTGGCATGTCCTCCACTCTTGGATGGAGTGGGGACCAAACACATCAATGAATATTCATCCCTGACATAAAACATCTCTAACATTTGCCCTCTTGTCTTTTTATTATCATCATTGTTATTTCATGATTTATGTGCATGTATATATGTGATACGTAGTCGTGTGTGAGTATAAGACGCCCATGCCATGATGGCTAGTGTGTGGAGGTCAAAGGACAACCTCAGGTATTGGTCCCCCACTTTCCATCTTGTCTGAAACAGGGGCTTTTTGTTGTTTGCTTCTAGTACACCAGACCAGCTGGCCTAAGTTTCCCAGCATTCCCTTATCTCTCCTCCTATCTCACTTTTGAAGCAATGGGATTATAGATGTGCATTGCTGTGTCTGGATTTACATGGGTTCTGAAGAGTCAGGCTCAAGTCCTCATGCTCACCCAGCATGTGATTTTACCCACTGAACCACTGCTCCCCAGCCAGACATCTTTCTGTTTCTGTGATGTGACAGATGACACCAGATGAGTCACTCAAATCCCTTTCTTTAATGCAATGCCTCTGTCCCACCTGAGCACAGCTGTTCTCTTCCCCTTACCTGGGCTTAGGGTGTTTTCAGGCCCCACAAATGTCTGCCGGGTACAGGTGGGAACTAGACCTGGAGCAGGCGGGAGCAGGAGGAAACATGCTAAAGATGGATTATCGGAGTCTGCCGCCGTTGCTCAAAGCTGCGGATACCAAATGCGCTTGTTTAATTGGCAAACAATTATTGAATGGCTATAAGTGTCAAAGACAATTTATGCCTAGACAAATCAATAAATACCAACAGGTGGTAAATAGTATTCATTAATAGGGTGCAGTGACAGGGAATATTGGGAGTCGGAATTTGTACTGCCTGGTTGAAGATGGTCTCGCTGGGTGAGTCCTAAAGGAAGAGGAGGACTCCAGGGGTGGAGATAATCAGATTGTGAAAGCCTTCAGGCAAAAGGAAGTTTAGGGAGCAAGGGAACAAAGGGAAGCCATGCAGCTGGAGGACCACTGAGAGGGAAAAGTGGTAAGGGCTCTGAGAGAGGAGGTTGCATTTAATTCTAAGTACCACAGAAAACCACAGGAGAGGTTTGGGTTTGTTTATTTTGCTTATTTTTTCTTTAAAATGTTACATTTTATTTGTTTAGTGTGTGTGTGTGTGTGTGTGTGTGTGTGTGTGTGTGTGTGTGTGCGCGCTCTCAGGCACGCACACAGAAATACGTGTGTCACAGTGTCTAGGTGTGAAGTCAGAGGACAACTTTCGGGAGTTGGTTCTCTACCATGTGGGACCCAGGGCTCGAACTCAGGTCATCAGGCTTGGGATAGGCCTTCCACACACTAGGAACGCACTCCATCACTGAGTTGCAATCGTGGCTCTTCACGCAATGTTTATTTTTCTTCCCTTTCCCATGCTAAGATTTTTAATTGTGTTCCTCAGCATCTGAATGCATGCATTTGTGCTCACCTGCGTGCATTTCATGTGGAATGACCTTTTGTTTAGGTCTACAAGGAAGTTCATCACCAGAGATGGCAGTTATGATCTTGTGACTCGTAGTCCTGTCTTTAAGGAAACTTAAAATAGTCATTCACGAAAAAATGCGTGTCACGTGACACAAGAAAAGCCAACCAAGAATAAATCAGTAGATACTTCTTCTAGCTCCAGGACATGGACACACAACCTCATATCCTGCATTGTGGCTACTATATCCTGAGTTTTCCTCCCAGCTTCTCCTTCCTGTGCATTTCCTTGTCATGTGTGTGTGTGTGTGTGTGTGTAGGCCAGACGCCATTGGGTTTCTTGCTCAGTTACTCACTACCAGATATTATTTTACAAACTATTTTTTTGGAGACAGACTCTCATGTGTTCCAGGTAGGTGAGGATGCCATTGAACTTCAGATCCTTTAGCCACCATCTCCCAAATTCTGGGATCACAGGCACTCAGTACCAGACTTGGTTTATGGTATGCTGGCGATTGCACTCAGGCTTCCCACACACCAGGCAAGCATTTCGCTGCTGAGTCACTTTGTTTTCTGGTATCTCACTGAACCTCAAGTTTACTGATTCAGATTAGCCAATGAGCCCCAGGTGTCTTCCTGTGTCACATCCCCAGGGCTGGGATTACAGATACACATTGCCTGCCTAGGTATTTGTTTGTTTGTTTGTTTGTTTTTACAGGGTTGCTGGGGATCAGAACTCAGGTCCTCATGCTTGCACAGCAAGCACTTTATTTCCTAAGCTGTCGCTCCAAGCCTCCATGTCCTTTCCTTTCTAGGGTGCTGTGGTGATTTCCCCTTCTTTTCTCCTCCACCACCTCCTCATGCCTGTCTCCCCCTTCTTTTCTGCCTTTCTCATCACAAGTCAGTGTTACTTGCCAAACCACAGATCTTAGATTTCTCTTTCCCAAACAAATTTCTTGGCTGGTTTTGAAGACTTTTATAATTGGTTTTCTCCTTCCACCGAAAGAGGTTTCTTTAGCCTCTTCTCCATTCTACCCTCCCTCCTCAGTCTAACCCCCAGGTCAGGGGCTTAATAGCATCTGGAAAAGCAGTCTTCCTCCAGCTCTGTGACAGAGAGGCCCCAGGGTTAACTTCCGTGAGTGAGGTAACCCCGGGTGAGTGACGAGCATCCTCTGCACAGGGAAGACAGGTCTTGAAAACCAGACAGAACTGAAGGTATCACCGCACAGCATCTCCTCTGTGCTCACTGCACCCTCTGAGTCAGGATAATGAGAGAGCATTCTTAAAACATGACTTAACCACGCTCTATCCTCAAACAAATTCCTGGATGTGTGTGGAGCACACTCTCCCAGCAAGCCTGAGCACAGGCGTGTGGGGCGGGCTTGTCAACTAACTGCCCTCACAAAACCACCTCCCAGCTGCTTAGTCTTCGTCAAAACAGTGTTTTCAAAACAGCCAGTCAATGTGTCCAGCAGCCATACTGTGGGGCCTCTCCTAGCTGTATTTTCATGCTTTCAATATTGTGGTCTCTGGGTTTCTGCCATGAGGTTTTTTTTGGGTGGGTTGGGAGTGGGGGGTATTGGGTCCTTTGACTTCATACTTTAAGAAGTTTTGGAAAAATTCTTGTCAGACAGGGAAAAAAAACCAAGAAATAGTACTAATTTCCAGAATAAAGCAATGGAGAGTCACACATAACTGTAGTCTGTCCTTTATTCCATCTATATCCCCGTGTGTGTGCGTGTGTGTGTGTGTGTGTGTGTGTGTGTGTGTGTGTGTGTGTGTGTAACACAAATGGCTTATCTGTGTGGTTTTTAAGAAATTAATCTAATTGAAAAATGATTAAATTACAGAGAAAGGAAAAAGCTTTTGGTTGGCATCATACGGGTCAGAGGCCACCGCTAATGCAATATTTCATCTATTGACTCATTGCTATTCTTTCATTGACGTGATTTCATTTCTCAAACAGCTCTTATCGTGGCAGAGACTTGCAGTCAGTACACTGCACAGAAGCCTCATAATCATTCCAATGTGTTTACTGAGAAATTCTAAAAGCAATTAAGCCATTTAAAATGTATGTGTGGGGTGTGTGTATGTGGTGTGTGTGTGTGGTGTGTGTGTGTGTGTGGTGTGTATGGTGTATGTGTGTATGGTGTATGTGTGTATGTGGTGTGTGTGATGTGTGTGTATGTGATGTGTGTGTGTGAATGTGGTGTGTGTGGTATGTATGGTGTGTGAGTATGTGTGTGTGTGTGTGTGTGGTGTGTGTGTGTATGTGGTGTGTATGGTGTATGTGTGTATGTGGTGTATGTGTATGTGTGTGTGTGTGGTATGTGTGTATGTGGTATGTGTGTGTGTGTGTGGTGTGTGTATGTGGTGTGTGTGGTGTGTTATGGTCTGTGTTTATGTGTGTGTGTGTGTGTGTGTGTGTGTATGTGGTGTGTATGTGTGTATGTAGAGATTTTCCACTCAGAGATTTTCTACAAATGCCCAGAAAAGTGGACACTAGGACAAGTGTTAAATTGAGACTCTGCAGTGCCCTTCGTGCATTTCAAAGAGCTTCGTGTGGACTAATGGTAAGCTTCTTCATACCCGTTGAATATAGCATTGTCTCTCTTTAATTCACTGAAGCAGCCAGAGGACAAAGAATCTCCCTGTATTCCTTATCCAAGGCCGCACAACTGTTGCTGGAACCCTGAGCTTTCTGATTGCCAGGCACACATTTGCAGCATTATCTCCAATGCTGGGAAACACTGACAGGTCATTTTGTTAAAAAAAAATTGTGATAACCCCCTGATTGTGGCAGAAGTTTTGCTTTTTCTTTATTTTAAAGGAAAACAAGTTATCCAAATGATCTTTTTCACAGAGACCCCTGGTTTAAGGTTTGTAAAACAGTGAAGCAGGCACACAAGCACACAGGCAAGGGCAGAGGCAATGTTCTGGCAGCATCTAAATGGGTAAGTGTGTACACTGGTGGTAATTCCTTCACGTCTCCACACGCCCTGTACCTCCTCTCCTTCATTCTTCTTTAAAATACATCTGGAGTTTGACGCAGAAGTTTGTAACTTCTTCACTTGTCTGCCATGGTGAGGTGACATTCTTTTGGTACCCTCAAATATACAGGGAAGGCCTATGGGTGTAGCACTTGAGGGCCAAGTGCTAGGCCTCCCAGGGGACTAGCATGTGGCCTTTGTGCTTGTTGGGGAGGAAGATAGATAAACAAGTCCTGGAGTCAGCTCTATAATAGAGGTAAGTGTGGGACTGGGGGAGGAGGGCAGAGGAAGACAGGACCGACAGGAAGGTTCTCACGGTGCAACGGACAGCGGAAGGGCCTCTAAGAATTGCTCCAGGCTGCCACAGTGCCTGCTGGCGGGTAGTTCCCTTCCCATGGAAACATTTCTCAGCGGTGCCAGACGCTTGGCTAGACCTCGAGCTGGGTGGCGTTAGGCTTCACCTCTGCCAGCCTTTGCGCCCATTTCCTTCTTCTCACATGTTCCTTCCCCTCCCTGTCTGGAGGAAGCCTCCAAACATTTTTATCAAAAGTTGCCTAGAGCAGCCACACGTAGTCAGCCAGTGTTTATTGAATGGAGTTGACCTGAAATTATGTAGTATTTGTAGTAAGAAGAAGGTGACTGATCCGGGTGCACCTGGGGCAGGCGCAAACGTCGAGGGTATCGATAGCTCTTTCGGCTTAGGGAGGAGAGTTCCTGGGAGAGCCGGAGGCTCCTAGCACCCTTGATCTTGGACTGTAGCCTACTTTTTTCTGTGCTTGGAACTGGCCCCATTTCCAGAGAGCTCAGCCCAAGCTGTTCCCTCCCTGCCCTCCATTGTGGCTGTCTGATAAGGCCAGGGTGGGGGCCGCTAACTGCCCAGCTTAAATCTCTGGGCTGGAAATCCCCCGAGGCTGGAGAAACAACTGCTTTGAAGCCTTGGAGAGCACCAGTGACAATGCAGTTGCTAGAAGACACAATTAGATGCTGTCGACTCCAAAGGCATCCTCTAATTTAGCTCTTTGTTCAGCATTTGTGTGTTCCTATTTAGGGACAGGAATGGCGAAGTGAGGCTGCAAAAGCATGTGGGAAGTGTGAAAACAGGTAGATGTACTGAAATCACACTCCCGGATGGCGCAAAGAAGGGAGAAATGGCACACCAGCCCTCACAGTTGTCCCTGAGATTGCTGTGTGGTCTCCTCGGGTCTTGGCTCCGCCCCACTTTGAATATGCAAGAGTGTCTATGCACATTAAGTGTAGTCATCCCTCCAAAGTCCTACACTCTGGATGGTTTAACTAATTTTCCACAAATGGAAATTATATATATGGTGGGTCTATGTGGGTCTGTGTTTGTGCATATGTATGTATGTATGTATGTATGTATGTATGTATGTATGTGTATAACACACACACACACACACACACACACTTTTTTGAGACAAAGTGTCATATAACCCAGGCTGGCCTTGAACTTGCTTTGTAGCTGAAGGTGATCTTGAACTTCTAATCCTTCTCTCATTCTAGTGCTGGTATTATCATCGTGTGCCACCGTGCTGGGTTTCTGCAGTTCTGGCAATCAAGCCCAGGGCCTCCTATTTATTGGGCAAGCACTCCACCAACTGAGCTACATCCAGCCCCAGATGGGAAACATTTTTTTTTTTTTGATGTGTCTTTACTGAACATGTAGACAGTTTTCTTGTAATTATTCCTTAAACGACACAACTTCGAGGCTATTTCTCCATCACTAGGTACCATATGAATGCTACAGATGATTTAAAGTATATGGAAGGAAACAAGTAAGACATGGTGGTGCATGCCTATAATTCAGCGCTCCAGAGAAAGAGGCTGGAGAAGCACTGTGAGTTCCAGGCCAGCCTGACACACATTGAGAGTTTGAGATCAGTTTGGACTACATAAGAAGAATTTGTTTCAGTCTGAGAAAAATGGTTCCACGGGAAAAGCATTTGCTTGCTGCAACAAGCCTGGCGACCTGAGTTGGGTCCCAGAACCCATGTGTAAAGCTGGCTGGATGCAGTGGTGCACAGGTCTGTAATCCCTCTGTGCCCTACAGGAGATCTATATTTTGATTGTGTTCTGACAAATAAAGCTTGCTTGAGTCAGAGGGCTGAGCTAGCCACTAGCTGACCATAGAGTTTTGGAGGACTGAGGACAGACAGGAGACATGGCTTGAAAAGGCAGGGCTGAGAGAGGATCTCGGCCCTTTTGGTAGGAGGAACAGGAGAGGTAGGAGGCAACCGGAGGCACTCTCCGTTCTCTGACCTTTCATGTTCTTACCCAGATATTTGACTCCTGATTTTTTTTATTGATAAAGATTAATTAGACTAACGATTCAAAGTAGAGACAGGAGAATTGCTGGAAACTTGTGGGTGGGATAGCATGGAGTATGCAGTAGTGGACAACAAGAGAGACTCTGTTAAAAATCATGGTGGCGGGTGAGGACTGATACCCGGTGTTGTCCTCGGCCTCCACGTTGAGTGCTATGCCATGCCCTTTCTGAAAGAGGTGGGGAAGGGGGAGAAATGCTCACCCTTGCTGGCATTCTGGCAGATAAACTATTACCTGGGTGAACAGCTTGTTAGGTTTTTGTTTAAATTAGAAATAAAGAAAAAGAGCAGGAAGAGACACAAGACTATTAGACATTTTAACCAGTTTAGTATAGGCCCGGCAGAGTAGGGAGACTAAAGGAGAGAGGAGAAACAGGGTTAATGGCTGACCACCATGGCCGGTCGCCATAGAGAGCTCGTAGGTGGGAGAAGAGCAGAGAGAAGTGTAGAGAGCGCATAAATGGGCAGGGATCTGTCTTTTAAAGGGTCCGCTGCACCTCGTGCAGACTTAGTTCCCATGGAACCCTGGGCTGACCAGGGTTTTGCCTGAGTGGATTCCGCCAGGTAACAGGCGCAGACCAGCTTAATGCCTGAACCTTTCACCGCTACTTCTCATTTTCTGGCACTTGTTTCAAGCTATGAAGACCACAGAATTGGGGGAAGGGAAGGAATCTCTGTGATCAAATTTAAATCATGCCTTTCCTCTTCTCTGTGTGTTAAGGTCTCTTAGTGAACGTTTGGAAAGTACTGATGCCTGGACCTCCTCTCAAAGAATCAGATACATTGGCCCTAAGTTAGGGTGAGGCAACTTTTTAAGTCTCTCAAGTGACTCTAATGTGTGACCTGGGGGGCTATAAGAGCAGAATGTGATTAGGGAGATGGCTCAGTTGGTAAAATGGTTGCTGTGCAAGAATGAAGACGTATGTTTGAATCCCCATTACCCATGTAAAAAAGCAGGCATGGTGGCATGCGTTTATAATACTGTTACTAGCTAGGGCGGTGGAGACAGGTGGATGCCGGGAGCTCAAGACCCAGCAAGCCTACTTGATTTCAGTGAGATCCTGATTTAAAACATAAAGTGGAAAGTGTCTGAGAAAGACATCTAACAGGTATTTCATGTACACGCACTTGCACACGTGTGTATCACACATACATGTGAATGTGTGCTCGCACACACGCTCGCATACTGAACAGAAACATCCCCAATTTTTACAGTCTGACTTAAGTGACTCATCCTGACCTCCTTTTCTATTCCATCCCTCCTTCAGAGAAACTGTGCGATGAATTCCTCCACCGTGGGCCGTTTCTATCCAGGAACCCTGTGGATACCTGGTACAGAAAGGTGGGCTAGGTGAGGATTAGCTGTGTGTGCCACACGGAGCAGCCTGGCCAGTTCTCCTCTAGTCACTTTGAGAACCATGACAGCTCAAGTATGGCTAGATCTTCTGATCATGCGGACAAGATAGGAATTTGGATTCTTTGGTTGCTTTTGTTTTTCTAAAATATTATGTTGTGTGATTCTTTTTTTTTTTTTTTTTTTTTTTTACAATTTTTAGGAAGAAAACTGAAAGGGCCAAAGAAAGTAGACTCATGAACTACATTTTACCTATGAACCTTCAGAGTATTGCTGAGATAGTCCAAAATTTCTTCATATTCATCACTGAGGGCTGTGTGTGTGTGTGTGTGTGTGTGTGTGTGTGTGTGTGTGTATTCATTTTCCTATGGGTGCATGTATGTGCAAGTGTGTGTAGAGGCCAGAAGCCTTGGGTGTCATTCCTCAAAAGCCACCACCTTTGTTCTTTTGTTTGTTTGTTTTAGACAGGGCCTCTCATTGGCCTGGGGCTCACTGATTAGGCTAATCTGGCTGCCAGCAAGACCTAGGGACTTGGCTGTGTCTGCCTCCTCAACTCTGGGATTAGAAGCCTGTACCACTACACCTGGCTTTTTGTTTCTATTTTCTATTTTATTTTTTAATGTGGGTCCTAGGGATTCAAACCCAGTTCCTTGTGATTAGGTGGCAAGCCCTTACTGACCGCACCATCTCCCCGGCCCTGTCACTGAATTCTGTTGGTTTCTAAGATACTGACCAGATACCATCAGAGTTCTGCCCTAGGCCCTGGGAGGCTGACAGACATGAGTGAGCATCAGTACCAGAAGGGAAACAGCACAGCAACACCTCTGTTCCCCAAAGCTTATCCATTTCCTCACTCCCCACATGATCACGTCTGTAGGGTGCAGCCCCTATGAGGTAACACACATTTTCACAGGGAAGTTAGGATGAAGCCTCACTGCAGTTCCTGAGATGCAGTTTAATTTATTTTTAAGTTCCTTCTGAACATAAAATGAGTCAGATTTACTAACATCGCTGTGGAATAGACACTAGTTTTGCTAAAACACAGCTGTAAAGAAAAAAAAAAACTGTTTTCATACACTGTACAATAAAGCAGAAGTTTCCATTGTGGTTTTGACACAGTCCCTTAGCCAGGGAAATGATAAAGAAATCAAAAGAGGAATTAAATACATTGTTTATTTTAGCAAGGAACGCCCCATATAAGTAAGTACCCAGCACGCCACTGAGAGCCCTTGACTCGAAATAATCTAAGGTATCAATAAATAACAGGTAAAAACTCTTAGTTAACAGCTGGAGTTGATGCCTAATTACCCTTTAATCTGAAATGCATATGTAGCAAGCGTAAACAGCAATCATTCTTGAACCATACTAGAGATACACAATGTATGATATGAGTGTCAGTTTTCTCCCCCTACACACGACCTTGAAGGATGCCACAGTTCTTTTTTTAAATGTAAAGACTCCAAAATTAGAATGTGTGTTGGCAAGACTCTAATTCAGGTATTTCTCTGAGCAGTTCCACTGCCCTCAAATAAGCAGAGGTGGCTAACAGTTTCTGACCAAAATTAAACCATGAATGCCTGAGGGAGGAGGATTAAACAGGAATGAGAGAGATTATATTTTCTTTATCTAAACCCTTCAAGTCATTGGAAAGCTGTCGGGTTTCTATTTTGAGCTGTTCTGCCCACATATCTTGACAACAGAGTTTTTGCATAATTTTGCTCCTCTCTTTTTCTCTATTTGGGTGTATTTATTATTTCGTATGAGGTGATGCAAGGCCGGTTGAGAGGTCCATTTGCATGCCTGTCTGTGTGGGGATGGAGCCTCTCTCCCCGAACTGTTTATAGAACCCTTGTAATATTCAGATCTGTTGGCGGCAGGCCCTCCCGGCATGTACATATACATTCTATTTGCACCTACTCAAGGTTGATAAAGACACTGTAAAAGACGGGTCAAGGATTTATCCTTCCATGGCATTTTGATGCTTTTCAAAGGGAGGTTTTGCTCTTGATCCCCCCCCCCCCCGCCTCTTTCAATTTAATTAAAACAACAACAACAAAAAGCAATGAGTGACAGTTGGCAGATCTGAATTATTCAACTGGAGGGAGTCCAGGGTTTCTGATGCTTGGAGATGGACAAGTAATTACCTCCTGTCTGGGACTATTTTCTACCAGGCTAAGCCCAATGTTTATTGTAAACTATCTGCCATTAAAAGCTGTAATAGCAAGCCTTGTGTTCCCACACCATAAATTTGACTTTGCTGGTTTTTTTTTTATTTACCTCCATATTTTATTATATTTTTTGAAATGTTTCATTTTAAAGGGAGATAACAGAAGAATGAAAATTGAATATATTCCAATTTCATACTTGAAAAAAAAATGCTGAGATGCACCAGAACAGCCTGATGGCCACTTTCTGGTTATTGGCAGCTTCTCTACTTGGTGGATGCAGTTGCTATCAGAAGCTCACTGGATAAATTGTCTAAAAAGGGACCTAAAGATTAAAGTTTAACTGACCACACTGACCTAGAGCAGTGGTTCCCAAACTTGCTGATCTTGGGATCCGTTTATACTCAAAAAACGTTTGCAAGACTCTAAAGGTCTTCTGTTATCATGGATTCTGTATATCCGTGTTTACTGTATAAGGATTCTGTCTGTCTGTGTTTACTGTATAAGAAATTAGGAGCCTAGTGGTACAGGTCAGTGGGTAAAGGGATCACTGTGCAAACACGAAGGCTGGAGTTTGATTTTCAGAATCCACATCAAAAAAGCCAGTCAGGCCCAGTGGGGGTGTGGTGGCACACTCCTGTAACCCCAGCATCAGGGAGGCAGAGGCAGGTAGAGTTCTGTGAGTTCCAGGACAAGCAGAGCTACAGAGTGAGATCCTATCCGGGGGTGGGGAGAGGGGGAGAGGGAGGGGGAGCCAGGCACATGGCATGCACTTATAATCTTAACACCGGGCAAGTGGGTTCCTGAGGCTTAATGGACAGTCAGCCTAGCCTGCTTAGCAAACTCAGGTCCTAGTAGGAGAGTCTATCTCAAAACACAAGGTAGACAGCTCCTGGGGAATGATGCCTGAAGTTGGCCTCTACATGTATGTACACACATATATATGCACCTGCATGCATATAAACATACACACAAACACACACACAGGAGAGAGAGGGGGGGAGGGAGAGTGAGCATACACATAAAGTTAGGCATGGTGGTACACACCTATAATCCCAGCACTCGATGCAAATTTGAGGCCAGCTAGGCTGCATAGTAAGACACTGTCTCAAAACATAGAAAACAGTAGAAATGAAAACAGATATTTCCCAAGTGTTCATTTATTGGTTCCTTTAAATAGTAATAAACCATTGCATGTTAACAACATTGAAAAACAACTGTAGTTTCTGAAACAAATGGTTTCATGCTAGGAGAGAATTGTTTTCGATTTTAACTTAAGAGAAGACAGTCTGATTCTCCTGTCTTCATTTCCATTCAATCTGTTATAATATGTTGCTTTGGTTTAAGTATAGGGAGAAAATTTGCCCCTACAGAGCTGTGTAGTTGGAAAAGATAGTGTTATAAAATCCTTTAAAAACTAACTATAAATAGTCTTTTTGAATTTCCAATCAAAGTTCAACTAGTGGTGGTTTCTTAAAGGTTGGTAGCAAGGTGAAGTCTGAAACGTTATATGGGGACTTACTTTTTTTTCACTATATATATTTACTTGGAGGGCAGGGTGGGGAGTTGGGGGGGCGTGGCATACGTGTGAGGTCAGACTCTCAGGGGTCAGTTCTCTGTTACACCACAGGTCCCAGGAATCGAATGCAGGGCCTTAGATTTGCTGGCAAGTGCCTTTACCCATTGAGACATCTTGACCCTCTCCCTACCATTTGTTTGTGGCCAAGACTGGCCATGAACTCATGATGTAACCTTGGCTGACTGCAGACTCTCCTTACTTCTGAGTGTTGGGAGTGCAGGCATTTCCCAACAATCCAGCTAGACGTCTTTATTGCGGGGCATTTGTTACAACTGATGGACCCATATTAACACAGTATTATCAATTGAAGCCCACCGTTCACCTTAGAGTTCTTTCTTCCTGATGTATAGATCCATGGTGTGATATTTCACTCCAGTTGTCATTTGGATGACATTTCAAGTCACCTGGGAGATGGGCCTCTGGGCATGCCAGCAGGTGATTATTTTAATTAGGTCAGTTGGGGTAGGAAGACCCCACATACACTGTGGGTGAGGAGACTCTCTGGGCTGAGATCATGGACTGCATGAAAAGGAGAAGGTGAGATGAGTGCTAGCATTCCTCAGGGTCTGACTCTTGACTGTGGAGGCAATGTGGCCAGCTGCCTCACACTCCTGTGGCTGTGACTTCCTGCTGTGATGGACTGTACCCTAGAGCAAATTCCCTCTTCCTTCAGTTACTTTGTCAGGGTATAAACTGCCAGCCAGGTGTGGACACACACACACACACACACACACACACACACACACACACACACACACACACACACGCCTAGCACTGTAGGGGACAGAAGACAGGAGACAGTCTAGCTCCAGGTTCAGTGGGAGACCCTGCCTCAAAGGAATAGTGTATTTATTAATGGTTTTGGCCCATTGTTTACATGAGTTATTGTTGAGACTTCTTTGCATATCTGGTGCCTATACTTTATGAGATGTATGTTTTATAAATTTTTTTCCTCTCAGTCTGTGCCTTTGATTTGTTTAAATCAATGGCTCACTCTTATAAGCTTCAAATTGCAAGGTGTTTATTTACATCTTTCATCCATTATTTAATTGCATTATTGTTGAGTTTTAAAGAGTCCCGTGTATACTTGAGGCACTAACACTTTTTAAGACGTGTGTTTTGCAAGTATTTTCTCAGTCTGTGGCTTGTCTTCAATTCACTTATATCAATGGTCTTTCACAGGAATTTCACAGGGGCTTGTACCACGGCTTGATTCACACTAAGGCATCTGCACCTTTACCGATCGCTGTGTGGTATCAGTGCAAACTTAACACATGGGTAAAGACACACCGGATCTTATTATTGTGAAAATGGCTTTAATTTGTGAGCACACACCCAAGATTCATGGAGACCAATAAGAACCACTGTTCTAGGGCAAATAAGGCCACCCTGTTTAGTTCAAACTCTGGTAAGCTTAAATAGAACAAGGAGCCTGAGGTTCCCAAATGTGAAATGCCAGTTTAGTTTTCTACAGAAAGGATTTGCAAAGGACATAAACAATGTCATGCACCAAAGCTGATGTTCTCATTCACTGGGCAGAGTCAATTTTGTTTATACCTTACCCCATGATTCTTGATAGAATGTAAATTTATTTTTCAAGAAATTCAATGTGTTGTGTAAAAGTGTAACAATGTATCAACTAAAGTTTATGAGCCACTAAGGAACACTGGTGGTCAAAACTTGGTAGATGATGCCCAGTAGTGGGCCTCTCTCTCTCTCTCTCTCTCTCTCTCTCTCTCTCTCTCTCTCTCTTACACACACACACACACACACACACACACACACACACACACACCACATACACACAGCACACACATAGACACACAATACAATTTCCCTTTTCTTATTATAAATGCCAATGATACACACAAAACAATTTTAAGAAGGCTCTTGGAGGCGGGTAAAAGAAAAGAGAATGTCTGCGGACCACCAGACTCAAGGGACAATATTACCATATTTCTTGGCTTTTCTCTTTGACTCTCTGACTTGTAATTGAAGAAGCAAGTCACCTGGAAATGCCAACAGAGGTAAAAAAGCCTTATCAAAAGCCTGTTCTCTCTAGCTAAAAGACCAAGAAAAGGGCAGCCTAGGAAGATGGAAAATTTTTGGTAATGCTATAGCCTGAATTATGTCTCCTCAAAGTTTCTTTGTTGAATCTCTGGCCCCCAGTGTGATGCTGTTTGGAGGTGAGGCCTTTGGGAAATAGTTGAGGTTGAGTGAGGTCATGAATGTGAGGTCCTCACTGTGAGATTAGTGGCTTG